>NC_068428.1:42596942-42649442 GCF_023373465.1 Oncorhynchus keta
CTCTCTCTTTCTCTCTCTCTTTATCCCCATCTCTCTCTTTCTCTCTCTCCCCATATTTTTATCATTTCCCAGGGCACGTCCTGAGGACGATGAGATCAGACCATATCTCGCCACTGGGACACACACACTCAAACACACACACAAACAGACACACACATACACAGACACATGCAGACACACAGACACCACAGGAGGTTGGTGACACATTTATTGTGGAGGATGGGCTCCTGGTAATGGCTGGAGCGTAATAATGGTATCAAATACATCAAACACACAGTTTGATGCCCTTCCGTTAGCTCCTGTTCCAGACATTATTTAATAGCCATCCTCCCCTCAGTAGCCTCCACTGAAACACACACACACAAACTGTTTATTCAGGTATATCCTCTGCTAAAAAACGTGTATCCATGTGGTTCATTCATGTGGTTCATCTCTGTCCCTCCTCTTCTACACTCCTCTTATTCAGGAAGAGAGAGAGAGAGAGAGAGATGCGGATAAAGAGAGAGAGAGAGAGAGAGATGGGGATAAAGAGAGAGGGAGAGAGAGATGGGGATAAAGAGAGAGACAATTAATTGAGCGAGAGAGAGAGAGAGATGGAGATAAAGAGAGAGAGAGATAGGGATAAAGAGAGAGAGACAATGAATTGAGCAAGAGAGAGAAAGTGAGAGAGAGAGATGGGGATAAAGTGAGAGAGAGAGAGAGGGAGAGAGATGGGGATAAAGTGAGAGAGAGAGGGAGAGATATGGGGATAAAGAGAGAGAGACAATGAATTGAGAGAGAGAGAGATGGGGATAAAGAGAGAGAGAGAGAGAGAGAGAGAGAGAGACAATTAATGGAACGATCAGAACCTTCACCCAACTCTGCTTCTTTAGAATGAGCAGAGTTAAACGCCTCTCCACTATTTGACCTAGATATTTTGTGTGTATATATTTATAAGTATAAGTGTATATATTTATAAGTATAAGTGTATATATTGGGGCAGCAGGGTAGCCCAGTGGTTAGAGCGTTGGACTAGTAACCGGAAGGTTGTGAGTTCAAACCCCCCAGCTGACAAATCTGTTGTTCTGCCCCTGAACAGGCAGTTAACCCACTGTTCCCAGGCCGTCATTGAAAATAAGAATTTGTTCTTAACTGACTTGCCTGGTTAAATAAAGTAAAAATTAAAAGTAGGAAAAGAGTGCCGGTTTTAAATGTATGTACTTCTGTCCTGTTTTTGTCTATTAATGTCCTGTATTATGTCATGTTTCATGTTCTGTGTGCACCCCAGAAAGAGTAGCTGCTGCTATTACAACAGCTACTTGGGAACCTAGTTAAAACACCAAATAGCAGAAAACATGTACTTTAATATCTGTTTGCAAGGGTTGCTCAATGGTTACAGACAACGTAGGTGTTCTTGGCTGGTTGGAGAGAGTAGCTTATGATATCTGCCAACAACACTATAGTTGTGATGCCAATAACACAGGCGTTTTGATGTCAGCATGTTCCACTGTATTGGGAAAGAGAGGAACATGCAGAGAAAAAGAGAGAGAGAGGATAGGGGGAGGGGAGAAAGAGAGAGACAGAGAATGGGAGAGAGAGAGAGAGAGAGAGAGGGGGGAGGGGAGACAGAGAGAGAGAGAGAGAGAGAGAGAGAGAGAGAGAGAGAGAGAGAGAGAGAGAGAGAGAGAGAGAGAGAGAGAGAGAGGGAGAGAGAGACTGACAGACAGAGAGAGAGGATAGGGGGGAGGGGAGAAAGAGAGAGGGAGAGAAAAAGAGAAAGAGAGAGAGAGAGGATAGGGGGAGGGGAGGCAGAAGGAGACAGAGAATGGGAGAGAGAGAGAGAGAGAGAGCGAGACAGAGAGAGAGAGAATATCCAAGGCCTGAGGTCATCTGCATTTGGCCTAAAGAGCAGGAACCCAGAACTCACCAAAGAAATCGGTAATAGAGACATTGTCATCCTGCAAGAAACCTGGTATAGAGGAGACGGGCCCAATGGTTGCCCTCTAGGTTACAGAGAGCTGGTAGTCCCATCCACCAAACTACCAGGTGTGAAACTTGGAAGGGACCCAGG
The DNA here is from genome assembly GCF_023373465.1 of Oncorhynchus keta. Taxonomy (NCBI): domain Eukaryota; kingdom Metazoa; phylum Chordata; class Actinopteri; order Salmoniformes; family Salmonidae; genus Oncorhynchus; species Oncorhynchus keta. The sequence continues at coordinate 42,598,993 of NC_068428.1, forward strand.
GGGTATGCTAATTTGGTACAGAGCAGATCTAACCCACTCCATTAAATGAATCAAAGCAGGAACATTTTACATTTGGCTAGAAATTCAAAAGGAAATGATCTTCACAGAGAAAAAAGTCCTCCTGTGTGCTACCTATATCCCCCCACTACAATCCCCATACTTTAATGAAGACAGCTTCTCCATCCTGGAGGGGGAAATCAATCATTTCCAGGCCCAGGGACATGTACACTAGTCTGTGGTGACCTAAACCCCAGAACCGGACAAGAACCTGACACCCTCAGCACAGGTGACAGTATTCCCTCCCACATATGCTTCCCTAGGCACAACTATGACAACATAACCAACAAAAACGGGTCACAACTCCTGCATCTCTGTCGCACACTGGGTATGTACATAGTCAATGGTAGGCTTCGAGGAGACTCCTATGGTAGGTACACCTATAGCTCATCTCTTGGCAGTAGTACTGTAGACTACTTTATCACTGACCTCAACCCAGAGTCTCTCAGAGCGTTCACAGTCAGTCCACTAACACCCCTATCAGACCACAGCAAAATCACAGTCTACTTAAACAGAGCAATACTCAATCATGAGGCATCAAAGCCAAAGGAACTGAGTAACATTAAGAAATGCTATAGATGGAAGGAATGCAGTTTGGAAACCTACCAAAAAACAATTATGCAACAACAAATTCAATCCCTTTTAGACAATTTCCAATAGTGAAGGTGTAAACTTGGCAGTAGAAAATCTTAACAGTATATTTGACCTCTCAGCTTCCCTATCAAATCTAAAAAATCTCAAATAGAAAACCGAAGAAAATGAACAACAATGACAGATGGTTTGATGAATAATGCCAAAATCTAAGAAAGAAATTGAGAAACCTGTCCAACCAAAAACATAGAGACCCAGAAAATCTGAGTCTACGCCTTCACTATGGTGAATCACTAAAACAATACAGAAATACACTACGGAAAAAGAAGGAACAGCATGTCAGAAATCAGCTCAATGTAATTGAAGAATCCAGAGACTCTAACCACTTCTGGGAAAATTGGAAAACACTAAACAAACAACAACACAAAGAATGATCTATCCAAAATGGAGATGTCTGGGTAAACCACTTCTCCAATCTTTTTGGCTCTATAACAAAGAATAAAGAGCAAAAACATATACATGATCAAATATAGATATTAGAATCAAATTTTAAAGACTACCAGAACCCACTGGATTCTCCAATTACATTGAATGAGTTCCAGGACAAAATAAAAACCCTCCAATGCAAAAAGGCCTGTGGTGTTGATGGTATCCTCAATGAAATGATCAAATATACAGACAACAAATTCCAATTGGCTATACTAAAACTATTTAATATCACCCTTAGCTCTGGCATCTTCCCCAATATTTGTAACCAAAGACTGATCACCCCAATCCACAAAAGTGGAGACAAATTTGACCGCAATAACTACCATGGGATATGTGTCAACAGCAACCTTGGGAAAATCCTCTGCATTATCATTATCAACAGCAGACTCGTACATTTCCTCAATGAAAACAATGTACTGAGCAAATGTCAAATTGGCTTTTTACCAAATCACTCTGCACACCCTAATTGACAACCAGACAAACCAAAACAAAGGTAAAGTCTTCTCATGCTTTGTTGATTTAAAAAAAGCCTTCGACTCTATTTGGAATGAGGGTCTGCTATACAAACTGATGGAAAGTGGTGTTGGGGGAAAAACATATGACATTATAAAATCCATTTAGACAAACAACAAGTTTGTGGTTAAATATTGGCAAATAACACACACATTTCTTCCCATAGGGCCGTAGGGTGAGACAAGGATGCAGATTAAGCCCCACCCTCTTCAACATACTGTATATGTCAACGAATTGGCGCGGGCACTAGAAAAGTCAAATGTCTACTGTTGATGATCTGGTGCTTCTGTCACCAACCAAGGAGGGCCTACAGCAGCACCTAGATCTGTTCCCAACCAAGGAGGGTCTACAGCAGCACCTAGATCTGTTCCCAACCAAGGAGGGCCTACAGCAGCACCTAGATCTGTTCCCAACCAAGGAGGGTCTACAGCAGCACCTAGATCTGTTCCCAACCAAGGAGGGCCTACAGCAGCACCTAGATCTGTTCCCAACCAAGGAGGGCCTACAGCAGCACCTAGATCTGTTACCAACCAAGGAGGGCCTACAGCAGCACCTAGATCTGTTCCCAACCAAGGAGGGTCTACAGCAGCACCTAGATCTGTTACCAACCAAGGAGGGCCTACAGCAGCACCTAGATCTGTTCCCAACCAAGGAGGGCCTACAGCAGCACCTAGATCTGTTCCCAACCAAGGAGGGCCTACAGCAGCACCTAGATCTGTTCCCAACCAAGGAGGGCCTACAGCAACACCTAGATCTGTTACCAACCAAGGAGGGCCTACAGCAGCACCTAGATCTGTTCCCAACCAAGGAGGGCCTACAGCAGCACCTAGATCTGTTCCCAACCAAGGAGGGCCTACAGCAGCACCTAGATCTGTTCCCAACCAAGGAGGGCCTACAGCAGCACCTACATCTGTTCCCAACCAAGGAGGGTCTACAGCAGCACCTAGATCTGTTCCCAACCAAGGAGGGCCTACAGCAGCACCTAGATCTCTTCCCAACCAAGGAGGGCCTACAGCAGCACCTAGATCTGTCCCCAACCAAGGAGGGCCTACAGCAGCACCTAGATCTTATGCACAGATTCTGTCAGACCTGGGCCCTGACAGTAAATCTTAGTAAGACCAAAATAATGGTGTCCCAAAAAAGGTCCTGTCGCCAGGACCACAAATAAAAATTCATTCTAGACACCATTGCCTTAGAACACACAAAAAACAAAACATACCTTGGCCTAAACATCAGCGCCACAGGTAACTTCCACAAAGCTGTGAACGATCTGAGAGACAAGGCAAGAAGGGCATTCTATGCCATCAAAAGCAACATAAAATTCAACATACTAAATAGGATTTGGCAAAAAATACTTGAATCAGTCATAGAGCCCATTGCCCTTTATGGTTGTGAGGTCTGGGGTCCGCGCACCAACTAAGACTTCACAAAATAGGACAAACACCAAATTGAGACTCTGCATGCAGAATTCTGCAAAAGTATCCTCTGTGTACAACGTAGAACACCTAATAATGCATGCAGAGCAGAATTAGGCCGATACCCACTAATGATCAAAATCCAGAAGAGAGCCGTTAAATTCTATAACCACCTAAAAGGAAGCGATTCCCAAACCTTCCATAACAAAGCCATCACCTACAGAGAGATGAACCTGGAAAAGAGTCCCCTAAGCCAGCTGGTCCTGGGGCTCTGTTTAGAAACACAAACACACCCCACAGAGCCCCAGGACAGCAGCACAATTAGACCCAACCAAATCATGAGAAAACAAAAAGATAATTACTTGACACATTGGAAAGAATTAACAAAAAACAGAGCAAACTAGATCACTAGTTGGCCCTAAACAGAGAGTACACAGCGGCAGAATACATGACCACTGTAACTGACCCAAAATTAAGGAAAGCTTTGAATATGTACAGACTCAGTGAGCATAGCCTTGCCATTGAGAAAGGCCGCCGTAGGCAGACATGGCTCTCAAGAGAAGACAGGCTATGTGCTCACTGCCCACAAAATGAGCTGGAAACTGAGCTGCACTTCCTAACCTCCTGCCCAATGTATGACCATATTAGAGAGACATATTTCCCTCAGATTACACAGATCCACAAAGAATTCGAAAACAAATCCAATTTTGAAAAACTCCCATATCTACTGGGTGAAATTCCACAGGGTGCCATCACAGCAGCAAGATTTGTGACCTGTTGCTACGAGAAAAGGGCAACCAGTGAAGAACACAGACCATTGTAAATACAACCCATATTTATGCTTATTTATTTTATCTTGTGTCCTTTAACCATTTGTACATTGTTAAAACACTGTATATATATATATATATATATATATATGACATTTGTAATGTCTTTATTGTTTTGAAACTTCTGTATGTGTAATGTTTACTGTTAATTTTTATTGTTTATTTCACTTTATATATTATCTACCTCACTTGCTTTGGCAATGTTAACACATGTTTCCCATGCCAATAAAGCCCTTGAATTGAATTGAATTGAATTGAGAGAGAGGGAGAGAGAGAGAGAGAGAGAGAGGGAGAGAGAGAGATGAGATGGAAGGATGCAGGCCAGTGATAGTGCTGCTCTAATTAATAGGTTGTAAAAGCAGATGGAGGATGCGGGATGTCAGTGTCATTACACACACACACACACACACACACACACACACACACACACACACACACACACACACACACACACACACACACACACACACACACACACACACACACACACACACACACACACACACACACACACACACACACAACATCCCCACCAGGCCTGTCCATTAGAGATAACAGACTGGGTGGTAGAGGAGCCAGTTTGTTATTGGGCTTGTGACCCACTAAGTGACTGGTGGCAGCCTGTGTAGCCTGTTTTCACTTTGTCACTGTGGTGTGTTGTGTTTAGATTGATGAGATGTTTTATGTATGTAACCCTTATGTTGTCGTAATGGTCAAGAATGACCCGCCACTATGTTTAACAGCAGAGAACACCCCCTAAATGGGGGTTTTTCGACTTGAAATGGGATTAAAAAATGACCCGCCACTATGTTTAACAGCAGAGAACACCCCTTAAATGGGGGTTTTTCGACTTGAAATGGGATTACTTTTCCTATAGTGACTCCAACATTAGAAAAAGTGAAACATCTCCTTTGTTCATATGTCCATGAAAGTTGTACACCACCAGGGTACAAAGAATGTCTTAGGGTCATTTTTTGACCCGGCAGTTATAAAATAATGTACACACCACAAAGACACACGCACACCAATATGGTTGTAGAAGTGGTGAGGTTTTGGTTTTTGTGATGTGTGGTGTTTTGTATCGTGGGGTAGAGGTCAAGGTGAGGTCAAGGTGAGTGTGATACATGTATGCAGTACCGGATATATTTTGATGTTTTATTTTAAGGGGGGTGGGGGCGTGAGGTTTTATTGAAATTAGAATGTTACATTAAAGAAAGACAACGTTTATCTCTCTCTCTCTCTCTCTCTTGCATTGCATGCTGGGATTTTTTTTTTAGTTTGAGTGTTTGGTTTGGAGGGCTCTATCCTAGCCAACTTTCTTGATTATTTTCATTACATGCTATTTTCTATGGTGGAGGGTTAATGCAATATTTGTTTTAGCGGTATCCACAGTTTATTCAAAGTTAGGGTGGAAGAGGACAGAGTAACTTTCCTGGTGTTTGGAAGGTGTGGTGTGCGCGATGGCTTCTCAGCCTAGCGTGGAGGAGACGCTGTCGATACAGCATGGATTCAGATGTGTTCCTGAGAATGGAGTTAAGGTGGAGGAGGTTCTGCTCGCGGTCGGTGAACAGGTAGGAGCTGACTTTATATATTCTGCTTCTAGAATGAACAAAGCTGTGGTTGTGTTCATGAAAAGAGCTAATTTGATTCGTGGGCTAATTGCTAGTGGAATATTTGCAAGGGGTGTGTTGGTGTCAATTTCACCTCTCTCTACCCCTTCGACAAAAGTGGTAGTTTCAAATTTGCCTCAGTTTATTACGGATGAACAAATCAGGAAAATGCTGAGTCGTTTTGGTAAGTTTGCTAGCGGTTTTCATGTACTTTCAGCAGGCTTTCAGGCAGATGCCGTTAAGCACGTTGTTTCGTTCCGGAGGCAAGTGTTTATGTTTCTGATTTAACAATGAGCAACAGCTAAATATTCATTTTAAAGTGAGCGCCAGCGGGAGAAATCGAGATCAAAGTGCAGGTGGTAAGGAGAAGCTGGGCCTAGTCATGCCAGGGATGGTAGTGTAGATGAGGCTGGGTCTAGTCAGGCTAGAGATGGTGGGGTAGTGGAGGCTGGGTCTAGTCAGGCTAGAGATGGTGGGATAGTGGAGGCTGGGTCTAGTCAGGCTATGAATGGTGGGATAGCTGAGGCTGGGTCAAATCAGGCTATGAATGGTGGGATAGCTGAGGCTGGGTCAAGTCAGGCTATGAATGGTGGTGTAGTGGAGGCTGTGTCTAGTCAGGCTATGAATGGTGGTGTAGCTGAGGCTGGGTCTAGTCAGGCTATGAATGGTGGTGTAGCTGAGGCTGGGTCTAGTCAGGCTATGAATGGTGGTGTAGCGGAGGCTGGGTCTAGTCAGGCTAGAGATGGTGGGGTAGCTGAGGCTGGGTCTAGTCAGGCTAGAAATGGTGGGGTAGATGAGACTGGGCCTAGTCAAGCTATGGAGGGTGGTGTAGATGAGACTGGGCCTAGTCAAGCTATGGAGGTTGGTGTAGATGAGGCTGGGTCTAGTCAGGTTATTCTAGTGGATGAGGAGAGTATAGTGGGGAAGTATAAGAGATTTGGGGGGAAGGAGGAGGGTGTCAAGCGGAAAAGGAAAAAGGGTGTGGACAAAGGCACCATGGAAACATTGGCTGTTGCTGTGGGTGAGGCCCTAACCAGAGAGAAAGGGCAGCTGGTCAGGGTGGGAGATACAGATGAGGAGGAAAGTGAGTGTGAGGAAGAGGATGAGGAGTTTTTCAGACTCCTCTTCAATGGGCCTGTAGCGGACAGCCAGTCAAGCAGAGGGGTCAAAGTACACGGTGAAGGAACTGACAAGGTTCCTGAATGAGACCAAGGGGGAAAAAGTTAATCTTGAGGCTTTTTTCTCTGATCCTAGAAAGTTTGTAAGATCAGTACACCATGCTATGAAAAATGAGGGGCATGGTGTCCTCTCACCCAGGAAACGGTTTAGGTTGAGGAAGTGGGTCACAACAGTGCGTAATAGTTTACCTTCAGACACTGTTTAGATGTATATTTTCTTTCTAACACTGTGGCTTTTTGAGCTAGTTTTTGTTATTGGTCTCTTTCTCTGCAGGCTTTTCTCCCACTTTTTATGGAGACTCTTCAGGTAGGCTCGCCTAATATAAATGGCGCCATAGATGCGGGAAAGAGGAGTGTGTTGGGTGAATATGTAAAACAAAAAAAAGTACATGTGTTGTTTCTGCAGGAGACGCATAGTGATGTGTTGAATGAAGTCGATTTGGAGCTCTGGTGGAAAGGGGCAAGTGTGTTGAGCCATGGGACAAATCTTAGTGCAGGGGTGACAGTCCTTTTTGCACCAGGCTGTCTGTAAAACGTTGCTCCTCAAAGGAGGTGTGTCAAGGTAGGCTGCTTGTAGTTAAAGCAGAAATTAACAACATGGGTTTTGTCTTTATAAATGTGTATGCGCCTAACACAGGGAGAGAAAGAGGGGTTCTATTTGGGAGCCTTAGGTTGGAACTCTCACAGGTAGCGCCTGAGGAGACGCTGGTGGCCGGAGGGGACTGGAACTGTACAATGGATTTAACAAAAGACAGAAATGGGGAAGAGCCTCATTCAGTGTCAGTGGGAGTGTTAAGGGACATCATTAATCAGTTCGACCTAGTGGATGTTTGGAGAAATAAACATCCAAACACAAGACAGTATACATGGGTGAAGGTTTTGGGGGCTAGGGTGAGTGTCCGACTTGATCTGTTTTACATGTCTAGGAATCGGAGCAATAGGCTGCTGGGCTCTACAATTCTCCCGGTGGGGTTTTCGGATCATCACATAACCATTGCTCGGCTGTCTATTTCACCAGGGCCCCTGCAGGCATCTTTTTGGAAGTTCAATGTAAAGCTCTTACAAGATGCCACAGCGAAGAGAGGAGTATGAGTCTCTGAGTCAATGGTGGGATGTGGGGAAAGTCCAAATTAGGCTTTTCTGTCAACAGTACACAGCTCTCTCATCCTCAGATGCTAGGAGAGTATTGGGTGAACTAGAGCGTTATATTAGTGAGATAGAGGTAGAGATGGTGGGGCAAGGCAATGTAGGTCTCCAGGCTAATTTAGCCGAATTACGTAGGGACCTGGGCAGTTTTTTCCAGGATAAAGCAAAGGGAGCACTTGTAAGAGCGAGGTTCTCCATGCTCAAGGGGATGGATGCTCCCAGCTCCTTCTTCTTTGTTTTGGAAAGACAGAGCAGTGAAGCCAAGGGTATGCATTGTCTACAGCTGTCTGATGGGCGGGTGACCACTGTGGTGGGTGAGACGCGGGAGCGGACTGTGGAGTTTAATACTGAATTGTATAGGGCAGAAGTGTGTGATCCTATGTGTGCTCAAGTCTTGTTCGCAGGACTCCCTAAGCTCTCTCTGGCACAGAGGGCTGAAATGGACATTCCTCTGTTGTCCCATGACCTGGCAGAGTCCGTTACCCAGATGTCCCCCGGTCGTGCACCGGGGATCGATGGACTCCCAGTGGAGTTTTATAAAAACTTCTGGGGAATAATTGGAAAGGACTTATTTTAAGTGTTGCGTGAATGCCTCGGGGTAGGAGAGTTGCCGATGATCTGCCGTCGGGCGGCTCTGACTCTCCTGCCCAAAAAAGGGGACTTGTGTGAACTTAAGAACTGGAGGCTTGTGGCATTACTCTGTGCGGACTACAAGATATTTGTCAAAATCCTCTCTAACAGACTGAAGTCCCATTTGGGCTCGATAGTACATAAGGACCAAACATATTGTGTACCGGTATGCTCAATCACGGACAACTTGTTCTTAAATTGGGACATGTTGGACTTGTCGAGAGGATCTAATGTGAACTTTGGACTGGTCTCTTTAAATCAAGAGAAGGCTTTTGATAGTGGTGACCATGAGTATCTGTTTAATGTGATGTTTGGGTTTGGGAAGAGTTTTTTTTAACCTGTGTGAAGATGTTGTATGCTGGGGCGTCATGTATGGTCACGGTGGGAGGGGGGCTCAGTAGGCCTGTCTGGGTGAGACGGGGCATTAGACAAAGATGCCCTCTATCGGGGCAGTTATACACACTAGTCATTGAGCCTTTTTTAGGACTGATATGCAGGAGACTGCAGGGAGTGTGCTGGACAGGAATGGATGTGGTGACAGGCATAGCAGTGTCAGCATATGCAGATGATGTTTCTGTGATGGTCAGGGGTGATAAGGATATGCAGGCACTAGAGACCAGTCTGAAGGTGTACGAGGGAGCTTCATCAGCTAAGGCAAACTGGGGCAAGAGCAAAGCTCTGTGATGTGGGCATGGGGGGGATAGGGCTCCTCTGCTTCCAGGGGGTTTGCAGTGGGGTTGTGAAGGGCTTAAAGTGTTGGGAGTGTACCTGGGCTCGGAGAAGTGGGTAAGGAAGAACTGGGAGGGGCTGTCACAGGCAGTGGTGTCAAGACTGGCCAGCTGGAGGTGCCTCCTGTCCCAAATGTCATATAGAGGGAGGGTGCTGATAATTAACAACATGGTGGCATCTTCCCTGTGGCATAAACTGGCTGTCCTCAATCCCCCCCACCGGTCTGACCTGCAACGCAAGCTGGTGGACTTCTTCTGGTCGGTCCATCACTGGCTGTAGGCAGCAGTGTTGTACATGACCGTTCACGAAGGAGGACAGGGCCTGGTGGAACTGGAGAGCAGGATGGCTGCTTTCAGGCTAAAGTCGGTGCAGAGACTGCTGTACCATGCTGATGTTGGCTGGAGGGAGCCAACAGATTAGGGTTGGACAGGCAGCTGTTCCTCATGAAGCTGGAGAGGCTGAGTACAGCAGGTCTCTCAGATTTTTACTCAGCAATGCTAAGGTCCATACGAGAAGGGGGTGTGGAACCTGGGTTGTGGGTGTGGGAGGAGCCTATCTTGCACAACCCAGCCATCCCTTTGAGATCGGTTCAGTCGGCCACCCTGCAGAGGCAACTGATGGCAGGGGGTTTACAAAGGCTGGGTGACCTGAGACTGCTGGGGGAGGAGGGGTGGAAAACCCTGGAAGTCTTGGCACAACAAACAGGAATAACGTCTCTTAGGCTGCTGGAGAGATTCCTGGTAGAGGTCCAGGAGGCACTGTCTGAGCCGGTAAGGGGGTTGTTTGAGTGGCCGAAGGCAGAGGGGCCACCAATGTTTCTGCCACTGCAGGTGACGGCAGAGACTGGAGACTGGCAAGGCGTCTGGAAGACTTGTTCGATTTTAACACTCCGAGCCTGGGGGAGTTTGAGGACGTGGGAGGTAAAGCCCTCTACAACCTCTGCGTTAAGGTTAGGAACATTAGGAGCCTAACAGGAGTGAAGGCACATCAGTGGCAGGGGGTATGTGGGGCGGAGAATATGGTGGGTTTTAGGTGGAGGAGGCTCTACAAACCCCCAGTACCAAAGAGGTCAGGGAACCCCCAGTGCAGGGTTCTTCATGGAGCCCTGGCCACTAACAGCTGGTTTGCACGGGTTGAACCGGGAATCGGGCAGGGGTGTCTTTTCTGTAAAATGAAAGAAACTGTGATTCATGTGTTTTCTGTGTGCGCCAGGTTAACGACTTTAATGTCTCTGTTGGAATGTCTGTGTGAGAGGTTGGTGGTGGGTTTTGCTGTTGGGATGTTTATAATGGGATACAGGTATTCGAGTAAGGAGAAAGACAAATGTGTTTTGTTTAATTTTCTGTTTGCTCAGTCAAAGTTAGCTATTTGGCTAACAAGGAGGAACAGGGTCAAAGGTGGGGGGATAACAGACCCTTTACTATTGTTTAATGGGATGGTCTCTGCGCTCCTCAGGGTTGAGTTTGAGTTCTATAAAATTATAAAATGTGTAGAGATGTCTGAGTAGATATGGTGTGTTGGGGGGGCAATCTGTATAGCTGGGGATGATGTTTTGGATATACGGTTGTAGGAGTGGGTATTGTGATGTTGGTTTGTATCATGTGGTAGATAGAAAGGTGAGTATGGTAAATGTATGCAGTACAGCAACATATTGATTAATACCGTGATGGAACGAGATTCTGGTAATGTTGTTACGTTACAGCCCTATTCTATAATCGGTTAAATTGTTTGTTGTTTCTCATCAATCTACACACTATACCCCATAATGACAAAACAAAAACAGGTTTTTAGAAATGTTTGCAAATGTATTAAAAATAAATATTAAATTTACATACACCACCGTTCAAAAGTTTGGGCTCACTTAGAAATGTCCTTGTTTTTAATACGTTCCAGTGGCACGTTATGTTAGCTAATCCAAGTTTATAATTTTAAAAGGCTAATTGATCATTAGAAAAGCCTTTTGCAATTATGTTAGAACAGCTGAAAACTGTTGTTCTGATTTTAAAGAAGCAATAAAACTGGCCTTCTTTAGACTAGTTGAGTATCTGGAGCAACAGCATTTGTGGGTTCAATTACAGGCTCAAAATGGCCAGAAACGAAGCTCTTTCTTCTGAAACTCATCAGTCTATTCGTGAAATGAAGGCTATTCCATTCCAAAATGTCCAAGAAACTGAAGATCTGGTACAGCATTGTGTACTACTCCCTTCACAGAACAGCACAAACTGGCCCTAACCAGAATAGAAAGAAGAGTGGGAGGCCCCGGTGCACAACTGAGCAAGAGGACAAATACATTGGTGTCTAGTTTGAGAAACAGACGCCTCACAAGTCCTCAACTGGCAGCTTCATTAAATAGTACCCGCAAAAACCAGTCTCAACATCAACAGTGAGGAGACGACTTACGGATGCTGACCTTCCAGGCAGAGTTGCAGAGAAAAAGCCATATCTCAGACTGGCCAATAAAAATAAAAGATGAAGATGGGCAAAAGAACACAGACACCGGACAGAGGAATTCTGCCTAGAAGGCCAGTATCCCGGAGTCGACTCTTTACCCTTTAGTACAGTAGAGTGTCTCCTTGAGGGCTCTTAGTACAGTAGAGTATCTCTTTGAGGGCTTTTAGTAGAGTAGAGTATCTCCATGAGGGATTTTAGTACAGTAGAGTGTCTCCTTGAGGGCTCTTACTCTTAGTACAGTAGAGTGTCTCCTTGAGGGCTCTTACTCTTAGTACAGTAGAGTATCTCGTTGAGGGCTCTTAGTACAGTAGAGTATCTCTTTGAGGGCTTTTAGTAGAGTAGAGTATCTCCATGAGGGATTTTAGTACTCCTTGAGGGCTCTTAGTACAGGGCTTTTAGTAGAGTGTGTCTCAGGGCTCTGAGGGCTTTTAGTCTTAGTACAGTAGAGTGTCTCCTTGAGGGCTCTTAGTACAGTAGAGTGTCTCCTTGAGGGCTCTTAGTACAGTAGAGTGCCTCCTTGAGGGCTCTTAGTACAGTAGAGTGCCTCCTTGAGGGCTCTTAGTACAGTAGGGTGTCTCCTTGAGGGCTCTTAGTACAGTAGAGTGTCTCCTTGAGGGCCAAACCAGCACGTGAGATGTAGGCATACAGAATAAATACATAAATACATTTCAAATGGACAGTCTCTCTCTTACACACACACACACAAGCATGCACTCACCCATGGACACACACACACACACACACACACTGTATCGGACTGGGAAGATAAGGGATGTTTACACACGGCTGTAAATTAACCAGTGTTCCCTAATTAATTATTAATGAGCTGTAATTTATTATGGAACTAACCGAAATACAACACCAATCCGGTTGGTTTGTTGTTGCCTAGTAACCGTGACAAATAATAAACACCACCATTGTTGCCAGTAACCAGAGCACCCATATTACCCAGAGGGCATTGGGACCTGGGGGCATTGTGGTGGTGGGAAGTAGCACAGTTGGTAGAGCATGGCGCTTGTAACGCCAGGGTAGTGGGTTCGATTCCTGGGACCACCCATACGTAGAATGTATGCACACATGACTGTAAGTCGCTTTGGATAAAAGCGTCTGCTAAATGGCATATATTATTATTATATAAGTAAATAAACTGTGTGTGTGCGTGTGTGTGTGCGTGTGTGTGTGTGTGTGTGTGTGTGTGTGTGTGTGTGTGTGTGTGTGTGTGTGTGTGTGTGTGTGTGTGTGTGTGTGTGTGTGTGTGTGTGTGTGGTGATAGAGTATCATAATAACAGTTGTTGTGCGATTGATCCCAAGTGGTAAACAAGGGGCTCTAGTTAATAATTCAGTGTGATGGCTCTGAGTGGGACAGACTAGTGGTCTAGTAGAGACACTACAGCAGTGTTATTCAGGACAGACTAGAGAGTAGAGACACTACAGCAGTGGTATTCAGGAAAGAGTAGAGACACTACAGCAGTGGTATTCAGGACAGACTAGAGGTCTAGTAGAGACACTATAGCAGTGGTATTCAGGACAAACTAGAGGTCTAGTAGAGACACTATAGCAGTGGTATTCAGGAAAGAGTAGAGACACTACAGCAGTGGTATTCAGGACAGACTAGAGGTCTAGTAGAGACACTATAGCAGTGGTATTCAGGACAAACTAGAGTTCTAGTAGAGACACTACAGCAGTGTTATTCAGGACAGACTAGAGGTCTAGTAGAGACACTACTGCAGTGGTATTCAGGACAGACTAGAGAGCAGAGACACTACAGCAGTGGTATTCAGGACAGACTAGAGAGTAGAGACACTACTGCAGTGGTATTCAGGACAGACTAGTGAGTAGAGACACTACAGCAGTGGTATTCAGGACAGACTAGAGAGTAGAGACACTACTGCAGTGGTATTCAGGACAGACTAGTGAGTAGAGACACTACAGCAGTGTTATTCAGGACAGACTAGTGAGTAGAGATTAGAGGTCGACCGATTAATCGTAATTTCCGATTATTTAGGGCCGATTTCAAGTTTTCATAACAATCGGTAATCGGTATTTTTGGAAACCGATATAAAAAAAACATTACTTTTTTACTCCTATATTTTACTATGCAAGTCAATGAAGAACACATTCTTATTTTCAATGACGGCCTAAGAACAGTGGGTTAACTGCCTTGTCCAGGGGCAGAACGACAGATTTGTACCTTGTCAGCTCGGGGGTTTGAACTTGCAACCTACTAGTCCAAAGCTCTAACCACCTTGTCAGCTCGGGGATTCATTTTTGCAACCTTCTGGTTACTGGCCCAATGCTCTAACCACCTGCCTTACATTGCACTCCACGAGGAGCCTGCGTGGCAGTCTGACTACCTGTTTACGCAAGGGCAGCTAGTCCAACGCTCTAACCACCTGCCTTACATTGCACTCCACGAGGCAGGCTGACTACCTGTTATGTGAGGGCAGCAAGAAGCCGCGGTAATTTGCTAGCTAGCATTAAACTTATCTTATAAAAAATAATCAATCTTACTAACATAATCACTAGATATTACTAGTTTATCTAGCGTGTCCTGCCTTGCAATTACTCGATTTGGTGCCTGTTAATTTCTCATCGAATCACAGCCTACTTCGACAAACGGGTGATGATTTAACAAGAGCATTTGTGAAAAAAGCACTCTCATTGCACCAATGTATCTAACCATAAACATCAATGCCTTTCTTCAACCAATACACAAATATATACACTCCTCAAAAAAATAAAGGGAACACTTAAGAAATACAATGTCAATCACACTTCTGTGAAGTCAAACTGTCCACTTAGGAAGCAACACTGATTGACAATAAATTTCACATGTTGTTATGCAAATGGAATAGACAACAGGTGGAAATTATAGGCAATTAGCAAGACACCCCCAGTAAAGGAGTGGTTCTGCAGGTGGTGACCACAGACCACTTCTCAGTTCCTATGCTTCCTGGCTGATGTTCTGATCACTTTTGAATGCTGGCGGTGCTTTCACTCTAGTGGTAGCATGAGACGGAGTCTACAACCCACACAAGTGGCTCAGGTAATGCAGCTCATCCAGGATGGTACATCAATGCGAGCTGTGGCAAGAAGGTTTGCTGTCTCTGTCAGTGTAGTGTCCAGAGCATGGAGGCGCTACCAGGAGACAGGCCAGTACATCAGGAGACGTGGAGGAGGTCGTAGGAAGGCAAAAACCCAGCAGCAGGAACGCTACCTCCGCCTTTGTGCAAGGAGGAGAAGGAGGAGCACTGCCAGAGCCCTGCGAAATGACCTCCAAGCAGGCCACAAATGTGCATGTATGGTATGAGGGCCCAACGTCCACAGGTGGGGGTTGTGCTTACAGCCCAACACCGTGCAGGACGTTTGACATTTGCCAGAGAACACCAAGATTGGCAAATTCGCCACTGGCGCCCTGTGCTCTTCACAGATGAAAGCAGGTTCAATCTGAGTACATGTGAGACGCCGTGGAGAATGTTCTGCTGCCTGCAACATCCTCCAGCATGACCGGTTTGGTGGTGGGACAGTCATGGTGTGGGGTAGCATTTCTTTGGGGGCCCGCACAGCCCTCCATGTGCTCGCCAGAGGTAGCCTGACTGCCATTAGGTACCGAGATGAGATCCTCAGACCCCTTGTGAGACCATATGCTGGTGCGGTTGGCCCTGGGTTCCTCCTAATGCAAGACAATGCAAGACCTCATGTGGCTGGAGTGTGTCGGCAGTTCCTGCAAGAGGAAGGCATTGATGCTATGGACTGGCCCGCCCGTTCCCCAGATCTGAATCCAATTAAGCATATCTGGGACATCATGTCTCGCTACATCCGCCAACGCCACGTTGCACCACAGACTGTCCAGGAGTTGGCGGATGCTTTAATCCAGGTCTGGGAGGAGATCCCTCAGGAGACCATCCGCCACCTCATCAGGAGGTGTTGCCTTTATTTTTTGGAGCAGTGTATTTTTAAACTTGCTTATTGAATAACTGGTGGTACTGGTGGACTATAGTATGTACTGACTGGCGGACTAAAGTGGAATACAGTAGTATTGACTGGTGGATTATAGTTAAACTGACTGTTGGACTATAGTGGTGCTGACTGGTGGACTATAGTGGAATATAGTGGTACTGACTGGTGGACTATAGTGGTACTGACTGGTTAACTATAGTGGTACTGACAAGCGGACTAAAGTGGAATATAGTGGTATTGACTGGCAGACTAAAGTGGACTATAGTGGTACTGACTGGTGGACTATAGTGGTACTGACTGGTGGACTATAGTGATACTGACTGGTGGACTATAGTGGTACTGACTGGTGGACTATAGTGATATTGACTGGTGGACTATAGTGGTACTGACTGGTGGACTATAGTGGTATTGACTGGTGGACTATAGTGGTATTGACTGGTGGACTATAGTGATACTGACTGGTGGACTATAGTGGTATTGACTAGTGGACTATAGTGATACTGACTGGTGGACTATAGTGGTATTGACTGGTGAACTATAGTGGAATATAGTGGTACTGACTGGTGGACTATAGTGGTACTGACTGGTTGACTATAGTGGTACTGACAAGCGGACTAAAGTGGAATATAGTGGTATTGACTGGCAGACTAAAGTGGACTATAGTGGTACTGACTGGTGGACTATAGTGGTACTGACTGGTGGACTATAGTGATACTGACTGGTGGACTATAGTGGTACTGACTGGTGGACTATAGTGGTACTGGCTGGGTGATTATAATGGTATTGACTGGTGGACTATAGTGGACTCTGGGGGAACGGACTGGTGGACTATCATGGTACTGACTGGTGGACAACAGTGGTATTGACTGGTGGAATATATTGGACTACAGTGGTACTGACTGGTGGACTATTGCAGTACTGACTGATGGACTATAGTGGACTATAGTGGTATTGACTGGTTGACTATAGTGGTACTGACTGGCGGACTAAAGTGGACTATAGTGGTACTGACTGGTGGACTATTGTGCTACTGACTAGTGGACTATAGTGGACTTTAGTGGTAGTTACTGGTCGACTATTGTGGTACTGACTGGTGGACTATAGTGGACTATAGTGGTACTGACTGGTGGACTATTGCGGTACTGACTGATGGACTATAGTGGACTATAGTGGTATTGACTGGTTGACTATAGTGGACTATTGTGGACTTTAGTGGTAGTTACTGGTCGACTATTGTGGTACTGACTGATGGACTATGGTGGTACTGACTGGTCGGAGAGGATGGGATGGGCCGAGGGTGGCAGTGGGATGGAGGAGATGGAATCTGCGAGGCAGTGGGATGGAGGAGGTGGAACGTGGGAGGTGTTGACTGGTGGATTATAGTGGACTATAGTGGTACTGACTGGTGGACTATAGTGGTATTAACTGGTGGACTATAGTGGACTATAGTGGTATTGACTGGTGGACTATAGTGGTATTAACTGGTGGACTATTTTGGACTATAGTGGTTTTGACTGTTGGACTGTAGTGGTATTGACTGTTGGACTGTAGTGGTACTTACTGGTGGACTATAGTGGAACTCACTGGTGGACTATAGTGGAATTAACTGGTGGACTATTTTGGACTATAGTGGTTTTGACAGTTAGACTATAGTGGTTTTGACTGGTGGACTATTTTGGACTATAGTGGTTTTGACTGTTGGACTATAGTGGCTTTGACTGTTGGACTATAGTGGCATTGACTGGTGGACTAGAGTGGAACTCACTGGTGGACTAGAGTGGAACTCACTGGTGGACTATAGTGGTATTAACTGGTGGACTATAGTGGTATTAACTGGTGGACTATAGTGGGACTGACTGATGGACTATAGTGGTACTGACTGGTGGACTATAGTGGTTTTGACTTGTGAACTATAGTGGTATTGACTGGTGAACCATAGTGGTATTGACTGGTGAACCATAGTGGTATTGACTGGTGGACTATAGTGGTATTGACTGGTGGACTATAGGGGTACTGACTGGTGTACTATAGTGGTATTGACTGGTGAACCATAGTGGTATTGACTGGTGGACTATCGTGGCACTGACTGATGGAGTATAGTGGTACTGACTGGTGGACTATAGTGGTTTTGACTGGTGGACTATAGTGATATTGACTTGTGAACTATAGTGGTACTGACTGGTGGACTATAGTGGTATTGACTGGTGGACTATAGTGGTATTGACTGGTGGACTATAGTGGTATTGACTGGTGGACTATAGTGGTATTGACTGGTGAACTATAGCGGACTATTCTTTTTTTGACTGGTGGACTATAGTGGTATTGACTGGTGGACTATAGTGGAACTCACTGGTGGACTGTAGTGGTACTGACGGGTGGACTATAGTGGTATTGACTGGTGGAATATAGTGGTATTGACTGGTGAACTATAGTGGACTCTGGGGGAACGGACTCGTGTACTATCATGGTACTGACTGGTGGACTATAGTGGAACTCACTGGTGGACTGTAGTGGTACTGACGGGTGGACTATAGTGGTATTGACTGGTGGACTATAGTGGTATTGACCGGTGAACTATAGTGGTATTGACTGGTGTACTGTAGTGGACTATAGTGGACAATAGTGGTATTGACTTGTGGACAATAGTGGTATTGACTGTTGGACTATAGTGGACTGACTGGTGGACTATAGTGGTATTGACTGGTGGACTATAGTGGTACTGACTGGTGGACTATAGTGGTACTGACTGGTGGACTATAGTGGTACTGACTGGTGGACTATAGTGGTACTGACTTGTGGACTATAGTGGTACTGACTGGTGGACTATAGTGGTACTGACTGGTGAACTATAGTGGTATTGACTAGTGGTCTACAGTGGACTATAGTGGTACTGACTGATGGACTATATTTTTATTTACAGGTGGACTATGGACTATAGTGGTACTGACTGATGGACTATAGTGGTATTGACTGGTGGACTATATTGGAATATAGTGGTACTGCCTGGTGGTCTATAGTGGTATTGACTGGTGGACTATAGTGGAATATAGTGGTACTGACTGGTGGACTATAGTGGTACTGACTGCTGGACTATAGTGGTACTGACTGGTTGACTATAGTGGTACTGACTGGCGGACTAAAGTGGAATATAGTGGTACTGACTGGCAGACTAAAGTGGACTATACTGGTACTGACTGGTGGACTATAATGGTACTGACTAGTGGACTATAGTGGACTATAGTGATAATGGCTGGGTGACTATAGTGGTATTGACGGGTGGACTATAGTTGTACAACTAGTGGACTATAGTGGTACTGGCTGATGGACTATAGTGGACTATAGTGGTATTGACTGGTTGACTATAGTGGTACTGACTGGCGGACTAAAGTGGACTATAGTGGTATTGACTGGTGGACTATCATGGTACTGACTGGTGGACTGTAGTGGTATGAACTGGTGAACTATAGTGGTATTGACTGGTGGACTATAGTGGTATTGACCGGTGGACTACAGTGGACTATAGTGGTACTGACTGGACTATATTTTTATTTACAGGTGGACTATGGACTATAGTGGTACTGGCTTATGGACTATAATGATACTGACTGGTGGACTATAGTGGTACTGACTGATGGACTATAGTGGTATTCACTGGTGGACTATATTGGAATATAGTGGTACTGACTGGCGGACTATAGTGGTACTGACTGGCGGGCTATAGTGGTTTTGACTGGTGGACTATTCTGTTTTTGACTGGTTGACTATAGTGGTACTGACTGGCGGACTAAAGTGGACTATAGTGGTATTGACTGGTGGACTATCATGGTACTGACTGGTGGACTGTAGTGGTATTAACTGGTGAACTATAGTGTTATTGACTGGTGGCCTACAGTGGTACTGACTGATGGACTATAGTGGTATTGACTTATGGACAATAGTGGTATTAACTGGTGGACAATAGTGGTACTGACTGGTGGACTATAGTGGTATTGACCGGTGGACTAAGGTGGACTATAGAGGTACTGACTGGACTATATTTTTATTTACAGGTGGACTATGGACTATAGTGGTACTGGCTTATGGACTATAGTGATACTGACTGGTGGACTATAGTGGTATTCACTGGTGGATTATATTGGAATATAGTGGTACTGACTGGCGGACTATAGTGGTACTGACTGGCGGGCTATAGTGGTTTTGACTGGTGGACTATAGTGGACTATTCTGTTTTTGACTGGTGGACTATTCTGTTTTTGACTGGTGGACTATAGTGGTCTTGACTGGTGGACTATAGTGGTATTGACTGGTAACCAATAGTGGACTCTGGGGGAACGGACTGGTGTACTATCATGGTACTGACTGGTGGACTTCCGCGACGCATATAAGGCCCTGCCCCGCCCCCCTTTCGGAAAAGCTGACCACGACTCCATTTTGTTGATCCCTGCCTACAGACAGAAACTAAAACAAGAGGCTCCGACGCTGAGGTCTGTCCAACGCTGGTCCGACCAAGCTGACTCCACACTCCAAGACTGCTTCCATCACGTGGACTGGGATATGTTTCGTACTGCGTCAGATAACAATATTGACGAATATGCTGATTCGGTGTGCGAGTTCAATAGAACGTGCGTTGAAGATGTCGTTCCCATAGCAACGATTAAAACATTCCCTAACCAGAAACCGTGGATTGATGGCAGCATTCGCGTGAAACTGAAAGCGCGAACCACTGCTTTTAATCAGGGCAAGGTGTCTGGTAACATGATGATACAAACAGTGCAGCTATTCCCTCCACAAGGCTATCAAACAAGCTAAGCGTCAGTACAGAGACAAAGTAGAATCTCAATTCAACGGCTCAGACACAAGACGCATGTGGCAGGGTCTACAGTCAATCACGGACTACAGGAAGAAATCCAGCCCAGTCACGGACCAGGATGTCTTGCTCCCAGGCAGACTAAATAACTTTTTTGCCCGCTTTGAGGACAACACAGTGCCACTGACACGGCCTGCAACGAAAACATGCGGTCTCTCCTTCACTGCAGCCGAGGTGAGTAAGACATTTAAACGTGTTAACCCTTGCAAGGCTGCAGGCCCAGACTGCATCCCCAGCCGCGCCCTCAGAGCATGCGCAGACCAGCTGGCCGGTGTGTTTACGGACATATTCAATCAATCCCTATACCAGTCTGCTGTTCCCACATGCTACAAGAGGGCCACCATTGTTCCTGTTCCCAAGAAAGCTAAGGTAACTGAGCTAAACGACTACCGCCCCGTAGCACTCACTTCCATCATCATGAAGTGCTTTGAGAGACTAGTCAAGGACCATATCACCTCCACCCTACCGGACACCCTAGACCCACTCCAATTTGCTTACCGCCCAAATAGGTCCACAGACGATGCAATCTCAAGCACACTGCACACTGCCCTAACCCATCTGGACAAGAGGAATACCTATGTGAGAATGCAGTTCATCGACTACAGCTCGGCATTCAACACCATAGTACCCTCCAAGCTCGTCATCAAGCTCGAGACCCTCGACCCCGCCCTGTGCAACTGGGTACTGGACTTCCTGACGGGCCGCCCCCAGGTGGTGAGGGTAGGCAACAAAATCTCCCCGCTGATCCTCAACACTGGGGCCCCACAAGGGTGCGTTCTGAGCCCTCTCCTATACTCCCTGTTCACCCACGACAGCGTTGCCACGCACGCCACCAACTCAATCATCAAGTTTGCGGACGACTCAACAGTGGTAGGCTTGATTACCAACAACGACGAGACGGCCTACAGGGAGGAGGTGAGGGCCCGCGGAGTGTGGTGTCAGGAAAATAACCTCACACTCAACGTCAACAAAACTAAGGAGATGATTGTGGACTTCAGGAAACAGCAGAGGGAACACCCCCCTATCCACATCGATGGAACAGTAGTGGAGAGGGTAGCAAGTTTTAAGTTCCTCGGCATACACATCACAGACAAACTGAATTGGTCCAATCACACAGACAGCATTGTGAAGAAGGCTCAGCAGCGCCTCTTCAACCTCAGGAGGCTGAAGAAATTCGGCTTGTCACCTAAAGCACTCACAAACTTCTACAGATGCACAATCGAGAGCATCCTGGCGGGCTGTATCACCGCCTGGTACGGCAACTGCTCCGCCCTCAACCGTAAGGCTCTCCAGAGGGTAGTGAGGTCTGCACAACGCATCACCGGGGGAAAACTACCTGCCCTCCAGGACACCTACACCACCCGATGTTACAGGAAGGCCATGAAGATCATCAAGGACATCAACCACCCGAGCCACTGCCTGTTCACCCCGCTATCATCCAGAAGGCGAGGTCAGTACAGGTGCATCAAAGCTGGGACCGAGAGACTGAAAAACAGCTTCTATCTCAAGGCCATCAGACTGTTAAACAGCCACCACTAACATTGAGTGGCTGCTGCCAACACACTGACACTGACTCAACTCCAGCCACTTTAATAATGGGAATTGATGGGAAATTATGTAAATATATCACTAGCCACTTTAAACAATGCTACCTTATATAATGTTACTTACCCTACATTATTCATCTCATATGCATACATATATACTGTACTCTATATCATCGACTGCATCCTTATGTAATACATGTATCACTAGCCACTTTAACTATGCCACTTTGTTTACACACTCATCTCATATGTATATACTGTACTCGATACCATCTACTGTTTCTTGCCTATTCTGCTCTGTACCATCACTCATTCATATATACTTATGTACATATTCTTTATCCCCTTACACTGTGTATAAGACAGTAGTTTTGGAATTGTTATTGGTTATTATTATTATTGGTTATTACTGCATTGTTGGAACTGGAAGCACAAGCATTTTGCTACACTCGCATTAACATCTGCAAACCATGTGTATGTGACAACTAAAATTTGATTTGATTTGGACTATAGTGATACTGACTGGTGGACTATAGTGGTATTGACTGGTGGACTATAGTGGTATTGACTGGTGAACCATAGTGGTATTGACTGGTGAACTATAGTGGTATTGACTGGTGGACTATAGTGGACTATAGTGGTACTGACTTATGGACAATAGTGGTATTGACTGGTGGACTATCGTGGTATTGACTGGTGGACTATAGTGGACTATGGTGATATTGACTGGTGGACTATAGTGGTATTGACTGGTGAACCATAGTGAACCATAGTGGTACTGACTGGTGGACTATAGTGGTACTGACTGGTGGACTATAGTGGAATATAGTGGTATTGACTGGTGAACCATAGTGGTATTGACTGGTGGACTATAGTGGAATATAGTGGTACTGACTGGTGGAATATAGTGGTATTGACTAGTGGACTACAGTGGACTATAGTGGTACTGACTGGTGGAATATAGTGGTACTGTCTGGTGGAATATAGTGGTACTGACTGGTGGAATATAGTGGTACTGACTGGTGGAATATAGTGGTACTGACTGGTGGAATATAGTGGTACTGACTGGTGGAATATAGTGGTACTGACTGGTTGACTATAGTGGTACTGACTGGCAGACTAAAGTGGAATATAGTGGTACTGACTGGCAGACTAGAGTGGACAATAGTGGTACTGACTGATGGACTATATTTTTATTTACAGGTGGACTATGGTCTATAGTGGTACTGACTGATGGACTATAGTGGTATTGACTAGTGGACTACAGTGGACTATAGTGGTACTGACTGATGGACTATAGTGGTATTGACTGGTGGACTATAGTGGACTATAGTGGTACTG
Source organism: Oncorhynchus keta (assembly GCF_023373465.1). NCBI lineage: Eukaryota > Metazoa > Chordata > Actinopteri > Salmoniformes > Salmonidae > Oncorhynchus > Oncorhynchus keta. The sequence continues at coordinate 42,622,347 of NC_068428.1, forward strand.
ACTTATGGACAATAGTGGTATTGACTGGTGGACTATCGTGGTATTGACTGACTGTGGACTATAGTGGACTATAGTGATATTGACTGGTGAACCATAGTGGTATTGACTGGTGAACCATAGTGGTATTGACTGGTGGACTATAGTGGTACTGACTGGTGGACTATAGTGGTACTGCCTGGTGGACTATAGTGGTACTGACTGGCAGACTAAAGTGGAATATAGTGGTACTGACTGGCAGACTAGAGTGGACAATAGTGGTACTGACTGATGGACTATATTTTTATTTACAGGTGGACTATGGTCTATAGTGGTACTGACTGATGGACTATAGTGGTATTGACTAGTGGACTACAGTGGACTATAGTGGTACTGACTGATGGACTATAGTGGTATTGACTGGTGGACTATATTGGAATATAGTGGTACTGCCTGGTGGACTATAGTGGTATTGACTAGTGGACTATAGTGGAATATAGTGGTACTGACTGATGGACTATAGTGGTACTGACTGGTTGACTATAGTGGTACTGACTGGCAGACTAAAGTGGAATATAGTGGTACTGACTGGCAGACTAGAGTGGACAATAGTGGTACTGACTGATGGACTATATTTTTATTTACAGATGGACTATGGTCTATAGTGGTACTGACTGATGGACTATAGTGGTATTGACTAGTGGACTACAGTGGACTATAGTGGTACTGACTGATGGACTATAGTGGTATTGACTGGTGGACTATATTGGAATATAGTGGTATTGACTGGTGGACTATAGTGGAATATAGTGGTACTGACTGGTGGAATATAGTGGTACTGACTGGTGGACTATAGAGGTACTGACTGTTTGACTATAGTGGTACTGACTGGCAGACTAAAGTGGACTATAGTGGTACTGACTGGTGGACTATTGCGGTATTGACTGGTGGACTATAGTGGTACTGACGGGTGGACTATAGTGGTATTGACTGGTGAACCATAGTGGTATTGACTGGTGAACTATAGTGGTATTGACTAGTGGACTATAGTGGACTATAGTGGTACTGACTTATGGACAATAGTGGTATTGACTGGTGGACTATCGTGGTATTGACTGGTGGACTATAGTGGACTATAGTGGTATTGACTGGTGGACTATAGTGGTATTGACTGGTGAACCATAGTGGTATTGACTGGTTGACTATAGTGGTACTGACTGGTGGACTATAGTGGTACTGACTGGTGGACTATAGTGGAATATAGTGGTACTGCCTGGTGGACTATAGTGGTACTGACTGGTGGACTATAGTGGTACTGCCTGGTGGACTATAGTGGTATTGACTGGTGTACTATAGTGGAATATAGTGGTACTGACTGGTGGAATATAGTGGTACTGACTGGTGGAATATAGTGGTACTGACTGGTTGACTAAAGTGGAATATAGTGGTACTGACTGGCAGACTAGAGTGGACAATAGTGGTACTGACTGATGGACTATATTTTTATTTACAGGTGGACTATGGTCTATAGTGGTACTGACTGATGGACTATAGTGGTATTGACTGGTGGACTATATTGGAATATAGTGGTACTGCCTGGTGGACTATAGTGGTATTGACTGGTGGACTATAGTGGAATATAGTGGTACTGACTGATGGACTATAGTGGTATTGACTAGTGGACTACAGTGGACTATAGTGGTACTGACTGATGGACTATAGTGGTATTGACTGGTGGACTATAGTGGAATATAGTGGTACTGACTGATGGACTATAGTGGTACTGACTGGTGGACTATAGTGGCATTGACTAGTGGACTATAGTGGACTATAGTGATACTGGCTGGGTGACTATAGTGATACTGACTGGTGGACTATAGTGGTATTGACTGGTGGACTATAGTGGTACTGACGGGTGGACTATAGTGGTATTGACTGGTGGACTATAGTGGTATTGACTGTTGAACCATAGTGGTATTGACTGGTGAACTATAGTGGTATTGACTGGTGGACTATAGTGGACTATAGTGGTACTGACTTATGGACAATAGTGGTATTGACTGGTGGACTATCGTGGTATTGACTGGTGGACTATAGTGGACTATAGTGATATTGACTGGTGGACTATAGTGGTATTGACTGGTGGACTATCGTGGTATTGACTGGTGGACTATAGTGGTATTGACTGGTGGACTATAGTGGTATTGACTGGTGGACTATAGTGGTATTGACTGGTGGACTATAGTGGTACTGACTGGTGGACTATAGTGGAATATAGTGGTACTGACTGGTGGAATATAGTGGTATTGACTAGTGGACTACAGTGGACTATAGTGGTACTGACTGGTGGACTATAGTGGTACTGCCTGGTGGACTATAGTGGTATTGACTGGTGTACTATAGTGGGATATAGTGGTACTGACTGGTGGAATATAGTGGTACTGACTGGTGGAATATAGTGGTACTGACTGGTTGACTATAGTGGTACTGACTGGCAGACTAAAGTGGAATATAGTGGTACTGACTGGCAGACTAGAGTGGACAATAGTGGTACTGACTGATGGACTATATTTTTATTTACAGGTGGACTATGGTCTATAGTGGTACTGACTGATGGACTATAGTGGTATTGACTAGTGGACTACAGTGGACTATAGTGGTATTGACTGGTGGACTATATTGGAATATAGTGGTACTGCCTGGTGGACTATAGTGGTATTGACTGGTGGACTATAGTGGAATATAGTGGTACTGACTGGTGGAATATAGTGGTACTGACTGGTGGACTAAAGTGGACTATAGTGGTACTGACTGGTGGACTATAGTGGCATTGACTAGTGGACTATAGTGATACTGGCTGGGTGACTATAGTGGTATTGACGGGTGCACTATAGTTGTACAACTAGTGGACTATAGTGGTATTGACTGGTGGACAACAGTGGTATTGACTGGTGGAATATATTGGACTACAGTGGTACTGATTGTTGGACTATAGTGGACTATAGTGGTACTGACTGGTGGAATATTGCGGTACTGACTGATGGACTATAGTGGACTATAGTGGTATTGACTGGTGGACTATCATGGTACTGACTGGTGGACTGTAGTGTTATTAACTGGTGAACTATAGTGGTATTGACTGGTGGACTATAGTGGTACTGACTGGTGGACTATATTTTTATTTACAGGTGGACTATGGACTGTAGTGGTACTGACTGATGGACTATAGTGGTATTCACTGGTTGACTATATTGGAATATAATGGTACTGACTGGCGGACTATAGTGGTACTGACTGGCGGACTAAAGTGGAATATAGTAGTATTGACTGGTGGATTAGAGTTGAACTGACTGTTGGACTATAGTGGTATTGACTGCTGGACTATAGTGGAATATAGTGGTACTGACTGATCAACTATAGTGGTACTGACTGGTGGACTATAGTGGACTATAGTGGTACTGACTGGCTTACTAAAGTGGACTATAGTGGTACTGACTGGTGGACTATAGTGGTACTGACTGGTGGACTATAGTGGTACTGACTGGTGGACTATAGTGGTATTGACTGGTGGAATATATTGGACTACAGTGGTACTGACTGGTGGACTATAGTGGAATATATTGGACTACAGTGGTACTGACTGGTGGACTATAGTGGAATATATTGGACTACAGTGGTACTGACTGGTGGACTATAGTGGTACTGACTGGTGGACTATAGTGGACTATAGTGGTACTGACTAGTGGACTATAGTGGTATTGACTGGTGGACTATAGTGGTATTGACTGGTTGACTATAGTGGTATTGACTGGTGGATTTTAGTGGTCGTGACTGGTCGACTGTTGTGGTACTGACTTATGGACTATAGTGGACTTTCGTGGTATTGACTGGTGGAGAGGATGGGATGGGCCGAGGGTGGCATGTGGGATGGAGGAGATGGAATGTGGGAGGCAGTGGGATGGAGGAGATGGAACGTGGGAGGCTGTGGAGAGGAGGGGAGATTTCGGAGGCATGTGGGTGGCACAGTGTGAGTCTATGTGGAACGAGAGGAGAGGGTCGTCAAGGAGAAAGGGGGGAGAAGGGTGGTGGTGAGAGGGGACGAGAGGGGAAGCGGTGAGCACCGTGTGACCAGACCGCAGGTTCCTTCCTTGCCAGCCTGAGAACCAGGAAGTGGAACTGAATAATTATTGTGACTAACAGGAAATGTAGAGGTATTCTGAAGGAGGGGTAGTATGGGGGGGCTGTATGTGTTTGTTGGAGGGAGGGGAGAAGTAGGGGGTGGTTGTGAGTGTGTGTATGTTTGTGAGGAGAAGAAGGTAGTGTTGGGTTTTAACTAGTCTTAATCAGGTTTAACAACTTCCAGTACTATAATCCTAGCTGGCGAACGTCATGGTTAGGCATATTATATTATATTCATTATTTATTATTATTATTATTTTATTGTTGAATGTGTGAATTTTGACATTTGTCTTGTGGAAGGAGAGGGGAGAATCATGTGAAGAACAAGGCATAAAATAAAACTCAGAGATAGGGTCCAAGATGAGGTGACTTCACCAGTGTTCCCGCTCTACTTCTCTTTGAGTGTGTCTGGAAAAACATCAGAGGGTCAGCAGGGACATGGGAGCCTCGTGTCTGAAGAGCTCTGGCCAACAGGGGTGTGACCAGCCTCCCAACACTGTCACTACCACTGGACCTCCCACTGGACCTCCCACTGGACCTCCCACTGTCACTACTACTGGACCTCCCACTAAACCTCCCACTGGACCTCCCCCTGGACCTCCCACTGGACCTCCCACTGTCACTACCACTGGACCCACTCCCCCACTGTCACTACCACTACCTCCCACTGGACCTCCACTGGACCTCCACTGGACCTCCCACTTTCACTACCTCTGGACCTCCCACTGGACCTCCCACTGTCACTACTACTGGACCTCCCACTTTCACTACCTCTGGACCTCCCACTGGACCTCCCACTGTCACTACCACTGGACCTCCCACTGTCACTACCACTGGACCTCCACTTGGACCTCCCACTTTCACTACCTCTAGACCTCCCACTGGACCTCCCACTGTCACTACTACTGGACCTCCCACTGTCACTAAACCTCCCACTGGACCTCCCCTGGACCTCCCACTGGACTGGACCTCCCTGGACCTCCCACTGGACCTCCCACTGTCACTACCACTGGACCTCCCACTAAACCTCCCCTGGACCTCCCCCTCCACCTGTCACTACCCTGGACCTCCCACTGGACCTCCCACTGTCACTACCACTGGACCTCCCCTGACCTCCCACTACCTCTAGACCTCCCACTGTCTCCCTGGACCTCCCCTGTCACTACCCCTGGACCTCCCCTGGACCTGGACCTCCCACTGTCACTACCCCTGGACCTCCCCTGGACCTCCCACTGTCACTACCACTGGACCTCCCCTGGACCTCCCCTGGACCTCCCACTGGACCTCCCACTGTCACTATCACTAGACCTCCCAATGTCACTACCACTAAACCTCCCACTGTCACTACCACTGGACCTCCCCTGGACCTCCCTGGACCTCCCACTGGACCTCCCCTGGACCTCCCACTGTCACTACCACTAGACCTCCCCCTGGACCTCCCCTGGACCTCCCACTGGACCTCCCGCTGTCACTACCACTGGACCTCCCACTGTCACTACCACTAAACCTCCCCTGGACATCCCACTGGACCTCCCACTGGACCTCCCCTGGACCTCCCACTGGACCTCCCCTGACCTCCCACTGGACCTCCCCTGGACCTCCCACTGGACCTCCCACTGTCACTACCACTGTCACTACCACTGTCACTACCACTGGACCTCCCCTGGACCTCCCACTGGACCTCCCACTGGACCTCCCACTGTCACTACCACTGGACCTCCCACTGGACCTCCCACTGTCACTACCACTGGACCTCCCACTGTCACTACCACTGGACCTCCCAATGTCACTACCACTAAACCTCCCACTGGACCTCCCTGGACCTCCCCTGGACCTCCCGCTGTCACTACCACTGGACCTCCCCTGGACCTCCCCTGGACCTCCCACTGGACCTCCCACTGTCACTACCACTGGACCTCCCACTGTCACTACCACTAAACCTCCCACTGGACCTCCCCCTGGACCTCCCACTGGACCTCCCACTGGACCTCCCACTGGACCTCCCACTGGACCTCCCACTGGACCTCCCACTGTCACTACCACTGGACCTCCCACTGTCACTACCACTGGACCTCCCCTGGACCTCCCACTGGACCTCCCACTGGACCTCCCACTGTCACTACCACTGGACCTCCCACTGGACCTCCCACTGGACCTCCCACTGTCACTACCACTGGACCTCCCACTGTCACTACCACTGGACCTCCCACTGTCACTACCACTGGACCTCCCACTGGACCTCCCACTGGACCTCCCACTGGACCTCCCACTGGACCTACCACTGGACCTCCCACTGGACCTCCCACTGGACCTCCCACTGTCCCTCCCACTGTCACTACCACTGGACCTCCCACTGGACCTCCCACTGTCACTACCACTGGACCTCCCCTGGACCTCCCACTGGACCTCCCACTGGACCTCCCACTGTCACTACCACTGGACCTCCCCTGGACCTCCCACTGTCACTACCCCTGGACCTCCCACTGGACCTCCCACTGTCACTACCACTGGACCTCCCCTGGACCTCCCACTGGACCTCCCACTGGACCTCCCACTGTCACTACCACTGGACCTCCCACTGGACCTCCCACTGGACCTCCCACTGGACTCCCACTGGACCTCCCACTGGACCTCCCACTGTCACTACCACTGGACCTCCCACTGGACCTCCCACTGGACCTCCCACTGTCACTACCACTGGCCCTCCCACTGGACCTCCCACTGGACCTCCCACTGGACCTCCCACTGGACCTCCCACTGGACCTCCCACTGGACCTCCCACTGGACCTCCCACTGGACCTCCCACTGTCACTACCACTGGACCTCCCACTGGACCTCCCACTGGACCTCCCACTGTCACTACCACTGGACCTCCCACTGTCACTACCACTGGACCTCCCACTGGACCTCCCACTGGACCTCCCACTGTCACTACCACTGGACCTCCCACTGTCACTACCACTGTCACTACCACTGGACCTCCCACTGTCACTACCACTGGACCTCCCCTGGACCTCCCCTGGACCTCCCACTGGACCTCCCGCTGTCACTACCCCTGGACCTCCCCTGGACCTCCCACTGGACCTCCCTGGACCTCCCCTGGACCTCCCACTGTCACTACCACTGGACCTCCCCTGGACCTCCCACTGGACCTCCCACTGTCACTACCACTGGACCTCCCTGGACCTCCCACTGGACCTCCCACTGTCACTACCACTGGACCTCCCACTGTCACTACCACTGGACCTCCCACTGGACCTCCCACTGTCACTACCACTGGACCTCCCCTGGACCTCCCCTGGACCTCCCACTGGACCTCCCACTGTCACTACCACTGGACCTCCCACTGTCACTACCACTGGACCTCCCACTGGACCTCCCACTGGACCTCCCACTGTCACTACCACTGGACCTCCCACTGGACCTCCCACTGGACCTCTCGTTCCTCTGGTTGTTACTTTTTTCCTGATCTGGATCTCTCAATTCAATTCAAGGCGCTTTATTGGCATGGGAAATATGTGTTAACAGTGCCAAAGCAAGTGAGGTAGATAATATACAAAAGTGAAATAAACAATAAAAATGAACAGTAAACTTTACACATACAAAAGTTACTCCCTGCCTCTTTCTCTCTCTCTCTCTCTCTCTCTCTCTCTCTCTCTCTCTCTCTCTCTCTCTCTCTCTCTCTTTCTCTCTCTCTCTCTCTCTCTCTCTCTCTCTCTCTCTCTCTCTCTCTCTGCCTCTCTCTCTCTCTCTGCCTCTCTCTCTCTCTCTGCCTCTCTCTCTCTCTCTCTCTCCTCTCTCTCTCTCTCTCTCTCTGCCTCTCTCTCTCTCTCTCTCTCTGCCTCTCTGCCTCTCTCTCTCTCTGCCTCTCTCTTTCTCTCCATCACCCATTCTATCTCTCACACCTCTCCCCCACCCCGCTCCCTCTGTCTCTCTCTATCCCCTGTTCTCTTGTCACTCCATCTCCAGCTGAATAAATAGATGACTTGCGTGTAGAGATATATAAGAGGTCAGTTCTGTACATTGCCTAGGGTAGACCATAACATTCTACATGCATGTCATCCATTTATTCAGCTGGGGAAACCAATAGGTCCTAAAAAATAATCACTGTAACCTGTGTGTTCTGGCACTACAGACGAGAGACCAATATAGGCGCGTGTGTGTGTGTGTGTGTGTGTGTGTGAAGATAGGTAGTATCGCTGCTGGCTCATCACCAAGTGTAATGCCAGGACTTCGTTTCCCACCAGCAGAAACTGTTCACATTGGAAATCAATGGAATATTGAGTAGGGAACTGTATTCGCTCAACTGAATGCCTGTAAATCAGATTTAGAGTATATGTTTTGGATCATGTAATGTAAAATGTAATTTTAGTGAATTGCAGACCTAAACAGGGGATTTTGTGTAGTTGTATATCAAAATCACATTGGACATGATTTCCCTACAGCACAAAGCATCATTATATGGACTATGGTCATAAGTTACAGCTCTGTGTGTGTGTGTGTGTGTGTGTGTGTGTGTGTGCGCAGAGTACCCTTAACACTGGAACTCTACTGCCCCTCTGTGGCCATTAGCTGAACTGATCAATGTGCCTTATATCATCAAAAGTAGTTATTCAGATCCAAAAGATGACGACACCAGGAACCCAGTGAACGTCAGCTGGGAAGACCACTGGGATCCAAACTGCACATCTCTCAGCTGTGTTGCCCCTTGCCAAGTCCTGGAGCTCTAGGAAACCCCTTTTGGTGTTTAGGGGCTTTAATATTTGGCTTCTCTTGAGCTGCATAGTCTCGTCACCCCTGCTGTGTCCCTCCCTGTTCTCGTTACCCCTGCCGTGTCCCTCCCTGTTCTCGTCACCCCTGTTGCAGAATCAGCAGTCATGCAGTGTCCCTCCCTGTTCTCGTCACCCCTGCCGTGTCCCTCCCTGTTCTCGTTACCCCTGTTGCAGAATCAGCAGTCATGCAGTGTCCCTCCCTGTTCTCGTCACCCCTGCTGCAGAATCAGCAGTCATGCAGTGTCCCTCCCTGTTCTCGTCACCCCTGCCGTGTCCCTCCCTGTCCTCGTCACCCCTGTTGCAGAATCAGCAGTCATGCAGTGTCCCTCCCTGTTCTCGTCACCCCTGCTGCAGAATCAGCAGTCATGCAGTGTCCCTCCCTGTTCTCGTCACCCCTGCCGTGTCCCTCCCTGTCCTCGTCACCCCTGTTGCAGAATCAGCAGTCATGCAGTGTCCCTCCCTGTTCTCGTCACCCCTGTTGCAGAATCAGCAGTCATGCAGTGTCCCTCCCTGTTCTCGTCACCCCTGCTGCAGAATCAGCAGTCATGCAGTGTCCCTCCCTGTTCTCGTCACCCCTGCTGCAGAATCAGCAGTCATGCAGTGTCCCTCCCTGTTCTCGTCACCCCTGCTGCAGAATCAGCAGTCATGCAGTGTCCCTCCCTGTTCTCGTCACCCCTGCCGTGTCCCTCCCTGTTCTCGTCACCCCTGTTGCAGAATCAGCAGTCATGCAGTGTCCCTCCCTGTTCTCGTCACCCCTGCCGTGTCCCTCCCTGTTCTCGTTACCCCTGTTGCAGAATCAGCAGTCATGCAGTGTCCCTCCCTGTTCTCGTCACCCCTGCCGTGTCCCTCCCTGTTCTCGTTACCCCTGCTGCAGAATCAGCAGTCATGCATTGTCCCTCCCTGTTCTCGTCACCCCTGCCGTGTCCCTCCCTGTTCTCGTTACCCCTGTTGCAGAATCAGCAGTCATGCAGTGTCCCTCCCTGTTCTCGTCACCCCTGTTGCAGAATCAGCAGTCATGCAGTGTCCCTCCCTGTTCTCGTCACCCCTGCCGTGTCCCTCCCTGTTCTCGTTACCCCTGTTGCAGAATCAGCAGTCATGCAGTGTCCCTCCCTGTTCTCGTCACCCCTGCTGCAGAATCAGCAGTCATGCAGTGTCCCTCCTGTTCTCGTCACCCCTGCCGTGTCCCTCCCTGTCCTCGTCACCCCTGTTGCAGAATCAGCAGTCATGCAGTGTCCCTCCCTGTTCTCGTCACCCCTGCTGCAGAATCAGCAGTCATGCAGTGTCCCTCCCTGTTCTGCCTCCTGTAGGAGGGATCACCCCTGCCGTGTCCCTCCCTGTCCTCGTCACCCCTGTTGCAGAATCAGCAGTCATGCAGTGTCCCTCCCTGTTCTCGTCACCCCTGTTGCAGAATCAGCAGTCATGCAGTGTCCCTCCCTGTTCTCGTTACCCCTGCTGCAGAATCAGCAGTCATGCAGTGTCCCTCCCTGTTCTCGTCACCCCTGCTGCAGAATCAGCAGTCATGCAGTGTCCCTCCCTGTTCTCGTTACCCCTGCTGCAGAATCAGCAGTCATGCAGTGTCCCTCCCTGTTCTCGTCACCCCTGCTGCAGAATCAGCAGTCCTTCTTCGATACTCAGACACACAGTCAACCAGAGTCTTAATGGACACGGGAGGCTAAATACCATCATCATCATCACCATCATTTGGCATCCTGATATAGTAAACCGTTCATGTTCAATCCAGCGGAGCCCAACGCAAAGTCTGCCTGACCTGCGGTAGGAGGGATCAATATCCTAAACAGTCACCACTAAAGCAAAGTCCGCCTGACCTGCGGTAGGAGGGATCAATATCCTAAACAGTCACCACTAAAGCAAAGTCTGCCTGACCTGCGGTAGGAGGGATCAATATCCTAAACAGTCACCACTAAAGCAAAGTCTGCCTGACCTGCGGTAGGAGGGATCAATATCCTAAACAGTCACCACTAAAGCAAAGTCTGCCTGACCTGCGGTAGGAGGGATCAATATCCTAAACAGTCACCACTAAAGCAAAGTCTGCCTGACCTGCGGTAGGAGGGATCAATATCCTAAACAGTCACCACTAAAGCAAAGTCTGCCTGACCTGCGGTAGGAGGGATCAATATCCTAAACAGTCACCACTAAAGCAAAGTCTGCCTGACCTGCGGTAGGAGGGATCAATATCCTAAACAGTCACCACTAAAGCAAAGTCTGCCTGACCTGCGGTAGGAGGGATCAATATCCTAAACAGTCACCACTAAAGCAAAGTCCGCCTGACCTGCGGTAGGAGGGATCAATATCCTAAACAGTCACCACTAAAGCAAAGTCTGCCTGACCTGCGGTAGGAGGGATCAATATCCTAAACAGTCACCACTAAAGCAAAGTCCGCCTGACCTGCGGTAGGAGGGATCAATATCCTAAACAGTCACCACTAAAGCAAAGTCCGCCTGACCTGCGGTAGGAGGGATCAATATCCTAAACAGTCACCACTAAAGCAAAGTCTGCCTGACCTGCGGTAGGAGGGATCAATATCCTAAACAGTCACCACTAAAGCAAAGTCTGCCTGACCTGCGGTAGGAGGGATCAATATCCTAAACAGTCACCACTAAAGCAAAGTCTGCCTGACCTGCGGTAGGAGGGATCAATATCCTAAACAGTCACCACTAAAGCAAAGTCCGCCTGACCTGCGGTAGGAGGGATCAATATCCTAAACAGTCACCACTAAAGCAAAGTCTGCCTGACCTGCGGTAGGAGGGATCAATATCCTAAACAGTCACCACTAAAGCAAAGTCTGCCTGACCTGCGGTAGGAGGGATCAATATCCTAAACAGTCACCACTAAAGCAAAGTCTGCCTGACCTGCGGTAGGAGGGATCAATATCCTAAACAGTCACCACTAAAGCAAAGTCTGCCTGACCTGCGGTAGGAGGGATCAATATCCTAAACAGTCACCACTAAAGCAAAGTCTGCCTGACCTGCGGTAGGAGGGATCAATATCCTAAACAGTCACCACTAAAGCAAAGTCTGCCTGACCTGCGGTAGGAGGGATCAATATCCTAAACAGTCACCACTAAAGCAAAGTCTGCCTGACCTGCGGTAGGAGGGATCAATATCCTAAACAGTCACCACTAAAGCAAAGTCTGCCTGACCTGCGGTAGGAGGGATCAATATCCTAAACAGTCACCACTAAAGCAAAGTCTGCCTGACCTGCGGTAGGAGGGATCAATATCCTAAACAGTCACCACTAAAGCAAAGTCTGCCTGACCTGCGGTAGGAGGGATCAATATCCTAAACAGTCACCACTAAAGCAAAGTCTGCCTGACATGCGGTAGGAGGGATCAATATCCTAAACAGTCACCACTAAAGCAAAGTCTGCCTGACATGCGGTAGGAGGGATCAATATCCTAAACAGTCACCACTAAAGCAAAGTCTGCCTGACCTGCGGTAGGAGGGATCAATATCCTAAACAGTCACCACTAAAGCAAAGTCTGCCTGACCTGCGGTAGGAGGGATCAATATCCTAAACAGTCACCACTAACGCAAAGTCTGCCTGACATGCGGTAGGAGGGATCAATATCCTAAACAGTCACCACTAAAGCAAAGTCTGCCTGACATGCGGTAGGAGGGATCAATATCCTAAACAGTCACCACTAACGCAAAGTCTGCCTTACATGCGGTAGGAGGGATCAATATCCTAAACAGTCACCACTAAAGCAAAGTCTGCCTGACATGCGGTAGGAGGGATCAATATCCTAAACAGTCACCACTAAAGCAAAGTCTGCCTGACCTGCGGTAGGAGGGATCAATATCCTAAACAGTCACCACTAAAGCAAAGTCTGCCTGACCTGCGGTAGGAGGGATCAATATCCTAAACAGTCACCACTAAAGCAAAGTCTGCCTGACCTGCGGTAGGAGGGATCAATATCCTAAACAGTCACCACTAAAGCAAAGTCTGCCTGACCTGCGGTAGGAGGGATCAATATCCTAAACAGTCACCACTAAAGCAAAGTCTGCCTGACCTGCGGTAGGAGGGATCAATATCCTAAACAGTCACCACTAAAGCAAAGTCTGCCTGACCTGCGGTAGGAGGGATCAATATCCTAAACAGTCACCACTAAAGCAAAGTCCGCCTGACCTGCGGTAGGAGGGATCAATATCCTAAACAGTCACCACTAAAGCAAAGTCTGCCTGACCTGCGGTAGGAGGGATCAATATCCTAAACAGTCACCACTAAAGCAAAGTCCGCCTGACCTGCGGTAGGAGGGATCAATATCCTAAACAGTCACCACTAAAGCAAAGTCTGCCTGACCTGCGGTAGGAGGGATCAATATCCTAAACAGTCACCACTAAAGCAAAGTCTGCCTGACCTGCGGTAGGAGGGATCAATATCCTAAACAGTCACCACTAAAGCAAAGTCTGCCTGACCTGCGGTAGGAGGGATCAATATCCTAAACAGTCACCACTAAAGCAAAGTCTGCCTGACCTGCGGTAGGAGGGATCAATATCCTAAACAGTCACCACTAAAGCAAAGTCTGCCTGACCTGCGGTAGGAGGGATCAATATCCTAAACAGTCACCACTAAAGCAAAGTCCGCCTGACCTGCGGTAGGAGGGATCAATATCCTAAACAGTCACCACTAAAGCAAAGTCTGCCTGACCTGCGGTAGGAGGGATCAATATCCTAAACAGTCACCACTAAAGCAAAGTCTGCCTGACCTGCGGTAGGAGGGATCAATATCCTAAACAGTCACCACTAAAGCAAAGTCTGCCTGACCTGCGGTAGGAGGGATCAATATCCTAAACAGTCACCACTAAAGCAAAGTCTGCCTGACCTGCGGTAGGAGGGATCAATATCCTAAACAGTCACCACTAAAGCAAAGTCTGCCTGACCTGCGGTAGGAGGGATCAATATCCTAAACAGTCACCACTAAAGCAAAGTCTGCCTGACCTGCGGTAGGAGGGATCAATATCCTAAACAGTCACCACTAACGCAAAGTCTGCCTGACGTGCGGTAGGAGGGATCAATATCCTAAACAGTCACCACTAAAGCAAAGTCTGCCTGACGTGCGGTAGGAGGGATCAATATCCTAAACAGTCACCACTAAAGCAAAGTCTGCCTGACCTGCGGTAGGAGGGATCAATATCCTAAACAGTCACCACTAACGCAAAGTCTGCCTGACGTGCGGTAGGAGGGATCAATATCCTAAACAGTCACCACTAAAGCAAAGTCTGCCTGACGTGCGGTAGGAGGGATCAATATCCTAAACAGTCACCACTAAAGCAAAGTCTGCCTGACCTGCGGTAGGAGGGATCAATATCCTAAACAGTCACCACTAACGCAAAGTCTGCCTTACATGCGGTAGGAGGGATCAATATCCTAAACAGTCACCACTAAAGCAAAGTCTGCCTGACCTGCGGTAGGAGGGATCAATATCCTAAACAGTCACCACTAAAGCAAAACAGTCACCACTAAAGCAAGTCTGCCTGACCTGCGGTAGGAGGGATCAATATCCTAAACAGTCACCACTAACGCAAAGTCTGCCTTACATGCGGTAGGAGGGATCAATATCCTAAACAGTCACCACTAAAGCAAAGTCTGCCTGACATGCGGTAGGAGGGATCAATATCCTAAACAGTCACCACTAACGCAAAGTCTGCCTGACATGCGGTAGGAGGGATCAATATCCTAAACAGTCACCACTAAAGCAAAGTCTGCCTGACATGCGGTAGGAGGGATCAATATCCTAAACAGTCACCACTAAAGCAAAGTCTGCCTGACATGCGGTAGGAGGGATCAATATCCTAAACAGTCACCACTAACGCAAAGTCTGCCTGACCTGCGGTAGGAGGGATCAATATCCTAAACAGTCACCACTAAAGCAAAGTCTGCCTGACCTGCGGTAGGAGGGATCAATATCCTAAACAGTCACCACTAAAGCAAAGTCTGCCTGACCTGCGGTAGGAGGGATCAATATCCTAAACAGTCACCACTAAAGCAAAGTCTGCCTGACCTGCGGTAGGAGGGATCAATATCCTAAACAGTCACCACTAAAGCAAAGTCTGCCTGACCTGCGGTAGGAGGGATCAATATCCTAAACAGTCACCACTAAAGCAAAGTCTGCCTGACATGCGGTAGGAGGGATCAATATCCTAAACAGTCACCACTAAAGCAAAGTCTGCCTGACCTGCGGTAGGAGGGATCAATATCCTAAACAGTCACCACTAAAGCAAAGTCTGCCTGACCTGCGGTAGGAGGGATCAATATCCTAAACAGTCACCACTAACGCAAAGTCTGCCTGACATGCGGTAGGAGGGATCAATATCCTAAACAGTCACCACTAAAGCAAAGTCTGCCTGACCTGCGGTAGGAGGGATCAATATCCTAAACAGTCACCACTAAAGCAAAGTCTGCCTGACCTGCGGTAGGAGGGATCAATATCCTAAACAGTCACCACTAAAGCAAAGTCTGCCTGACCTGCGGTAGGAGGGATCAATATCCTAAACAGTCACCACTAAAGCAAAGTCTGCCTGACCTGCGGTAGGAGGGATCAATATCCTAAACAGTCACCACTAAAGCAAAGTCTGCCTGACCTGCGGTAGGAGGGATCAATATCCTAAACAGTCACCACTAAAGCAAAGTCTGCCTGACCTGCGGTAGGAGGGATCAATATCCTAAACAGTCACCACTAAAGCAAAGTCTGCCTGACCTGCGGTAGGAGGGATCAATATCCTAAACAGTCACCACTAAAGCAAAGTCTGCCTGACCTGCGGTAGGAGGGATCAATATCCTAAACAGTCACCACTAAAGCAAAGTCTGCCTGACCTGCGGTAGGAGGGATCAATATCCTAAACAGTCACCACTAAAGCAAAGTCTGCCTGAACTGCGGTAGGAGGGATCAATATCCTAAACAGTCACCACTAAAGCAAAGTCTGCCTGACCTGCGGTAGGAGGGATCAATATCCTAAACAGTCACCACTAAAGCAAAGTCTGCCTGACCTGCGGTAGGAGGGATCAATATCCTAAACAGTCACCACTAAAGCAAAGTCTGCCTGACCTGCGGTAGGAGGGATCAATATCCTAAACAGTCACCACTAACGCAAAGTCTGCCTGACATGCGGTAGGAGGGATCAATATCCTAAACAGTCACCACTAACGCAAAGTCTGCCTGACCTGCGGTAGGAGGGATCAATATCCTAAACAGTCACCACTAAAGCAAAGTCTGCCTGACCTGCGGTAGGAGGGATCAATATCCTAAACAGTCACCACTAAAGCAAAGTCTGCCTGACATGCGGTAGGAGGGATCAATATCCTAAACGGTCACCACTAAAGCAAAGTCTGCCTGACATGCGGTAGGAGGGATCAATATCCTAAACAGTCACCACTAAAGCCAGTCAAGGAAATCATACCCTCAGGAATACACACAACCCGATCACCTGTAGGTACAGTACTCAGTGCTCTGTGTGTTCCAAATGGCACCCTATTGTCTCTATAGTTCACTGCTTTAGACCAGGGCCCATAGTGAATCGGGTGGCTTCGGGATGCTACCTAAAAACGCATAGACTGAACAGGGGACATGGGAACCAGGTGGTGAGATTGTGCATGCGTGAGTATGTGTCTGTGTCCATGTGTATGTATACATTTTCTTTACGTGCGTGACTGTGGCGCAGCGGTCTAAGGCACTGCATCTCAGTGCAAGAGTCATCACTACAGTCCCTGGTTCAAATCCAGGCAGTGATTGGAGAGTCCCATAGGGCGGTGCACCATTGACCCAGCGTCGTCCGGGGGAGCAGGCCGTTATTGTAAAATTAAGAATTTGTTCTTAACTGACTTGGCTAGTTAAATAAAGGTTAAATAAGAAATAACCCCTATGGTTGATGTGAAAACCTAAATAGTGTAAAAAAAAAAAAATGATTAAATAAAATTCACATGAACAATTTCAGCTAGAGATATGTTGTTTTGTTTGCATTGGATGAGTCTCAATCCACCACATCGCACTTCCGCATCTGGGGTAAATTGTGACAGAGCTAGAGCGGTGTTTGTCATCCCGAAAATCGGTCTTCTTGGCCCACAAAACTATTAATAAGACCCTCTCTATGGATGAATGAGACTCTCACGATGGTGTTCTCAGATCCACACAAGTGACTCAGGAGACTCGTCTGAAAGTCGGTACAACCGATCTGCCAACTTCTGTCTGTAGCATACGAACCGTTTGGGGGATCTCTGCGCTAAAGTGAGAGTCTCACAAACATGTCGGTTGTATTTTTCTTGTCACAAGACTGAACGTCCCCACTACCAGTTGTAAAAATGTATCTACACTGAACAAAAATATAAACTAAACCTGTAAAGTGTTGTCATGAGCTAAAATAAAAGTCAATGTAACTTGTTGTATATTTCGTTTATATTTTTCTTCAGTATATATGGAGATCAAAATCTAATTTTATTTGTCACATGCGCCGAATACAACCTTACCTTGAAATGCTTAGTTACAAGCCCTTAACCCAACAATGCAGTTCATAAAATAAGAGTTGAGAAAATATTTACTAAATAAACTAAAGTAAAAAATAAAAAGCATTTAACGAGGCTATATACAGGGGGTACCAGTACCTAGTCAATGTGGAGGCTATATACAGGGGGTACCAGTACCTAGTCAATGTGGAGGCTATATACAGGGGGTACCAGTACCGAGTCAATGTGGAGGTTATATACAGGGGGTACCAGTACCGAGTCAATGTGGAGGCTACATACAGGGGGTACCAGTACCTAGTCAATGTGGAGGCTATATAAAGGGGGTACCAGTACCGAGTCAATGTGGAGGCTATATACAGGGGGTACCAGTACCGAGTCAATGTGGAGGCTATATACAGGGGGTACCAGTACCGAGTCAATGTGGAGGCTATATACAGGGGGTACCAGTACCGAGTCAATGTGGAGGCTACATACAGGGGGTACCAGTACCGAGTCAATGTGGAGGCTACATACAGGGGGTACCAGTACCGAGTCAATGTGGAGGCTATATACAGGGGGTACCAGTACCGAGTCAATGTGGAGGCTATATACAGGGGGTACCAGTACCGAGTCAATGTGGAGGCTATATACAGGGGGTACCAGTACCGAGTCAATGTGGAGGCTATATACAGGGGGTACCAGTACCGAGTCAATGTGGAGGCTACATACAGGGGTACCAGTACCGAGTCAATGTGGAGGCTACATACAGGGGGTACCAGTACCGAGTCAATGTGGAGGCTACATACAGGGGTACCAGTACCGAGTCAATGTGGAGGCTACATACAGGGGTACCAGTACCGAGTCAATGTGGAGGCTATATACAAGGGGTACCAGTACCTAGTCAATGTGGAGGCTACATACAGGGGTACCAGTACCGAGTCAATGTGGAGGCTATATAAAGGGGTACCAGTACCGAGTCAATGTGGAGGCTATATAAAGGGGTACCAGTACCGAGTCAATGTGGAGGCTATATAAAGGGGGTACCAGTACCGAGTCAATGTGGAGGCTACATACAGGGGTACCAGTACCTAGTCAATGTGGAGGCTACATACAGGGGGTACCAGTACCGAGTCAATGTGGAGGCTACATACAGGGGTACCAGTACCGAGTCAATGTGGAGGCTACATACAGGGGGTACCAGTACCGAGTCAATGTGGAGGCTACATACAGGGGGTACCAGTACCGAGTCAATGTGGAGGCTATATAAAGGGGGTACCAGTACCGAGTCAATGTGGAGGCTATATAAGGGGGTACCAGTACCGAGTCAATGTGGAGGCTATATAAAGGGGTACCAGTACCGAGTCAATGTGGAGGCTACATACAGGGGGTACCAGTACCTAGTCAATGTGGAGGCTACATACAGGGGTACCAGTACCGAGTCAATGTGGAGGCTACATACAGGGGTACCAGTACAGAGTCAATATGGAGGCTATATACAGGGGGTACCAGTACCGAGTCATTGTGGAGGCTTTATACAGGGGTACCAGTACTGAGTCAATATGGAGGCTATATACAGGGGGTACCAGTACCGAGTCATTGTGGAGGCTTTATACAGGGGTACCAGTACCGAGTCAATGTGGAGGCTATATACAGGGGTACCGGTACAGAGTCAATGTGGAGGCTATATACAGGGGTACTGGTACAGAGTCAATGTGGAGGCTATATACAGGGGTACTGGTACAGAGACATTGTGGAGGCTATATACAGGGGTACTGGTACAGAGTCATTGTGGAGGCTATATACAGGGGGTACCAGTACAGAGTCAATGTGGAGGCTATATACAGGGGTACCAGTACAGAGTCATTGTGGAGGCTATATACAGGGGTACCGGTACAGAGTCAATGTGGAGGCTATATAAAGGGGGTACCAGTACCGAGTCAATGTGGAGGCTACATACCGGGGTACCAGTACCTAGTCAATGTGGAGGCTACATACAGGGGGTACCAGTACCGAGTCAATGTGGAGGCTACATACAGGGGTACCAGTACCGAGTCAATGTGGAGGCTACATACAGGGGGTACCAGTACCGAGTCAATATGGAGGCTATATACAGGGGTACCAGTACCGGGTCATTGTGGAGGCTTTATACAGGGGTACCAGTACTGAGTCAATATGGAGGCTATATACAGGGGTACCAGTACCGAGTCATTGTGGAGGCTTTATACAGGGGTACCAGTACCGAGTCAATGTGGAGGCTATATACAGGGGTACCGGTACAGAGTCAATGTGGAGGCTATATACAGGGGGTACCGGTACAGAGTCAATGTGGAGGCTATATACAGGGGGGGTACTGGTACAGAGTCATTGTGGAGGCTATATACAGGGGTACTGGTACAGAGTCAATGTGGAGGCTATATACAGGGGGTACTGGTACAGAGTCATTGTGGAGGCTATATACAGGGGGTACCAGTACAGAGTCAATGTGGAGGCTATATACAGGGGGCACCAGTACCTAGTCAATGTGCGGGTGTACAGTTTAATTGAGGTAATCTGTACATGTAGGTTCCAGACATGTAGGTAGGGGTAAAGTAGGTTCCAGACATGTAGGTGGGGGTAAAGTATGTTCCACACATGTAGGTAGGGGTAAAGTAGGTTCCACACATGTAGGTAGGGGTAAAGTAGGTTCCACACATGTAGGTAGGGGTAAAGTAGGTTCCACACATGTAGGTAGGGGTAAAGTAGGTTCCACACATGTAGGTAGGGGTAAAGTAGGTTCCAGACATGTAGGTTGGGGTAAAGTAGGTTCCAGACATGTAGGTAGGGATAAAGTAGGTTCCAGACATGTAGGTAGGGGTAAAGTGACTATGCATAGATAATAAACAAGTAGCAGCAGTGTAAAAACAATTCTAAAAATATGGGGTTAAATACATGTCTGGAACGATCTGTTGTTCCATGTGTTTCTATGGACTAATACCAGTAAAAACAAACACACTTTTTTATCAAATCATTTCTTTATACTGTACAAGTCAAACGTTTGGACACACCTACTCATTCCAGGGTTTTTCTTTATTTTTACTTGTTGTATTATTTTTATTTTTTGTCTTAGAATAAGAATGAAGACATTAAATCTATGAAAAAACACATGGAATAATAACCAAAAAACGGTTAAAACAAATCAAAATGATATATTTAAATTTGAGAATCTTCAAAGTATGTCTTGATGACAGCTTTGCACCAGCTTGGCATTCTCTTAACCAGGTAGTCACCTGTAATGCATTTCAATTAATAGGTGTGCCCTGTCAAACGTTAATCTGTGGAATTGTTTTCCTTCTTAATTCGTTTGAGCCAATCAGTTGTGTTGTGACAAGTTAGGGTTATCTTCTGTATACCACCCCTATTTGGTAAAAGACCAAGTCCATATTATGGCAAGAACAGCTCAAATAAGCAAAGAGAAACAACAGTCCATCATTACTTTAAGACAGTCAATGTGGAACATTTCAAGGAACGTTGAAAGTTTCTTCAAGTGCAGTCGTAAAACCATCAAGCGCTATGATGAAACTGACTCCCCTTGAGGACCGCCACAGGAAACGAATACCCAGGGATACCTCTGCTGCAGAGGATAAATTCATTAGAGTTAACTGCACCTCAGATTGCCGGCCAAAGAAATGCTTCAGGGGTTGAGGGTAACTGAAGGACTAAAAACAAACAAAATAGAACTATTGTAAAATACATTGTGTCCATAAATTGTATATAGTATGTATAAACTGGAAGTAGAAACCTCAGTGTTGTTGTCCATTACTTTACTCCAATCAGGTGGGGGGGTATATATATATATATATATATTCGGAAAGTATTCAGTTCCCTTCCTTTACTCTAATGGATTAAATTAATTGTTTTCCTCAATCTACACACAATAACACATAGTGACAAATAGAAAACATTTAGACATGTTTAAAAACATAAATACTTTATTTACAGAAGTATTCAGACCCTTTGCTATGAGACTCAAAATTGAGCTCCGGTGCATCCTGTTTCCATTGATCGTCCTTGAGATGTTTCTACAGCTTGATTGGAGTCAAACTCATGTCGTCCAACTCATGTGGACATGATTGGTCCTTCTGTAGCTCAGTTGGTAGAGCATGGCGCTTGTAACGCCAGGGTAGTGGGTTCGATTCCAACTCATGTGGACATGATTTGGAAAGAAATGGCATATATTTGGAAAGACACACCTGTCTATATAATGTCCCAGAGTTGACAGTGCATGTCAGAGCAAGAACCAAGCCATAGGGTCGAAGAAATTGTCCGTAGAGCTCCGAGACAGGATTTTGTCAAATCAAATCAAATGTTATTGGTCACATGGTTAGCGAGTGTAGCGAAATGCTTGTGCTTCTAGTTAAGACAGCGCAGCAACAGCTAACAGGTAATCTAAAAATTCCACGACCTAATACACACAAATCTAAGTAAAATAATGGAATAAGAATATATACATATAAATATATGGATGAGCAATGACCGAGCGGCAGAGAATGCAATAGTATTACATACAGCTGTTGAGCTTTCTTCACCACACTGTCTGTGTTGGTGGACCATTTCAGATGGTCAGTGATGTGTACGCAGAGGAACTTGAAGCTTTTCACCTTCTCTACATTGGACCTGTCGATGTAGACAGGGGGGTGCTCCCTCTGCTGTTTCCTGAAGTCCATGATCATCTCCTTTGCTTTGTTGGCTTTGAGTGAGAGATTATTTTCCTGACACCACACTCCAAGTGCCCTCACCTCCTCCCTTTAGTCTCGTTGTCGTTGGTGATCAAGCCTACTACTGTTGTGTCGTCTGCAAACCTGATGATCGAGTTGGAGGCGTGCATATGTAACCGGGTGTGACATGGCTAGCTAGTTAGCGGGGTACCCGCTAATAGCATTTCAATCGGTGATATCACTTGTTCTGAGACCTTGAAGTACTTGTTTCCGCGGCTTTTGTGGATCGATGGGTTACGATGCTTCATGAGAGGCAGTTGTTGATGTGTGCAGAGAGTCCCTGGTTAAAGCCCAGATAGTGGCAAGAAGAGGGACGGAAGTAATACTGTTAAACTTGGCCACGCAGTCATGGGTGAACAGGGAGTACAGGAGGGGGCTGAGCACGCACCCTTGTGGGGCCACTGTGTTGAGGATCAGCAAAGTCGAGATGTTGTTTCGTACCTTCACCACCTGGGGGTGGCCCGTCAGGAAGTCCAGGACACAGTTGCAGAGGGCGGGGTTGAGACCCAGGGCCTTAAGCTTAATGATGAGCTTGGAGGGTACTATGGTGTTGAATGCTGAACTGTAGTCAATGAACAGTATTCTTACATAGATATTCCTCTTGTCCAGATGGGATAGGGATAGGCGATAGGGCAGTGCGCAGTGCGATGGCGATTGCATCGTCTGTGAACCTATTGGGGTGGTAGGCAAACTGCAGTGGGTGACAGGTAAGGTGGAGGTGATATTAAGACCCTTGACTAGTTTCTCAAAGCACTTCATGATGACAGAAGTGAGTGCTAAGGGGCGATAGTCATTCAGTTCAGTTACCTTTGCCTTCTTGGGTACAGGCAATATGGTGGCTCTCTTGAAGCATGTGGGGACAGCAGGGAGATGCCCATAAACACACCAGCCAGCTGCTCTGCGCATGCTCTGAGGACGCGGCTAGGGATGTCGTCTGGGCCGGCAGCCTCACTGTTTAAATGTCTTACTCACTTCAGCCACAGAGAAGGAGAGCCCACAGTTCTTGGTAACGGGCCATGTCTGTGGCACTTTATCTTCAAAGTCTCCACTTTATCTCTATACTGACATTTCGCTTGTTTGATTGCCTTGTAGAGGGAATAACTACACTGTTTGTATTTGGCCATATTCCCGGTCATCTTTCCATGGTTAAATGCAAGGGTTCGAGCTCTCAGTTTTTGAGCGAATGCTGCCATCTATCCACCGTTTCTGGTTAGGGTAGGTTTTAATAGTCACAGTGGGTGCAACATCTCCAATGCACTTCCTTGTAAACTCACTCATTGAATCAGCGTATAGATCTATATTATTCTCTGAGGCGGAACATGTCCCAGTCCGCGTGATTGTTTTAATTTTAATTTTTTATTTTTTATTTCACCTTTATTTAACCAGGTAGGCTAGTTGAGAACAAGTTCTCATTTGCAACTGCGACCTGGCCAAGATAAAGCAAAGCAGTGTGAACAGACAACAACACAGAGTTACACATGGAGTAAACAATTAACAAGTCAATAACACAGTAGGAAAAGAAGAGTATATACATTGTGTGCAAAAGGCATGAGGAGGTAGGCGAATAATTACAATTTTGCAGATTAACACTGGAGTGATAAATGATCAGATGGTCATGTACAGGTAGAGATATTGGTGTGCAAAAGAGCAGAAAAGTAAATAAATAAAAACAGTATGGGGATGAGGTAGGTAAAAATGGGTGTTTACCGATAGACTAAGTACAGCTGCAGCGATCGGTTAGCTGCTCAGATAGCAGATGTTTGAAGTTGGTGAGGGAGATAAAAGTCTCCAACTTCAGCGATTTTTGCAATTCGTTCCAGTCACAGGCAGCAGAGAACTGGAACGAAAGGCGGCCAAATGAGGTGTTGGCTTTAGGGATGATCAGTGAGATACACCTGCTGGAGCACGTGCTACGGATGGGTGTTTCCATCGTGACCAGTGAACTGAGATAAGGCGGAGCTTTACCTAGCATGGACTTGTAGATGACCTGGAGCCAGTGGGTCAGGCGACGAATATGTAGCAAGGGCCAGCCGACTAGAGCATACAAGTCGCAGTGGTGGGTGGTATAAGGTGCTTTAGTGACAAAACGGATGGCACTGTGATAAACTGCATCCAGTTTGCTGAGTAGATTGTTGGAAGCAATTTTGTAGGTGACATCGCCGAAGTCAAGGATCGGTAGGATAGTCAGTTTTACTAGGGTAAGTTTGTCGGCATGAAGCATGGATTCCGATTGGTCAGACCAGCGCTGAATGGTCCTTGTCACGGGTACATCCTGTTTGTACTACAATCAATATGTTGGATAGAATTTAGGTGGCCTTGTTCTCAATTGTTTTTTTAAATCCCCGGCTGCAATACATGCAGCCTCCGGATATATGGTTTCCAGTTTGTATAGAGTCCAGTTCCTTGAGGGCCATCGTGGTATCGGGTTGAGGGAGGATATACACGGCTGTAGACAATAACCGACAAGAATTCTCTTGGGAGATAATACGGAAGGCATTTAATTGTGAGGAATGCTCGGTCAGGGGAACAGTTCCTGTATGTTGTTAGAATTACACCATGAGTCGTTAATCATGAAACATACAGCATCGCCCTCTGGCTGTACCGACTCCAACTGCATGTCCCCAGAGAGCCATGTTTCCATGAAACAGAGAGTGTTACAATCCTGGATGTCTTTCTGGAAAGCAACCCGAGCCCTATTTTCAACGACCTTGTTATCTGGAGACTGGACATTAGCGAGGAAAATGCTGGGAACCGGTGGGTGGTGTGCACACCTCTAAAGGCTGACCAGAAGGCCGCTCCGTCTACCTCCACTGCGGCGATGTTGTTTTGGGTCGGCCTCTGGATTCAGTTCGCATGCCCTGGGTCGTTCAAACAAAGGATCCGCTTCAGGAAGGTCGTATTTCTGGTTGTAGTGCTGATAAGATGACATCGCTCTGATATCCAGGAGTTTGTCCCGGCTGTATGTAATAACACTTAAGATTTCCTGGGGTAACAATGTAAGAAATAATACATTAAAAAAAACAAATTCATCATAGTTTCCTAAGGACTAGAAGCGAGGCGACCCTCTCTGTCGGCGCCAATCTGGGGAAAAATGTCTGCAGCATTGAAGGCCCCCAGGAACACAGTGTTCTTCATCATTCTTAAATGGAAGAAGTTTGGAACCACCTAGACTCTTCCTAGAGCTGGCCGCCGGCCAAACTGAGCAATCAGGGGTGAAGGGCCTTGGTAAGGGAGGTGACCAAGTACCCAATGGTCACTGACAGATCTCCAGAGTACCTCTGTGGAGATGGGAGAAGCTTCCAGAAGGACAACCATCTCTGCAACTCTCCACCCATCTGGCCTTCATGGTAGAGTGGCCATTGGTAGAGTGGCCTCTTCATGGTAGAGAGGTAAAAGGCACATGACAGCACGCTTGGAGCTTGCCAAAAGGCATCTAAAGAACTCTCAAACCATGAGAAACAAGATTCTCTGGTCTGTTGATGTCACGGTTTTCATGTGGTGAAGGAGAGTCGGACCAAACTGCAGCGTGTATATTGCGATCCATGTTTAATCACACAACGTAAACACGAATAAACACAAACACTACAAAACAATAAACGAAACGAAAACCGAAAACAGCCTATACTTGTGTCAACTAACACAGCACAAGGACATCAAGACACTCAGGACAATCACCCACAATACAACCAAAGAATATGGCTGCCTAAATATGGTTCCCAATCAGAGACAACGATAAACACCTGCCTCTGATTGAGAACCACTTCAGACAGCCATACACTCTCCTAGAACACCCCACTAAGCTACAATACCACTAAGCTACACACCACATACAAAAACCCATGTCACACCCTGGCCTGACCAAATACATAAAGAAAAACAAAAAATACTTCGACCAGGGCGTGACAGTTGAAACCAAGACTGAACTCTTTGGCCTTAATGCCAAGCGTCACATCTGGAGGAAACCAGGCACCGTCCCTTCAGTGAACCATGGTGGTGGCAGCATTATGCTGTGGGGATGTTTTTCAGTGGCAGGGACTTGGAGACTAGTCAGGATCAAGGGGAAGATGAATGGAGCAAAGTACAGAGAGATCATCATTAATTAAAACCTGCTCCAGAGCTCTCAGGACCTCAGATTGTGGCAAAGGTTCACCTTCCAACAGGTCAACAACCTTAAACACACAGCCAAGACGTCGCAGGAGAGGCTTCGGGACAAGTCTCTGAAAGTCCTTGAGTGTCCCAGCCAGAGACTGGACTTGAACATCGCTGCAGAGACCTGAAAACAGCTGTGCAGCAACGCTCCCCATCCAACCTGACAGAACTTGAGAGGATCTGCAGAGAAGAATGGGATAAACTACCCAAATACAGGTGTACCAAGCTTGTAGCGTCATACCCAAGAAGACTCAAGGCTGTAATCGCTCAAGTCAAGTGGGCTGAATACTTTCTGAATGCTCTGCATATATTTACAAAAAATCGATATGTGGGACTGAAAATGATGCAGACAATTACATTGATGGAAGCAACAATTTATTTGCAATATGAAAGCTGATCTACACTCTAAAAAAAATATTTAAATAAATATGTGAAATTGTGAAAGTATTTGAACAGCTCTTGAATGCATGAAATGACATAAACCGACACTAGAGGGAGCTGTTGTCAGCGGCTGAGAGAGACCAACAGGGCTGTACTATGCAGGTAGCTCTTCTATGGTAGAAAGGGAAAGGGGGATACCTAGTCATTTGTACAACTGAATGCATTCAACTGAAATGTGTCTTCTGCATTTAACCCGACCCCTCAATCAATGTCATCGGAGCCCGGGGAACAGTGGGTTAACTGCCTTGTTCAGGGGAACAGTGGGTTAACTGCCTTGTTCAGGGGAACAGTGGGTTAACTGCCTTGTTCAGGGGCAGAATGACAGATTTTTACCTTATCAACTGGGGAATTCGATCCAGCAACCTTTTG
>NC_068428.1:42651942-42711745 GCF_023373465.1 Oncorhynchus keta
TTAGTGTCAAACGGCCACATTGATATAAAAAAAAATGTATCTACAATCTTTCCAATGAATCTTCAAGTGTTCTTCGGACATTCCAAATGTAACACCTAATGTGATGACCCGTTAATATCATGGAACGTTGTGTTGAATTGTAGAATTCTAGATTTGTAGAATTCTAGATTCTAGAATTCTAGAATTCTCTACTTATTCCGATGCAATGTTTAGGACCTACAGGGTTGCTTGCCTTCTTGATTTTTCCCTGACTTGACCTTTTGTCTGTTATTGTATCTGATTTAATAATAGGTATTCTAGTGGGGGGTAGCACTGTCTGATAGCTGATTGTCTCATCAGAAGACATGAGTGCGTAGCTCGATATGAACAATACCCCAATCCTGATACACAATGGAAGATATAAACAAGGCTTTGACAGCCTTGCTCATCATCGATGCTGGCTGATTCTATGTGTTATTAGCTCACACAAAGCCACAGGCCCTGCCCTAGAACAGGACAATAATACAACACAATACAACTGTATTCATCCCCTTCTGATTACTGGGAGAGAAAAACACAATCACAAATACAACATGAATCAGATTTGGAGAGAGGTGGAGAGGAGAGAGGAGGAGAGAGGCGGAGAGGATAGAGGAGAGGTGGAGAGGAGAGAGGCGGAGAGGATAGAGGAGAGGTGGAGAGGTGGAGAGGAGGAGAGGAGGAGAGGAGGAGAGGAGGAGAGGTGGAGAGGAGAGAGGTGGAGTGGAGAGAGGTGGAGAGGTGGAGAGGAGGAGAGGTGGAGAGGATAGAGGTGGAGGAGAGAGGAGAGAGGTGGAGAGGATAGAGGTGGAGAGGATAGAGGTGGAGAGGATAGAGGTGGAGAGGATAGAGGTGGAGAGGAGAGAGGTGGAGAGGCGAGAGGTGGAGAGGCGAGAGGTGGAGAGGCGAGAGGTGGAGAGGCGAGAGGTGGAGAGGCGAGAGGTGGAGAGGCGAGAGGTGTAGTAGAGGCGAGAGGTGTAGTAGAGGCGAGAGGTGTAGTAGAGGCGAGAGGTGTAGTAGAGGCGGATAGGATAGAGGCGGATAGGATAGAGGCGGATAGGATAGAGGCGGATAGGATAGAGGTGGATAGGATAGAGGTGGATAGGATAGAGGTGGAGAGGATAGAGGTGGAGTGGAGTGGTAGAGAGGTGGAGAGGATAGAGGTGGAGAGGATAGAGGTGGAGTGGAGAGAGGTGGAGAGGCGAGAGGTGGAGTTGAGAGAGGTGGAGAGGATAGAGGTGGAGAGGCGAGAGGTGGAGAGGCGAGAGGTCAGAGGCGAGAGGTGGAGAGGCGAGAGGTGGAGAGGCGAGAGGTGAGAGAGGTGTCAGAAATACGAGAGGTGGAGAGGCGAGAGGTGGAGAGGCGAGAGGTGTAGTGGAGAGGCGAGAGGTGTAGTAGAGGTGAGAGGTGGAGAGTAGAGGCGAGAGGTGTAGTAGAGGCGGGAGGTGTAGTAGAGGCGAGAGGTGGAGAGGCGAGAGGTGTAGTAGAGGCGAGAGGTGTAGTAGAGGCGAGAGGTGTAGTAGAGGCGAGAGGTGTAGTAGAGGCGAGAGGTGTAGTAGAGGCGAGAGGTGTAGTAGAGGCGAGAGGTGTAGAGGATAGAGGTGTAGAGGATAGAGGTGTAGAGGATAGAGGTGTAGAGGATAGAGGTGTAGAGGATAGAGGCGTAGAGGATAGAGGCGTAGAGGATAGAGGCGTAGAGGATAGAGGCGTAGAGGATAGAGGCGTAGAGGATAGAGGCGTAGAGGATAGAGGCGTAGAGAGCGAGAGGTGTAGAGGATAGAGTTGGAGTGGAGAGAGTTGGAGTGGAGAGAGTTGGAGAGGATAGAGGTGGAGAGGATAGAGGTGGAGAGGTGGAGAGGCGAGAGGTGGAGAGGCGGAGAGGCGGAGAGGCGAGAGGCGGAGAGGCGAGAGAGGTGGAGTAGAGATAGAGGCGTAGAGGATAGAGGCGTAGAGGCGAGAGGCGTAGAGGCGAGAGGCGTAGAGGCGTAGAGGCGAGAGGCGTAGAGGCGTGGAGAGGCGAGAGGCGTAGGAGGCGAGAGGCGAGAGGCGAGAGGCGGAGAGGCGAGAGGCGTAGAGGCGAGAGGTGTAGAGGCGAGAGGTGTAGAGGCGAGAGGCGTAGAGGATAGAGGTGTAGAGAGGTGATAGAGGCGTAGAGGATAGAGGCGTAGAGGGATAGAGGTGTAGAGGATAGAGGCGTAGAGGTAGAGGCGAGAGGATAGAGGCGTAGAGGAGAGAGGTGGAGAGGAGAGTGGCGGAGAGGAGGAGATGATAGAGTTGGAGAGGCGAGAGGTGGAGAGGCGAGAGGTGGAGAGGCGAGAGGTGGAGAGGTGTAGAGGCGAGAGGTGTAGAGGCGAGAGGTGTAGAGGCGAGAGGTGTAGAGGGTAGAGGATAGAGGTGGATAGGATAGAGGTGGAGAGGATAGAGGTGGAGTGGAGAGAGGTGGAGGGAGAGTGGTGGAGAGGTGGAGAGGATAGAGGCGTGGAGAGAGGTGGAGAGGGCGGAGAGGAGAGAGGTGGCGGAGAGGAGGAGATGATAGAGTTGGAGAGGCGAGAGGTGGAGAGGCGAGAGGTGGAGAGGCGAGAGGTGGAGAGGTGTAGAGGCGAGAGGTGTAGAGGCGAGAGGTGTAGAGGCGAGAGGTGTAGAGGAGGGTAGAGGATAGAGGTGGATAGGATAGAGGTGGAGAGGATAGAGGTGGAGAGGTGGAGAGTGGTGGAGTTGAGAGAGGTGGAGTGGAGAGAGGTGGAGTGGAGAGAGGTGGAGAGGCGAGAGGTGGAGAGGATAGAGGTGGAGTGGTGGAGAGGATAGAGGTGGAGAGGTGGAGAGGATAGAGGTGGAGAGGTGGAGAGGATAGAGGTGGAGAGGAGAGGTGGAGGTGGAGAGGATAGAGGTGGAGAGGAGAGTGGTGGAGAGGTGGAGAGGATAGAGGCGGAGAGGATAGAGGCGGAGAGGATAGAGGCGGAGAGGATAGAGGCGGAGAGGATGTGGTCCTTCTGTGGCTCAGTTGGTAGAGCATGGCGCTTGTAACGCCAGGGTAGTGGGTTCGATTCCGGGACCACCCATACGTAAAATGTATGCACACATGACTGTAAGTCGCTTTGGATAAAAGCGTCAGCTAAATGGCATATATTATTATTATTATTTATATTATTATATATTATTAGGATAGAGGCATAGAGACGTAGAGGCATAGAGGCGGGAAGGATAGAGGCGGAGAGGAGAGTGGGGGAGTAGAGAAAAGTGGAGTGGAGAGTGGTGGAGAGGAGAGTGGGGGTGTGGTGGAGAGGAGAGTGGGGGAGGGGAGAGAGGTGGGAAGGATAGAGGTGGAGAAAGGTGGAGAGGAGAGTGGGGGAGTGGAGAGAGGTGGGGAGGATAGAGGTGGAGAGGAGAGTGGGGCGTGGTGGAGTGGAGAGTGGTGGAGAGGGAGAGAGTGGAGAGGAGAGGTGGAGAGGAGAGAGGGGGAGAGGAGAGTGGTGGAGAGGAGAGTGGTGGAGAGGAGAGTGGTGGAGAGGAGAGTGGTGGAGAGGAGAGTGGGGGAGTGGAGAGAGGTGGGAAGGATAGAGGTGGAGAGGACAGTGGAGAGGAGGGTTGGAGAGGAGAGAGGTGGAGAGGAGAGTGGGGGCGTGGTGGAGTGGAGAGAGGTGGAGAGGAGAGTGGGGGCGTGGTGGAGAGTGGTGGAGAGGAGAGTGGGGGAGTGGAGAGTGGTGGAGAGGAGAGAGGTGGAGAGGAGAGTGGGGGAGTGGAGAGTGGGGGAGTGGAGAGGGGGAGAGAGGAGGAGGGGAGAGAGGTGGAGAGGAGAGAGGTGGAGAGGAGAGAGGTGGAGGTGGAGGAGAGTGGGGGAGTGGAGAGAGGGGGAGTGGAGAGAGGTGGAGAGGAGAGAGGTGGAGAGGAGAGTGGGGGGGAGTGGAGAGAGGTGGAGTGGAGAGAGGGTGGAGAGGTGGAGAGGAGAGTGGGGGAGTGGAGAGAGGGTGGAGAGGAGAGGGTGGAGTGGAGAGAGGTGGAGTGGAGAGGTGGAGTGGAGAGAGGTGGAGAGAGAGAGGTGGAGAGGAGAGAGGTGGAGAGGAGAGAGGTGGAGTGGAGAGTGGGGGAGGGAGAGGTGGGGGAGAGGGGGAGTGGAGAGGGGGGGAGTGGAGAGTGGGGGAGAGGAGAGGAGAGTGGGGGAGTGGAGAGAGGTGGAGAGGAGAGAGGTGGAGAGGTGGGAGAGGAGAGTGGGGGAGTGGAGAGTGGGGGAGTGGAGAGTGGTGGAGAGGAGAGTGGGGGAGTGGAGAGTGGGGGAGTGGAGAGAGGTGGAGAGGAGAGAGGTGGAGAGGAGAGAGGTGGAGTGGAGAGAGGGGGAGTGGAGAGAGGTGGAGAGGAGAGAGGTGGAGAGGAGAGAGGTGGAGAGGAGAGAGGTGGAGAGGAGCAGCTAGCCAGGATAGAAATAAGCCGGCCTTGGCCTCTTAGGGTGGTGGTGGGGTCTTCGGTCTCTACTGCCTTGTGGTGGAGGAGAGGGATGGAGGAAGAAAAGATAGCTAAACCCAGCGTCTTGCTTTAATGACACTGAGTGGAAATAATGAATTGGGGAGGAAAGGAGGGGAAGTGGTCTGGTAATGGATGCCAAAATGTCAGGTAGGAGCCCACCTCTGATGAGTGGAAATGTCAGACCCACGCTGTCTCAAGGGGGAGGGGAGAAAGGAGGGGCAAATGACAAGTAGTTGGTGGGGGGTCAAAGAGAGGAGAGGAGGACGATGAGGGAGGAAGACTATTGAGAGGTGTGTGTAGGTAACCCTAGGCAAGAACAGTGGGAGAAAAAGGAGTGGATGGAGGGATGAGATTGTGTGTGTCTGTTTGTGTGTGTGGCCTCTAAAGTAGGAGGTTGGACCTGCAATTACTTTCACATGAAAGGTCGGCATTAACAAAAGAGAGAAACTGATTAACAGACGGAAATTACCCTTTACACACACACACACACACACACACACACACACACACACACACACACACACACACACACACACACACACACACACACACACACACACACACACACACACACACACACACACACACACACACACACACCTCTGAGACTGCAGAAGAGTAGCAGGGATATCATTTGTCATTGGCGTTGGTCCTTCACTGCACTACCGGCACATTCTAACAGGGGACAAGTTGTCGGTGTTCATCGGGCAGTGAGACAGTTTCTTCCTGTCAGTGAAGTCACCGTGTCTTCAGCTGCAGGGCTGATGGGTGATGGATGACAGTTCATTTGTGTGTGGATGTGGATGACTCCCATGTGTGTCTTCCCAGTCTCTCGGAACTATACTGAAAGTAATGAAATGACAGAGGAGAGAGATGAGGAGGGATGAGGGGGGATGAGGACAGATAAGCAGGGATGAGGAGAGATGAGGGGGATAAGGAGAGATGAGGAGGGATGAGGAGAGAAGAGTAAAGATAATGAGAAATGAGGAGGGATGAGGGGGGTGACGAGAGATGAACAGGAATGAGGAGAGATGAGGGGGATGAGGAGGGATGAGGAGGGATGAGGAGAGATGAGGGGGGTGAGGAGAGAAAAGGAGAGATGAGGGGGATGATGGGGGTGAGGAGAGAAAAGGAGAGATGAGGGGGATAAGGGGATAAGGAGGGATGAGGAGAGATGAGGGGGGATGAGGAGAGAAAAGGAGAGATGAGGGGGGATAAGGAGAGATAAGGAGAGATGAGGGGGATGAGGAGAGATGAGGAGAGATGAGGGGGATGAGGAGAGCTGAGGAGAAATGAGGAGAGAAGAGGAGAGATGAGGAGGGATGATGGGGGATGAGGAGAGATGGGGAGAGATCAAATGTATTTATATAGACCTTCTTACATCAGCTGATATCTCAAAGTGCTGTACAGAAACCCAGCCTAAAACCCCAAATAGCAAGCAATGCAGGTGTTGAAGCACGTTGGCTAGGAAAAACTCCTTAGAAAGGCCAAAACCCAGGAAGAAACCTAGAGAGGAACCAGGCTATGAGGGGTGGCCAGTCCTCTTCTGGCTGTGCCGGGTGGAGATTATAACAGAACATGGCCAAGATGTTCAAATGTTCACAAATGACCAGCATGGTCAAATAATAATAATCACAGTAGTTGTCGAGGGTGCAGCAAGTCAACACCTCAGGAGTAAATGTCAGTTGGCTTTTCATAGCCGATCATTAAAAGTATCTACCACTCCTGCTGTCTCTAGAGAGTTGAAAACAGCAGGTCTGGGACAGGTAGCACGTCCGGTGAACAGATCAGGATTCCATAGCTGCAGGCAGAACAGTTGAAACTGGAGCAGCAGCACGGCCAGGTGGACTGGGGACAGCAAGGAGTCATCATGTCAGGTATTCCTGAGGCATGGTCCTAGGTCTCAGGTCCTCCGAGAGAGAGAAAGAAAGAGAGAAAGAGAGAATTAGAGAGCATACTTAAATTCACACAGGACACCGGATAAGACAGGAGAAGTTCTCCAGATATTACAAACTGACCCTAGCCCTCCGACACAAACTACTGCAGCATAAATACTGGAGGACGAGACAGCCCACAAAGATCTCCACCACGGCACAACCAAGGGGTGTACATCAGCTGATATCTCAAAGTGCTGTACAGAAACCCAGCCTAAAACAAGCAAGCAATGCAGGTGTAGAAGCACATCCGTGACTCAACCCACTCAAGTGACGTACCCCTCCTAGGGACGGCATGAAAGAGCACCAGTAAGCCAGTGACTCAGCCCCTGTCATAGTGTTAGAGGCAGAGAATCCCAGTGGAAAGAGGGGAACCGGCCAGACAGAGACAGCAAGGGCGGTTCGTTGCTCTAGAGCCTTTCCGTTCACCTTCACACTCCTGGGCCAGACTACACTCAATCATATGACCCACTGAAGAGATGAGTCTTCAGTAAAGACTTAAATGTTGAGACCGAGTCTGTGTCTCTCACATGGGTAGGCAGACAGTTCCATAAAAATGGAGCTATATAGGAGAAAGCTCTGCCTCCAGCTGTTTGCTTAGAAATTCTAGGGACAATTAGGAGGCCTGCGTCTTGTGACCGCAGCGTACGTGAAGGTATGTACGGGAGGACCAAATCAGAGAGATAGGTAGGAGCAAGCCCATGTAATGCTTTGTAAGTTAGCAGTAAAACCTTGAAACCATCCCTTGCCTCGACAGGAAGCCAGTGTAGGGAGGCTAGCACTGGAGTAATATGACCAAATTCTTTGGTTCTAGTCAGGTTTCTAGCAGCCGTATTTAGCACTAACTGAAGTTTATTTAGTGCTTTATCCAGGTAGCCGGAAAGTAGAGCATGGCAGTAGTCTAACCTAGAAGTAACAAAAGCATGGATTCATTTTTCTGCATAATTTTGGGACAGAAAGTTTCTAATTTTTGCAATGTTACGTAGATGGAAAAAAGCTGTCCTTGAAACAGTCTTGATATGTTTGTCAAAAGAGAGATTAGGGTCCAGAGTAACGCCGAGGTCCTTCACAGTTTTATTTGAGTTGACTGTACAAGATTAATTGTCAGATTCAACAGAAGATCCCTTTGTTTCTTGGGACCGAGAACAAGCATCTCTGTTTTGTCCGAGATTAAAAGTAGAAAGTTTGCAGCCATCCACTTCCTTATGTCTGAAACACAGGCTTCTAGTGAGGGCAATTTTGGGGCTTCACCATGTTTCATTGACATGTACAGCTGTGTGTCATCCTCATAGCAGTGAAAGTTAACATTATGTTTTTGAATGACATCCCCAAGAGGTAAAAAATATATAGTGAAAACAATAGTGGTCCTAAAACCAGGAACACCGAAATGTACAGTTGATTTGTCAAAGAACAAACCATTCACAGAGACAAACTGATATCTTTCCGACAGATAAGATCTAAACCAGGCCAGAACTTGTCCGTGTAGACCAATCTGGGTTTCCAATCTCTCCAAAAGAATGTGGTGATCGATGGTATCAAAAGCAGCACTAAGGTCTAGGAGCACGAGGACAGATGAAGAGCCTCAGTCGGATGCCATTAAAAGGTAATTTACCACCTTCACAAGTGCAGTCTCAATGCTATGATGGGGTCTTGTTTGTCTTCAGGAAGGCAGTGAGTTGCTGCGCAACAGCCTTTTCTAAAAATTTTGAAAGGAATGGACGATTCGATATAGGCCGTTAGTTTTTTATATTTTCTGGGTCAAGGTTTTGCTTTTTCAAGAGAGGCTTTATTACTGCCAATTTTAGTGAGTTTGGTACACATCCGGTGGATAGAGAGCCGTTTATTATGTTCAACATAGTAGGGCCAAGCACAGGAAGCAGCTCTTTCAGTAGTTTACTTGGAATAGGGTCCAGTATGCAGCTTGAAGGTTTAGAGGCTGATTATTTTCATCATTGTGTCAAGAGATATAGTACTAAAACACTTCAGTGTTTCTCTTGATCCTAGGTCCTGGCAGAGTTGTGCAGACTCAGGACAACTGAGCTTTGAAGGAATACGCAGATTTAAAGAGGAGTCCGTAATTTGCTTCCTAAATAATCATGATCTTTTCCTCAAAGAAGTTCATGAATTTATTACTCCTGAAGTGAAAGCCATCCTCACTTAATAATCTTGGAACTCTGGGGGCGGTATTTCATTATTGGATAAAAAACGTTCCCGTTTGAAGCGCGATATTTTATCACGAAAAGATGCTCGACTATGCATATAATTGACGGCTTGGAAAGACAACACTCTGACGTTTCCAAAACTGCAAAGATATTGTCTGTGAGTGCCACAGAACTGATGCTACAGGCGAAACCAAGATGAAATTTCAAACAGGAAGTGCTCCAGATTTTGAAGGCGCTGTGTTCCAATGACTCCTAATATGGCTGTGAATGGGCCACGAATGAGCTTAGACTTTCTGTCGTTTCCCCAAGATGTCTGCAGCATTGTGACGTATTTGTAGGCATATCATTGGAAGATTGACCATAAGACACTACATCTACCAGGTGGTCGCTTGGTGTCCTCCGTCGCAATTATTGTGTAATCTCCAGCTGCAGTATTTTTCCTTTTGTTTCTGAGGAGAAACTCAACTGCCACGAATGATTTATCATCGAATAGATATGTGAAGAACACCTTGAGGATTGATTCTGTTTGCCTTGTTTCTGTCGATATTATGTCAATTTGGAAAAAAGTTTGGCGTTATAGAGACTGCATTTTCAGATTTTTTTCTTCGCCAAACGTGATGAACAAAACGGAGCGATTTCTTCTACACAAATAATATTTTTGGAAAAAATGAACATTTGCTATCTAACTGAGAGTCTCCTCATTGAAAACATCCAAAGTTCTTCAAGTCGGAAGACTTCCAGTTTCCGTTCCAATTTTCTGGAAGCTTGCTTCAGAGCTCGGGTATTTTCTGTATAGCAGGGAGCTAGTTTCTTATGAGAAATGTTTTTAGTTTTTAGGGGGGCAACTGCATCTAGGGTATTGCGCAAGGTTAAATTGAGTTCCTCAGTTAGGTGGTTAACCTCTTACCTCCACCCGACACGCAGGCGTCCCATCTAGACATCTGGAAATGCAAATGCACTCCGCTAAATGCTAATAGCACTCATTGAAACTCAAACGTTCATTAAAACACACATGCAGGGTACTGAATTAAAGCTACACTCATTGTGAATCCAGCCAACAAGTCAGATATTTAAAATGCTTTTCGGTGAAAGCATGAGAAGCTATTATCTGATAGCATGCAACACCCCTAAAGACCCGCAGGGGACGTAAACAAAATAATTAGCATAGTCGGCGCTACACAAAATGCAGAAATAAAATATAAAACATTCATTACTTTTGACCATCTTCTTTGTTGGCACTCCTAGATGTCCCATAATCACTATTGGGTCTTTTTTGATTAAATCGGTCCATATATAGCCTAGATATCGATCTATGAAGACTGTGTGATCAAGGAAAAAAAACAGCGTTTTATAAAGCAACGTAATTTTTTTAAATTAAAAAAGTCGATGATAAACTTTCACAAAACACTTCGAAATACTTTTGTAATGCAACTTTAGGTATTAGTAAACGTTAATAATCGATCAAATTGATCACGAGGCGATGTATATTCTATAGCTCTATGTCTTGAAATAATGTCCGGATAAATCTCAACAAAAATATCCAGTCGGAGACCGGAAGAAATGGGCTGTCTCTTGTCCGTTTGACCAAGAAACAAATCCTAGGCGAATGACAAGACTGTTGACATCGTGTGGAAGCTGTAGGTATTGCAACCTCGGCTCCAGGCAATGTAGTTTCTATTCAGCAATACATTCAAGTGGCGCATTGATATATTTTCCAGTTTTCAGTGATCAGATTTTCCTGCGCTTTTCGATGAAACGCACGTTCTGTTATAGTCACAGCCGTGATTTAACCAGTTTTAGAAACGTCTGAGTGTTTTCTATCCACACATACTAATAATATGCATATACTATATTCCTGGCATGAGTAGCAGGGCGCTGAAATGGTGCGCGATTTTTAACAGAATGTTCGAAAAAGTAGGGGGTAGGATCAACAGGTTAACTGATTTTTGTCCTCTGATGTCCTTGGGTAGGCAGAGGGAGTCTGGAAGGGCATCAAGGAATCTTTGAGTTGTCTGTGAATTTATAGCATGACTTTTGATGCTCCTTGGTTGGGGTCTGAGCAGATTATTTGTTGCAATTGCAAACATAATAAAATGGTGGTCCTATAGTCCAGGATTATGAGGAAAAACATTAATAACCACAACATTTATTCCATGGGACAAAACTAGGTCCAGAGTATGACTGTGACAGTGAGTAGGTCCAGAGACATGTTGGACAATGATGGCTCCGAAAGCCTTTTGGAGTGGGTCTGTGGACTTTTCCATGTGAATATTTAAGTTGAATATTATCTGCTATGACTACAAGGTCCGATAGGAATTCAGGGAACTCAATGAGGAATCCTGTATATGGCCCAGGAGGCCTGTAAACAGTAGCTATAAAAAGTAGCTATAAAAAGTCATTGAGTAGGCTGCATAGATTTCATGACTAGAAGCGCAAAAGACAAAAACGTCATTTTTTTTTGTAAATCAAAATTTGCTATCGTAAAAGTTAGCAACACCTCAGACATTGCGGGATGCACAGGGGATATGGTCACTAGTGTAACCAGGAGGTGAGGCCTCATTTAACACGGTAAATTCATCAGGCTTAAGCCATGTTTCAGTCAGGCCAATTACATCAAGATTTTGATCAGTGACTATAACTGCCTTTAAAGTGAGGGATCTAACATTAAGTAGCCCTATTTTGAGATGTGAGGTATCATGATCTCTTTCAGTAATGACAGGAATGGAGGAGATCTTTATCCTAGTGAGATTGCTAAGGCGAACACCGCCATGTTTAGTTTTGCCCAACCCAGGTCGAGGCACAGACACGGTCTCAATGGGGATAGGTGAGCAGACTACACTGACTGTGCTAGTGGCAGACTCCACTAAACTGTCCGGCTAACAGCCTGCTACCTGGCCCGCACCCTATTTCATTGTGGAGCTAGAGGAGTCAGAGCCCTGTCTTTGTTGGTAGATAAGATGAGAGCACCCCTCCAGCTAGGATGGAGTCTGTCACTCAGGCCAGCAGGCCAGGCTTGGTCCTGTTTGTGGGTGAGTCCCAGAAAGAGGGCCAATTATCTATGAAGAGAGATGAGAGGGAATGAGGAGGGATGAGGGGGCTGAGGAGGGACAAGGGGGATGAGGAGAGATAAGGAGAGACAAGTAAAGATGAGAGATGAGGAGGGATGAGTAAAGATGAGGAGGGAAGAGGAGAGATGAGGAGGGTCGAGGAGTTATGAATAGAGATAATGAGAGAATGAGGAGGGATGAGGAGAGATGAAGGATGGATATACAGCAAAATATTCTGAGAGATGAGGAGGGATGATGGGCGATGAGGAGAGAGATGGAGAAGGAAGATGAGAGATGAGGGGATTGATGAGAGATGAGGGGGAAGATGGGTGATGAGGAGAGAGATGGGGAGGGAAGATGAGAGATGGGGAGGGAAGATGAGAGATGAGGGGGAAGATGAGAGATGGGGGAATGAGGAGAGATAAGTAAAGATGAGGAGAGATGAAGAGGGATGAGTAAAGATGAGGGGACGAGGAGAGATGAGTAAAGATGAGGGGATGAGGAGGGACGAGAAGAGATCAGCAGGGATAAGGAGGGATGAGTAACGATGCAGGGATGAGGAGGTATGAGGAGGAAGAGGAGGGATAGGGAGAGATGACGAGGGATGAGCAAAGATGAAGAGGGATGTGGAGGGATGAGCAAAGATGTGGAGGGATGAGTAAAGATGAGGAGGGATGAGTTGGGATGTGGAGAGATGAGGAGAGATGAGGAGGGATGAGTGGAAGATGAGGGATGAAGAGATGAGTAAAGATGAGGGAATGAGGAGAGATGAGGGGATGAGATGAAGGGATTAGGAGAGATGAGGGGATGAGGAAGGATGAGTAAAGGAGGGGATGAGGAGGGATGAGGGGGATGAGGGAAGAGTGAAGATGAGGGATGAGGGATGAGAAGAGATGCGGGATGACAAGAGATGAGGAGGGATGATTGAAGATGAGGAGGGATGAGGAGAGATGAGGTATGAGTAAAAATGAGGAGAGATGAAGAGGGATACGGAGGGATGAGGGGGATGAGGATGGATGAGGAGAGATGAGGGGGATGAGGAGAGATGAGGGAAGAGTGAAGATGAGGGATGAGGGATGAGAAGAGATGAGGGATGACAAGAGATGAGGAGGGATGATTGAAGATGAGGAGGGATGAGGAGAGATGAGGAGGTATGAGTAAAAATGAGGAGAGATGAAGAGGGATACGGAGGGATGAGGGGGATGAGGATGGATGAGGAGAGATGAGGGGGATGAGGAGAGATGAGGGAAGAGTGAAGATGAGGGGATGAGGGATGAGAAGAGATGAGGGATGACAAGAGATGAGGAGGGATGATTGAAGATGAGGAGGGATGAGGAGAGATGAGGAGGTATGAGTAAAAATGAGGAGAGATGAAGAGGGATACGGAGGGATGAGGGGGATGAGTAAAAATTAGGATGGATGAGTAAAGATGAGGGGGAGGAGGAGGGATGAGGGGATGAGGAGAGATGAGGGAAGAGTGAAGATGGGGGATGAGGGATGAGGAGGGATGAGTTAAGGTGAGGGGGATGAGAGAGAGAGAGAGAGAGAGAGAGAGAGAGAGAGAGAGAGAGAGAGAGAGAGAGAGAGAGAGAGAGAGAGAGAGAGAGAGAGAGAGAGAGAGAGCGAGCTTATCCATGACTCTGGCCACCATCAATCATAAATAAGCTTGTCAGTTTGAGGTGCAGAGGGTAGAAGCCACACATCCAAACGTCCTTTCTCTCTCTCTTGTCTATCTCTTTTCTATCGTCTCTCTCCTCCCTTTCTCCTTATCTCGATCTCTATCTCTCCTCTCTCTCTCTCTCCATCTCTCTCTTTCTCCATGTCTCTATCTCTCCTCTCTCTCTTCTCCTCATCTCTCTCTCTCCTCTCTTTCCTCGTCTCTCTCTCTTTCCCCATGTCTCTATCTCTCCTCTCTCTCTCTCTCGCTCTCTTTCTCCTCGTTTCTATCTCTCTCTCTCTTTCTCCTTGTCTCTCTCTCTCTCTCCCGTTTGAAACGTTCTCTCTCACGAAACTCTACAACAGCAAACCCATAAATCAACCCACACATTCTCCTGAAGGACAAAAGGTGATGAAATAAAAGCCTTCACTCCTCTTTTCTCTTCCCCTCCCTTCCATTCCTTCCCTCCATCTCTCACTCTGCTTATGTAAAAAACGTAAAATGTGTTTAATTGTTCCTCCTGATTTACCAGAGAGCAAAAACAAAATGTCACATATATCAATTTCATCTCTCCTTCTCTGGATACGATAGTGGCTGGGCGGCGTGACGGCAGTATAGATGAGTAATTGTGCTGTGGTTTTGTACTGTGGTGACAGGAAATAGACGAACACACACACCCAGTGACAGGAAGGAGAAGAAGCATTGTTTTTGATCGACTATTTACATTTTGCTCCTGTCAAGGGGATGTTTTGAGGAAGGTATTGGGTATACGGCATACCTCCATTGGTTCTCTTGTCGCGGTAAAGGAACTACCTAAAGGCTTCAGCATATGTAGGTTCGGTTTTGATCCGGAATGTCTGTGCTGCAGACCCATTGCTGGAAAAACAAGAAAGAGCAGGAGATGGTTAGAGGCAGGTAGCCTAGTGGTTAGAGGCAGGTAGCCTAGTGGTTAGAGGCAGGTAGCCTAGTGGTTAGAGGCGGGTAGCCTAGTGGTTAAGAGGCGGGTAGCCTAGTGGTTAGAGGCGGGTAGCCTAGTGGTTAGAGGCAGGTAGCCAAGTGGTTAGAGGCAGGTAGCCAAGTGGTTAGAGGCAGGTAGCCTAGTGGTTAGAGGCAGGTAGCCAAGTGGTTAGAGGCGGGTAGCCTAGTGGTTAGAGGCAGGTAGCCTAGTGGTTAGTGGATAGAGGCAGGTAGCCAAGTGGTTAGAGGCAGGTAGCCAAGTGGTTAGAGGCAGGTAGCCTAGTGGTTAGAGGCAGGTAGCCAAGTGGTTAGAGGCGGGTAGCCTAGTGGATAGAGGCAGGTAGCCTAGTGGTTAGTGGATAGAGGCAGGTAGCCTAGTGGTTAGTGGATAGAGGCAGGTAGCCAAGTGGTTAGAGGCAGGTAGCCTAGTGGTTAGAGGCAGGTAGCCTAGTGGTTAGAGGCAGGTAGCCTAGTGGTTAGAGGCAGGTAGCCTAGTGGTTAGAGGCAGGTAGCCTAGTGGTTAGAGGCGGGTAGCCTAGTGGTTAGAGGCGGGTAGCCTAGTGGTTAGAGGCAGGTAGCCTAGTGGTTAGAGGCAGGTAGCCAAGTGGTTAGAGGC
Organism: Oncorhynchus keta; assembly: GCF_023373465.1. NCBI lineage: Eukaryota > Metazoa > Chordata > Actinopteri > Salmoniformes > Salmonidae > Oncorhynchus > Oncorhynchus keta. The sequence goes on from NC_068428.1 coordinate 42,666,792, forward strand.
AGGTAGCCAAGTGGTTAGAGGCAGGTAGCCTAGTGGTTAGAGGCAGGTAGCCAGTGGTTAGAGGCGGGTAGCCTAGTGGTTAGAGGCAGGTAGCCTAGTGGTTAGTGGATAGAGGCAGGTAGCCAAGTGGTTAGAGGCAGGTAGCCAAGTGGTTAGAGGCAGGTAGCCTAGTGGTTAGAGGCAGGTAGCCAAGTGGTTAGAGGCGGGTAGCCTAGTGGTTAGAGGCAGGTAGCCTAGTGGTTAGTGGATAGAGGCAGGTAGCCAAGTGGTTAGAGGCAGGTAGCCTAGTGGTTAGAGGCAGGTAGCCTAGTGGTTAGAGGCAGGTAGCCTAGTGGTTAGAGGCAGGTAGCCTAGTGGTTAGAGGCAGGTAGCCTAGTGGTTAGAGGCAGGTAGCCTAGTGGTTAGAGGCAGGTAGCCTAGTGGTTAGAGGCGGGTAGTCTAGTGGTTAGAGGCGGGTAGTCTAGTGGTTAGAGGCGGGTAGTCTAGTGGTTAGAGGCGGGTAGCCTAGTGGTTAGAGGCAGGTAGTCTAGTGGTTAGTGGATAGAGGCAGGTAGCCTAGTGGTTAGAGGCGGGTAGTCTAGTGGTTAGAGGCAGGTAGCCTAGTGGTTAGAGGCAGGTAGCCTAGTGGTTAGATGCGGGTAGCCTAGTGGTTAGAGGCGGGTAGCCTCGTGGTTAGAGGCGGGTAGCCTCGTGGTTAGAGGCGGGTAGCCTCGTGGTTAGAGGCGGGTAGCCTAGTGGTTAGAGGCGGGTAGCCTAGTGGTTAGAGTGGTTAGGGTAGCCTAGTGGTTAGAGGCGGGTAGCCTAGTGGTTAGAGGCGGGGTAGCCTAGTGGTTAGAGGCGGGTAGCCTAGTGGTTAGAGGCGGGTGGCCTAGTGGTTAGAGGCGTAGGTAGCCTAGTGGTTAGAGGCGGGTAGCCTAGTGGTTAGAGGCGGGTAGCCTAGTGGTTAGAGGCGGGTAGCCTCGTGGTTAGAGGCGGGTAGCCTCGTGGTTAGAGGCGGGTAGCCTAGTGGTTAGAGGCGGGTAGCCTAGTGGTTAGAGGCGGGTAGCCTAGTGGTTGGAGGCGGGTAGCCTAGTGGTTGGAGGCGGGTAGCCTCGTGGTTAGAGGCGGGTAGCCTAGTGGTTAGAGGCGGGTAGCCTAGTGGTTAGAGGCGGGTAGCCTAGTGGTTAGAGGCTGGTAGCCTAGTGGTTAGCCTAGTGGTTAGAGGGAGGCCTAGTGGTTAGAGGCAGGTAGCCTAGTGGTTAGTGGATAGAGGCAGGTAGTCTAGTGGTTAGTGGATAGAGGCAGGTAGCCTAGTGGTTAGAGGCAGGTAGCCTAGTGGTTAGAGGCAGGTAGCCTAGTGGTTAGTGGATAGAGGCAGGTAGCCTAGTGGTTAGAGGCAGGTAGCCTAGTGGTTAGAGGCAGGTAGCCTAGTGGTTAGAGGCGGGTAGCCTAGTGGTTAGAGGCGGGTAGTCTAGTGGTTAGAGGCGGGTAGCCTAGTGGTTAGAGGCGGGTAGCCTGGTGGTTAGAGGCGGGTAGCCTGGTGGTTAGAGGCGGGTAGCCTGGTGGTTAGAGGCGGGTAGCCTGGTGGTTAGAGGCGGGTAGCCTGGTGGTTAGAGGCGGGTAGCCTGGTGGTTAGAGGCGGGTAGCCTAGTGGTTAGAGGCGGGTAGCCTAGTGGTTAGAGGCGGGTAGCCTGGTGGTTAGAGGCGGGTAGCCTCGTGGTTAGAGCGTTGGACAATTTACCAAAAGGTTGCTAGATCAACTCCCCGAGCTGACAAGGTAAAAATCTGTCATTCTGCCCCTGAACAAGGCAGTTAACCCACTGTTCACTAGGCCGTCATTGTAAATAAGAATTTGATCTTAACTGACTTGCCTGGTTAAATTGAAATATTACAGTTTTCTAAGCCACTGTAGTTACAACATAGCCATAACTCTTCCTCAAAATAGTCTGAATTAATAAAAGATACATCTGTAAAAAAAAAATAAAAAAAAATTGGGAGGAGATCTTAGTTGTGCAATGTTATACTATATAAGACGCTCGGTGTCTCAGAAGTGAAAAAACTGTGCAATGAAAACTAGTCGTCTCTCGTCGAATGACAACAAACACATAATTGGATAATCCAGTCCATAGTTCCCACCCCTTACTAGGAGTGGACCAATCACAACAATAAATAATTGAAGTCAGTTGGAGCAGTGTCTTTCCCTTCCCTAAGGATCCAAGGCTTAGACACGGGTAGTTCTCTATTCAGCTCAGCACACAGCGGGGGAGAAGTTTAGACACGGGTAGTAGAAGTAGTGCCAGTTCTTTCATCAGCTCAGCACACAGCGGGAGAGATGTAAACACTGTACATACCGTATACCTAAAGACATACAGTACACACATCTGCACAGCCGAGAGCCACGGTCTGTGACGTCTCAACTAAGTCTGAGCAACTCTGTCTGTCTGTCTGTCTGTCTGTCTGTCTGTCTGTCTGTCTGTCTGTCTGTCTGTCTGTCTGTCTGTCTGTCTGTCTGTCTGTCTGTCTGTCTGTCTGTCTGTCTGTCTGTCTGTCTGTCTGTCTGTCTGTCTGTCTGTCTGTCTGTCTGTCTGTCTGTCTGTCTGTCTGTCTGTCTGTCTGTCTGTCTGTCTGTCTGTCTGTCTGTCTGTCTGTCTGTCTGTCTGTCTGTCTGTCTGTCTGTCTGTCTGTCTCCAGCTTTCCTGTTGATATAATTGGAGCTGAGTGACGAGAGAAGAGAGGCTCAGCTCAGCTCTGAGCTCAGAGCTATATTTAAAACTGTGAGTTCAACCTGACACCGTGTAGTGTGCCCCCCCCCCTCCCCCCGAAGTTACTCTTACCAACTGTATGCATTATACAAGGATTTCCTGTGTGTTGTTTTAGGATTGCAGCATTTTCTGCATTATCTCAACAACCCCCTTATGTTACACTTCTGGGTAGCACAGGTGATGTTGTCTTTACAGGTCTGTAGGTCTGATATCTGATTAGAGGTTAACTTTACAGTGATGCTATTGGTCAAAAACAAGTCAGATGTTATAAAGGGTCTTAGATTCTTTGTCTCTTTGTTCCTGACCTGCACTGGTGAGATACTCTCTTTCTCTGTCTCTCTCTCTCTCTCTTTCTCTCTCTCTTTTTTTCTTTCTCTCTTTCTCTCTCTCTTTCTCTGTCTCTTTCTCTCTGTTACTCTCTTTCTCTGTCTCTTTCTCTCTGTTTCTCTCTCTCTCTCTCTTTCTCTCTCTCTTTTTTTCTTTCTCTCTTTCTCTCTCTCTCTCTTTCTCTCTGTTACTCTTTCTCTGTCTCTTTCTCTGTCTCTATCTCTCTGTTTCTCTCTCTCTCTCTCTCTCTCTCTCTCTCTCTCTCTCTCTCTCTCTCTCTCTCTCTTTTTTTTTTTTCTTTCTCTTTCTCTCTCTCTGTCTCTCTTTCTCTGTCCCTCTCTCTCTCTCTCTCTCTCTCTGTCCCTCTCTCTCTCTCTCTCTCTCTTTCTTTCTCTCTGTCTCTCTCTGCACAGCAGAGAGCCAAGGTCTGTGACGTCTCAACTAAGTCTGAGCAACTCTGTCTGTCTATGTGTCTGTCTATGTGTCTGTCTGTGTGTCTGTCTGTGTGTCTGTCTGTCTGTGTGTCTGTCTGTCTGTGTGTCTCTATCTGTGTGTCTATCTATGTGTCTGTGTGTCTGTCTGTCTCTCTCTCCCTCTCTCTGTCTCTCTCTCTGTCTCTCTCTCCCTCTCTCTCTCTCTCTCTCTCTCTCTCTCTCTCTCTCTCTCTGTCTTTCTCCCTCTGTCTCTCTCTCTCTGTCTTTCTCCCTCTGTCTTTCTCCCTCTGTCTCTCTCTCTCTGTCTCTCTCTCTCTCTGTCTCTCTCTCTCTCTCTCTCTCTCTCTCTCTCTCTCTCTCTCTCTCTGCACAGTAGAGAGCCAAGGTCTGTGATGTCTCAACTAAGTCTGAGCAACTCTGTCTGTCTATGTGTCTGTCTATGTGTCTGTCTATGTGTCTGTCTATGTGTCTGTCTATGTGTCTGTCTGTGTGTCTGTCTGTGTGTCTGTCTGTCTGTGTGTCTCTATCTGTGTGTCTATCTATGTGTCTGTGTGTCTGTCTGTCCCTCTCTCTCTCTCTCTCTCTCTCTCTCTCTGTCTCTGTCTCTGTCTCTTTCACTCTGTGTCTCTTTCACTCTGTGTCTCTTTCTTTCTCTCTCTGTCTCTCTCTCTCTCTCTCTCTGTCTTTCTCTCTCTCAATTAAATTAAATTTCAATTCAATTCAAGGGCTTTATTGGCATGGGAAACATGTGTTAACATTGCCAAAGCAAGTGAGGTAGATAATATATAAAGTGAATATATAAAGTGAAATAAACAATAAAAATTAACAGTAAACATTACACATACAGAAGTTTCAAAACAATAAAGACATTACAAATGTCATATTATATATATATATAATGTGTTTTAACAATGTACACATGGTTAAAGGACACAAATGGTTAAAGGACACAATATAAAATAAATAAGCATAAATATGGTTTGTATTTATAATGGTGTTTGTTCTTCACTGGTTGCCCTTTTCTCGTGGCAACAGGTCACAAATCTTGCTGCTGTGATGGCACACTGTGGAATTTCACCCAGTAGATATGGGAGTTTATCAAAATGTGATTTGTTTTCGAATTCTTTGTGGATCTGTGTAATCTGAGGGAAATATGTCTCTCTAATATGGTCATACATTGGGCAGGAGGTTAGGAAGTGCAGCTCAGTTTCCACCTCATTTTGTGGGCAGTGAACACAGCCTGTCTTCTCTTGAGAGCCATGTCTGCCTACGGCGGCCTTTCTCAATAGCAAGGCTATGCTCACTGAGTCTGTACATAGTCAAAGCTTTCCTTAATGTTGGGTCAGTCACAGTTGTCAGGTATTAGGGCCAAATAGCATTGTAGTTTGCTCTGTTTTTTTGTTAATTCTTTCCAATGTGTCAAGAAATTATCTTTGTTTTCTCATGATTTGGTTGGGTCTAATTGTGCTGCTGTCCTGGGGCTCTGTAGGGTGTGTTTGTGTTTGTGAACAGAGCCCCAGGACCAGCTTGCTTAGGGGACTCTTCTCCAGGTTCATCTCTCTGTAGGTGATGGCTTTGTTATGGAAGGTTTGGGAATCACTTCCTTTTAGGTGGTTATAGAATTTAACGGCTCTTTTCTGGATTTTGATAATTAGTGGGTATCGGCCTAATTCTGCTCTGCATGCATTATTAGGTGTTCTACGTTGTACACAGAGGATATTTTTGCATAATTCTGCGTGCAGAGTCTCAATTCGGTGTTTGTCCCATTTTGTGAAGTCTTGGTTGGTGAGCGGACCCCAGACCTCACAACCATAAAAGGCAATGGGCTCTATGACTGATTCAAGTATTTTTAGCCAGATCCTAATTGGTATGTTGAAATTTATGTTTCTTTTGATGGCATAGAATGCCCTTCTTGCCTTGTCTCTCAGATCGTTAACAGCTTTGTGGAAATTACCTGTGGCGCTGATGTTTAGGCCAAGGTATGTATAGTTTTTTGTGTGCTCTAGGTCAACAGTGTCTAGATGGAATTTGTATTTGTGGTCCTGGTGGCTGGACCTTTTTTGGAACACCATTATTTTGGTCTTACTGAGATTTACTGTCAGGGCCCAGGTCTGACAGAATCTGTGCATAAGATCTAGGTGCTGCTGTAGGCCGTCCTTGGTTGGTGACAGAAGCACCAGATAATCAGCAAACAGCAGACATTTGACTTCGGATTCTAGTAGGGTGAGGCCGGGTGCTGCAGACTTTTCTAGTGCCCGCGCCAATTCGTTGATATATATGCTGAAGAGGGTGGGGCTTAAGCTGCATCCCTGTCTCACCCCACGACCCTGTGTGAAGAAATTTGTGTTTTTTGCCAATTTTAACCGCACACTTGTTGTTTGTCTAAATTGATTTTATAACGTCGTATGTTTTACCCCCAACACCACTTTCCATCAGTTTGTATAGCAGACCCTCATGCCAAATTGAGTCGAATGCTTTTTTGAAATCAACAAAGCATTTGCCTTTGTTTTAGTTTGTTTGGTTGTCAATTAGGGTGTGCAGGGTGAATACATGGTCTGGTGTACGGTAATTTGGTAAAAAGACAATTTGACATTTGCTCAGTACATTGTTTTCATTGAGGAAATGTAAGAGTCTGCTGTTAATGATAATGCAGAGGATTTTCCCAAGGTTACTGTTGACGCATATTCCACGGTAGTTATTGGGGTCAGTTTTGTCTCCACTTTTGTGGATTGGGGTGAACAGCTCCCTCTCCCTCTCTAACTCCCTCCCTCTCTCTCTCCCCCTCTCTCTCTCTCTCTCTCTCTCTCTCTCTCTCTCTCTCTCTCTCTCTCTCTCTCTCTCTCTCTCTCTCTCTCTCTCTCTCTTTTCTCTCTCTTCTCTCTCTTCTCTCTCTTCTCTCTCTCTCTCTCTCTCTCTCTCTCTCTCTCTTCTCTCTCTCTTTGTTTCTCTTTCTCTATCTCTGTCTGTCTCTCTATGTCTCTCTGTTTCTCTCTCTCTGTGTCTCTTTCTCTCTCTTTCTCTATATCTGTCTGTCTCTCTCTCTGTCTCTCTCTCTCTGTCTCTCTGTCTGTCTCTCTGTCTGTCTCTCTCTCTCTCTCCCTCGCTCTCTCATTCTCTCTCGCTTTCTCTCTCTCTCGCTCTCTGTTTCTCTCTCTCGCTCTCTGTTTCTCTCTCCCGCTTCAAAGTATCTGATTAAAGCAAAATGGATGTTGAAGTATCATCAATTATAAAATTATTTCAGCAGTGGTTTGGGACCGGTTAGGAGAGAGAGAGAAGAGACGAGCGCTCCTGGGAGATAAAAGCTCTGCTTTCATTCAGTCGACTCCATTTTCTAAATCCCTTCTAATCTGTCACAGAACTGCTCAGGGATGCAAGAAAGCAATCCCTGACAGAACGTGTGTATGTACGTGTGTCTGATCCCCCCCAGTTTACAAACAAATTCAGGGTCTGCCCCTTTGACGGAAATAGCACACCGCTAGCTATTAGCGCTCTGTGTGTGTGTGTGTGTGTGTGTGTGTGTGTGTGTGTGTGTGTGTGTGTGTGTGTGTGTGTGTGTGGCAGCGTTTCATCTCAGCTGGATTCCAACTGCATGTCACAACTCATCAGTCAATGAGAATATGCTGCCTCCCTCCCTCATGCTGCCTCCCTCCCTCATGCTGCCTCCCTCCCTCATGCTGTCTCCCTCCCTCATGCTGCCTCCCTCCCTCATGCTGCATCCCTCCCTCATGCTGCCTCCCTCCCTCATGCTGCCTCCCTCCCTCATGCTGTCTCCCTCCCTCATGCTGCCTCCCTCCCTCATGCTGCCTCCCTCCCTCATGCTGCCTCCCTCCCTCATGCTGCCTCCCTCATGCTGCCTCCCTCATTCTGCCTCCATTACACACGTTGCCTCCCTCATGCTGCCTCCCTCATGCTGCCTCCCTCATGCTGCCTCCCTCATGCTGCCTCCATAACACATGTTGCCTCCCTCATGCTGCCTCCCTCATGTTGCCTCCCTCATGTTGCCTCCCTCATGCTGCCTCCCTCCCTCATGCTGCCTCCCTCCCTCATGCTGCCTCCCTCATGCTGCCTCCCTCATGCTGCCTCCCTCATGCTGCCTCCCTCATGCTGCTTCCCTCATGCTGCCTCCATCACACATGTTGCCTCCCTCATGCTGCCTCCCTCATGCTGCCTCCCTCATGCTGCCTCCATAACACATGTTGCCTCCCTCATGCTGCCTCCCTCATGCTGCCTCCCTCATGTTGCCTCCCTCATGTTGCCTCCCTCATGCTGCCTCCCTCATGCTGCCTCCCTCATGCTGCCCCCATAACACATGCTGCCACCCTCATGCTGCCTCCCTCATGCTGCCTCCATCACACATGCTGTCTCCCTCCTCATGCTGTCTCCATCCCACATGCTGTCTCCCCTCATGCTGCCCCTCCCTCATGCTGTCTCCCTCCCTCATGCTGCATCCATCCCTCATGCTGCCTCCTCCCTCATGCTGCCTCCATCCCTCATGCTTTCCCTCCCTCATGCTGCATCCCTCCCTCATGCTGCCTCCCTCCCTCATGCTGCCTCCCTCCCTCATGCTGCCTCCCTCATGTTGCTTCCCTCATGCTGCCTCCCTCATGCTGCCTCCCTCATGCTGCCTCCCTCACACATGCTGCCTCCCTCATTCTGCCTCCATCACACATGCTGCCTCCCTCATTCTGCCTCCATCACACATGTTGCCTCCCTCATGCTGCCTCCCTCATGCTGCCTCCCTCATGCTGCCTCCATCACACATGTTGCCTCCCTCATGCTGCCTCCCTCATGCTGCCTCCCTCATGTTGCCTCCCTCATGCTGCCTCCCTCATGCTGCCTCCCTCATGCTGCCTCCCTCCCTCATGCTGCCTCCCTCCCTCATGCTGCCTCCCTCCCTCATGCTGCCTCCCTCATGTTGCTTCCCTCATGCTGCCTCCCTCATGCTGCCTCCCTCATGCTGCCTCCCTCATGCTGCCTCCATCACACATGCTGCCTCCCTCATGCTGCCTCCCTCATGCTGCCTCCCTCATGTTGCCTCCCTCATGTTGCCTCCCTCATGCTGCCTCCCTCATGCTGCCTCCCTCATGCTGCCTCCATCACACATGTTGCCTCCCTCATGCTGCCTCCCTCATGCTGCCTCCCTCATGTTGCCTCCCTCATGCTGCCTCCCTCATGCTGCCTCCCTCATGCTGCCTCCCTCCCTCCCTCATGCTGCCTCCCTCCCTCATGCTGCCTCCCTCATGCTGCCTCCCTCATGCTGCCTCCATCACACATGTTGCCTCCCTCATTCTGCCTCCATCACACATGCTGCCTCCTCATGCTGCCTCCCTCATGCTGCCTCCCTCATGCTGCCTCCATCACACATGTTGCCTCCCTCATTCTGCCTCCATCACACATGCTGCCTCCTCATGCTGCCTCCCTCATGCTGCCTCCATAACACATGTTGCCTCCCTCATGCTGCCTCCCTCATGCTGCCTCCATAACACATGTTGCCTCCCTCATGCTGCCTCCCTCATGCTGCCTCCCTCATGCTGCCTCCCTCATGCTGCCTCCCTCATGCTGCCTCCCTCATGCTGCCTCCCTGTAAATACTTGATTTTATGAACAGTTCAGCAGTCTTTTGGGTTGTGGGGTAGAAGCTGTTGAGGAGCCTTTTGGACCTAGATTTGGCGCTCCGGGTACCGCTTGCCGTGCGGTAGTGGAGAGAACAGTCTATGACTAGGGTGGCTGGAGTCTCTGACAATTTGATGGGCTTTCCTCTGACTCCGTCTAGTATATACTGTAGGTCCTGGATGGCAGGAAGCTTGGCCCCAGTGATGTACTGGGCCGTTCGCACTACCCACTGTAACACCTTACGGTCAGATGCCGAGCAGTTTCTATACCAGGCGGTGATGCAACCGGTCAGGATGCTCTCGATGGTGCAGCTGTAGAACCTTTTGAGTGTGTGTGTGTGCAGACATAGCAGAGAGCAGGGGACAGCCACAGGGGATTCCACATTGCTGTGATCTAATAGTGGATAAATGAAACAGTTTACTTATGCTATAATATCTGGCATGGTCACGCGAGAGAGGTAACAGCTCGCTCTGGTGTACTTGTTGTCCCCTGCTGGTCACCCCACCCACCCCAGAAAAAAAACGAGGGAGTGGGATGTCTCACTTTCTCTACCGTCTCTGATCTGGACACAGAGAGGATGAGATGAAGCCTTCTCATTGGACCTCACAGGGAAGAAATACAACATCTGTGTCTGAGAGAGAGAGAGAGAGAGAGAGAGAGAGAGAGAGAGAGAGAGAGAGAGAGAGAAGAGGGGGAAGAGAGAGAGAGAGAGAGAGAGAGAGAGAGAGAGAGAGAGAGAGAGAGAGAGAGAGAGAGAGAGAGAGAGAGAGAGAGAGAGAGAGAGAGAGAGAGAGAGAGAGAGAGAGAGAGAGAGAGAGAGAGAGAGAGAGAGAATGGGGGAAGATACGGTGGTCTTGCTGACTCTGGGCAACATCAGGAAGAGCAACCTGTTGCCATGGCGACAACATAGAGGCAAAAGGTCAAAACTGTTGGGAAATGTATCTGGGAAAAAAAACATATTTACTGGGGCTATAACCAGACTGGTGGTCTGACCTGGTGGTCTGAACTTTAATAACCAGACTGGTGGTCTGACCTGGTGGTCTGACCTGGTGGTCTGAACTTTAATAACCAGACTGGTGGTCTGACCTGGTGGTCTGACCTGGTGGTCTGAACTATAATAACCAGACTGGTGGTCTGACCTGGTGGTCTGAACTATAATAACCAGACTGGTGGTCTGACCTGGTGGTCTGACCTGTATTAACCAGACTGGTGGTCTGACCTGGTGGTCTGACCTGGTGGTCTGAACTTTAATAACCAGACTGGTGGTCTGACCTGGTGGTCTGACCTGGTGGTCTGAACTATAATAACCAGACTGGTGGTCTGAACTTTAATAACCAGACTGGTGGTCTGACCTGGTGGTCTGACCTGGTGGTCTGAACTATAATAACCAGACTGGTGGTCTGACCTGGTGGTCTGAACTATAATAACCAGACTGGTGGTCTGACCTGGTGGTCTGACCTGTATTAACCAGACTGGTGGTCTGACCTGGTGGTCTGACCTGTATTAACCAGACTGGTGGTCTTAACAGATTTATACTCCGCTAGGTTAACAGATTTATACTCCGCTAGGTTAACAGATTTATACTCCGCTAGGTTAACAGATTTATACTCTGCTAGGTTAACAGATTTATACTCCGCTAGGTTAACAGATTTATACTCCGCTAGGTTAACAGATTTATACTCCGCTAGGTTAACAGATTTATACTCCGCTAGGTTAACAGATTTATACTCCGCTCGGTTAACAGATTCATACTCCGCTAGGTTAACAGATTTATACTCCGCTAGGTTAACAGATTTATACTCCGCTAGGTTAACAGATTTATACTCCGCTCGGTTAACAGATTTATACTCCGCTCGGTTAACAGATTCATACTCCGCTAGGTTAACAGATTCATACTCCGCTAGGTTAACTACAACAAAATCACACACTCAATCTTGCCAACCCTTGTGTTGCCTTGTGGGTAAAAAAAATGACACACCACTATGTGAGAAAACCCCCTAAATGATATTTATTCAACTTGAAATGTGATTACTTTTCCTAGAGTGACTCCAACATTAGAAAAAAGTGAAACATCACCTTTGTTCATATTACCATGAAAGTTGTACACCTCCAGGGTCCAAAGAATGTCTTAGGGTCATTTTTGACCGCTGCAGTTATAAAATCATTTACACACACACACACACACACACACACACACACACACACACACACACACACACACACACACACACACACACACACACACACACACACACACACACACACACACACACACACACACACACACACACTATACCTCTTCAAGGAATACCTAGGATAGGGTAAGTAAGGGTAAGTAATCCTTCTCCCCCACCCCCCCCTTCTCCCCCCTCCCCCCAACAAGATTTAGATGCAAGTGGCTGTTCCACTGGTTGTCATAAGGTGTATGCACCAATTTGTAAGTCGCTCTGGATAAGAGCGTCTGCTAAATGACTTAAATGTAAATGTATGTAAATGTAGAAATGTAGATTATGTGATCTACTAATTGAAACATTTCTTGAAAGCAGTGTTTACTAATGGGGAATTCAGAGGCTATTAAGGTACTGCAGGGGACAGTCCCCTCAGTTCTCTCTTTGCTGAAGCCATGAGTGACAAATAACATGGTCCTTGTCACCATATAACAAACCTAATAACACAGAATGTCATAAGGAAGACCCCAGGGCCCACAAGACATGCAGTTTTCCATGTCCAGGACATCGCCTCAACATTCTACATTCATCACACCAGCAATAAAAAAAAATCATCCTGGAGATGACAAATTTGGAGGGTTTGCGTAAATATGGAGACAACTGGAAAAGGATGAATGAGATTGACCAGCGTGCCTACATAGGGCTGCTAATCTTAGCGGGTGTGTATAGGTCCCGAAGCGAGTCTGCATGTAGTCTCTGGGATGCAGAGAGTGGAAGGGGGATTTTCTGTGCCACGATGCCACTGAAAGTCTTTCACACTTTCTCAAGAATGTTACGATTTGATAACCGTGAGTCAAGAGCTGCAAGACATGTGACAAACTGGTGGCCATAAGAGAGGTCTGGGAGAATTGGGTGGAGTGTCTGCCATACCTCTACAACCCTGGGCCTGAAGTAACAGTGGATGAGCAACTGGTTCCCTTCAGAGGTACATTTTTATTTTCAAATCTGTAACGTAAGGATTTTCACAGTTAATGTTTTATTATGAATTGCTGTAATATCATTGATTTATGTGATTGTTTTCTTTGACACTGATACCAATTACTGAGAGCAATCTCTTTTGTCAAAAGGTCCCTGTCCTTTCCGGCAGTAAATGCCCAGTGAGCAAGCAAAGTATGGCATCAAGATATGGGTGGCCTGTGACGCACAGTTCAGCTACACTCGGAAGATGCAAGTCTTCACAGGGAAGCAGACCAGTGGAGGTCCGGAGAAGAACCAGGTGTTGCGGGTGGTGTTTGATGTGACAGATGGACTGAGGGGACACAATGTCCCATGGGACAATTTCTTCACCTCTTATGAACTCAGCCAGCAGCTCCTGAAGAGGAAGCTCACCATGGTTGGCACGTTTAGAAGGAACAAACCCGAGCTCCACACTGCACTCCTCGCAACAAGGGGGGAGAGAGGCCTTCTCATCAATGTTTGCCTTCACTCCCACCGCCACTCTAGTTTCTTACCTCCTAAAGAGGAACAAGAATGCGGTCCTCCTGAGCACACGGCCCAAAACAGCTGAGATCAGTGATCGTGAGGACAGGAAGACAGCCATCATCCTGGACTACAACCACAACAAAGGAGACGTGGACAACCTGGACAAGGTGATTGGAACTTACAGCTGCAGGAGGATGACTGACCGCTGGGCCCTGGTCATCTTCCATAACTTCGTTGATGTTTCCTCATGCAATGCCTTTGTGGAACTAGATCAACCCTACCTGGATGCCTGATAAGCGGAACAAGATCAACCCTACCTGGGTGCCTGATAAGCGGAACAAGAGGAGCGTGTTCCTAGCTGGGAAAGGCACTTGTAACCCCACACATTTAAGTTAGGGAGCGCCTTCCCCACACAGCAGCATCTGCAGCGCTTGTGAAAGCTGTTCAGGGGGCCGAACCTTGTCCTGATCCACCTGAGGCTACAGCTGGGGCAGGCAAGAGGAGAAGGTGCTAATTCTGCCCCCCAAAGCAGGACTGTAAAACAAATACTATGTGCTGCACGTGTGAGAAATACATCAGCAAAGTCCATGCACACACACACACCTGCATACTGTCCTACATGTGGTCATTAGAGTTGATTGATTTATGTTCTTCACGTTTTTTGTTTTCTATCTATTTTCTTATTTTATTCTTATTTATTGTTGTTGTTTATACACCTTGTGGGTGGGGGTAATGGTTAAAAAAATGGGAGAAGACTAGTATTTTGTAGTTGAATTTCTCATTGTACAGTATATAATAATATATCACTATGTTGCCAAAAAAGTTCAAGACTGTTATTGTTTCCCATCAATAAAATGAATTCAAAACTACTTTCTGCACATTTCTGCTACATCCTTAGGCTATAAAGGTGCTATCTCTTGCAATTATGGTGTGTTGTAATAAAAACGAGTGGTGTCCACTGATTAAACACAGTCTTTCTGCATTGTGAAGAGGGAAAACCCAGATATGCACATAGTTTGTGATGAATGACAGGTTGTTTCTTCATGCAAAATAGATTTTCTGTTTAAAATTCAATGAATCTGATTTACTTTCAGTGTTTCGTGAAGGGGGGTCATTTTGACCCTTAGGACAGGAGTATACAGAATGTTAAACCTACACAATGGTTTTAAGTAACAGACACAGCTCAACATCACCTGTTCAGAGAAAACTGCGTGAATCAGGCCTTCATGGTCGAAATGCTGCAAAGAAAACACTACTGAAGGACACCAATAATAAGAGGAGACTTGCTTGGGTAAAGAAACATGAGCAATGGACATTAGTCTGGTGGAAATCTGTCCTTTCGTCTGATGAGTCCAAATTTGTGAATTTTTGGTAAGAACCGCTGTGTCTTTGTGAGACGCAGAGTAGGTGAACAGATGATCTCCGCATGTGTGGTTCCCACCGTGAAGCATGGAGGAGGGGGTGTGATGGTGTGAGGTTGCAGTGCTGGAGACACTGACAGTGATTTATTTAGAATTCAAGACACACTTAACCAGCATGGCTACCACAGGATTCTGCAGCGATACGCCATTACGCCATCCCATCTAGTTAGAACTTAGTGGAACTACACATTTTTCAACAGGACAACGACCCAAAACACACTTCCAGGGTGTGTAACGGCTATTTGACCAAGAAGGAGAGTGATGGAGTGCTGCATTAGATGACCTGACCTCCCACAATCACCCAACCTCAACCCAATTGAGATGGTTTGGGATGAGTTGGACCGCAGAGTGAATGAAAAGCAGTCAACAAGTGTCCAGCATATGTTTGAACTCCTTCAAGACTGTTGGAAAGCATTCCTTATGAAGTAGGTTGAGAGACTGCTAAGAGTGTGCAAAGCTGTCATCAAGACAAAGGGTGGCTAGTTTGAAGAATCTTTTGGTTACTACATGATTCCATATGTATTATTGGGGCAGCAGCATAGCCTAGTGTTTGGACTAGTAACCAAAGGTTTCACAATCGGAACCCTGACCTGACAAGGTACAAATCTGTCGTTCTGCCACTGAACAAGGCAATTAACCCGCTGTTCCTAGGCCGTCATTGAAAATAAGAATTTGTTCATAATAAATTACAATATTAATTAATTAATAATTAACATAGCCTGGTTAAATAAAGGTACAAAAATAAAATAACAGTGTTGATGTCTTGTTCTACAACGTAGAAAATATACCAAAAAATTCAGATTAAATTAACCCTTGAATGAGTAGATATTTTTTCGGACATTTCTAGTTTTTAGGTCTGTGTGGTGTTCCGGGGTCCTTGGTGGGGCGGGAGGGGGGATTATTGATATTTTCTCTTGTTTTCCTTAAGGAGAAGTATATCTTTAATTCTATGTATGACACTTGTATTTTCATCAACATTTATGATGAGTATTTCTGTAAATTGATGTGGCTCTCTGCAAAATCACTGGATGTTTCTGGAACTCCTTAACATAACGCGCCCAATGCATCTTGAGATTTTTTGAAATAAATATGAACTTTACCGAACAAAACATACATGTATTGTGTAACATGAAGTCCTATGAGTGTCATCTGATGAAGATCATCCAAGGTTAGTGATTCATTTTATCTCTATTTGTGCTTTTTGTGACTCCTCTCTTTGGCTGGAAAAATGGCTGTGTTTTTCTGTGGCTTGGCTCTGACCTAACATAATCGTTTGTGGTGCTTTTGCTGTAAAGTCTGTAAAGCCTATTTGAAATCGTACACTGTGGTGGGATTAACAACAATATTACCTTTAAAATGGTTTAAGATACTTGTATGCTTGAGGAATTTTAATTATGAGATTTCTGTTGTTTTGAATTTGGCGCCCTGCACTTTCACTGGCAGTTGTCATATTGATCCCGTTAACGGTTTTAACAGGATGTTGGTGGGCGGAGCCGGGAGGGTTGTGTTGTTTTGAGACCTCTTTGTGTTCACTTGTTTTGGCACCTCTCAATAATATAATAATAATAATAATAATAATATGCCATTTAGCAGACGCTTTTATCCAAAGCGACATCCCTCATTATCATCATCATCTATGCACCTATCCACTCATTTCCACTACTGACGCTACTGCTACTGCTACTACTGACTACTGACGCTACTACTACTACTACTGACGCTACTACTGACGCTACTCACACCATTGTTACTTGGATAAAGTTTACTTTATTTAATACCTATGTTTGTAATTTCTTTATCTCCTCGTTATCTCCCTCTTTGTTACAGGCTACGAAAAGGCTAATATCATCTTGGTCCCATTATGGCACCGTATTCCCTATATAGTCCTCTACTGTTGACCCGGGAGTAGGGAATATAGGTTGTCAAGTGGGATGCAGACCTCCATGTTGCCTCGATGATGTGTGTGGTGCTGTGGTATAGTGGTGGACCAGTATACTGGTATTAACATATAGATTGGCTGTCCTGTCCTGGCTGACAGTTGCATTTTGATGGAACAGAGGAAGATGGAATGATGGTGATGGAATGGTTTGTTGCTATGTAGGATAGGAGGGGGTAGTGGTCAGACCTCAAGAGGGTTTGCGTGTGTGTGTGTGTGTCCATGGAAAGTGTCACACACACAGAAACACAGAGGGCACATACTGTATATTCATCCCATCTTATGTCAACAACCAGCCAGAAGACCAGGAAGGAAATGAATAATGGAGGGATGGAGATGGATCCTGTCCATCCCGTACCCTGATTTACAGAGCAAGAGGACACTGGCCCTAGTGTAATGGCTGTAGAGCGTGACAGAACATAACATGGTAGATACAGTGTCACCTGGTCACCCGTAATACAGAGTTGCAGAGTTCTAGGAAGGATCAGTTAATTTAAGCTTAAAAGGATGTGCTATTATTTCCTCGTTGTGTTCTCTCTGTGCTCTGTTACTCTATATGGAAATGTTATTTCTCCCACTTACAGAGTGGCCGGGATTCAATCATAGGCATGTTGTCAACAAGTGTACTGCACTTTTAAAAAGGTATTTTCCCAGATATTGGCAATTTCTCTGTGAAACAAATGACCTGCAGTCAAGGTTGGGGAGTAGCAGATAACATGTCATCAGTTAAATGTAATCTGATTACAAAAAAACCCCAAAACAAATCAGTTGTATTACCAGCAAAAATAGTGTAATCAGATTACAGACACTTTTGAAAAAGTGGATTACTTCTTGGATTACTTTTAAATTCAGAAAGGATGTTTTGGGGAGAAAAAAAATCATTTTCTTTTCTGTTTTTCTCAATGACATTTATTTCTGCTTTGAACGAAGGATCAAGTTGAAGTTTTGTTCCTCCTGAACGAGTCATGATCAAATGTGTTTGATGGATTCATTTTTTTATGCCTTTCAAAGATGCACTACAGGATCTTAAAGCACAACAAACTCACAACATATACAGTATGAACTGGATTGGTAACATCTATAGTATGAACTGGATTGGTAACATCTATAGTATGAACTGGATTGGTAACATCTATAGTATGAACTGGATTGGTAACATCTACAGTATGAACTGGATTGGTAACATCTACAGTATGAACTGGATTGGTAACATCTACAGTATGAACTGGATTGGTAACATCTACAGTATGAATTGGATTGGTAACATCTACAGTATGAACTGGATTGGTAACATATACAGTATGAATTGGATTTGTAACATATACAGTATGAACTGGATTGGTAACATCTATAGTATGAACTGGATTGGTAACATATACAGTATGAACTGGATTGGTAACATATACAGTATGAACTGGATTGTTAACATATACAGTATGAATTGGATTTGTAACATATACAGTATGAACTGGATTTGTAACATATACAGTATGAACTGGATTGGTAACATCTATAGTATGAACTGGATTGGTAACATATACAGTATGAACTGGATTGGTAACATATACAGTATGAACTGGATTGGTAACATATACAGTATGAACTGGATTGGTAACATATACAGTATGAACTGGATTTGTAACATCTATAGTATGAACTGGATTGGTAACATATACAGTATGAACTGGATTGGTAACATCTATAGTATGAACTGGATTGGTAACATCTACAGTATGAACTGGATTGGTAACATCTATAGTATGAATTGGATTGGTAATATATACAGTATGAGTTGGATTGGTAACATCTATAGTATGAACTGGATTGGTAACATCTATAGTATGAACTGGATTGGTAACATCTACAATATGAACTGGATTGGTAACATCTATAGTATGAACTGGATTGGTAACATCTATAGTATGAACTGGATTGGTAACATCTATAGTATGAATTGGATTGGTAACATCTATAGTATGAACTGGATTGGTAACATCTATAGTATTAACTGGATTGGTAACATCTATAGTATTAACTGGATTGGTAACATCTATAGTATGAACTGGATTGGTAACATCTATAGTATGAACTGGATTGGTAACATCTATAGTATGAACTGGATTGGTAACATCTACAGTATGAACTGGATTGGTAACATCTATAGTATGAACTGGATTGGTAACTCTACAGATGAACTGGTTGGCAATCATATACAGTATGAGTTGGATTGGTAACATCTATAGTATGAACTGGATTGGTAACATCTATAGTATGAACTGGATTGGTAACATCTACAATATGAACTGGATTGGTAACATCTATAGTATGAACTGGATTGGTAACATCTATAGTATGAACTGGATTGGTAACATCTATAGTATGAATTGGATTGGTAACATCTATAGTATGAACTGGATTGGTAACATCTATAGTATTAACTGGATTGGTAACATCTATAGTATTAACTGGATTGGTAACATCTATAGTATGAACTGGATTGGTAACATCTATAGTATGAACTGGATTGGTAACATCTATAGTATGAACTGGATTGGTAACATCTATAGTATGAACTGGATTGGTAACATCTATAGTATGAACTGGATTGGTAACATCTATAGTATGAACTGGATTGGTAACATCTATAGTATGAACTGGATTGGTAACATCTATAGTATGAACTGGATTGGTAACATCTATAGTATGAACTGGATTGGTAACATATACAGTATGAACTGGATTGGTAACATCTATAGTATGAACTGGATTGGTAACATCTATAGTATTAACTGGATTGGTAACATCTATAGTATTAACTGGATTGGTAACATCTATAGTATGAACTGGATTGGTAACATCTATAGTATGAACTGGATTGGTAACATCTATAGTATGAACTGGATTGGTAACATCTATAGTATGAACTGGATTGGTAACATATACAGTATGAACTGGATTTGTAACATCTACAGTATGAACTGGATTGGTAACATCTATAGTATGAACTGGATTGGTAACATCTATAGTATGAACTGGATTGGTAACATCTATAGTATGAACTGGATTGGTAACATCTATAGTATGAACTGGATTGGTAACATCTATAGTATGAATTGGATTGGTAACATCTATAGTATGAACTGGATTGGTAACATCTATATTATGAACTGGATTGGTAACATCTATAGTATGAACTGGATTGGTAACATCTATAGTATGAACTGGATTGGTAACATCTATTATGAACTGGATTGGTAACATCTACAGTATGAACTGGATTGGTAACATCTATAGTATGAACTGGATTGGTAACATCTATAGTATGAACTGGATTGGTAACATCTATAGTATGAACTGGATTGGTAACATCTATAGTATGAACTGGATTGGTAACATCTATAGTATGAACTGGATTGGTAACATCTATAGTATGAACTGGATTGGTAACATCTATAGTATGAACTGGATTGGTAACATCTATAGTATGAGCTGGATTGGTAACATCTATAGTATAAACCGGATTGGTAACATCTATAGTATGAACTGAATTGGTAACATATAATACGAATTGCAAAAAAAAAATGGACGTAGCATACAGTGCCTTGCGAAAGTATTCGGCCCCCTTGAACTTTGCAACCTTTTCCCACATTTCAGGCTTCAAACATAAAGATATAAAACTGTATTTTTTTGTGAAGAATCAACAGCAAGTGGGACACAATCAGGAAGTGGAATGTCATTTATTGGATATTTCAAACTTTTTTAACAAATCAAAAATTGAAAAATTGGGTGTGCAAAATTATTCAGCCCCTTTACTTTCAGTGCAGCAAACTCTCTCCAGAAGTTCAGTGAGGATCTCTGAATGATCCAATGTTGACCTAAATGACTAATGATGATAAATACAATGGTAGACTTCCGGGTTGGAGCGAGCGGTCGCATTCACACTTCGCTCTGCAGGTTGTATAACTTTTTCATTACATTTCATTATAGTACAACGGTTGATTTGTCTAATCCTAGCAATTCTTCTTAGCTAGCTACATAGCCGTCCTTGTATCAGAGATAATTGCATAATTATCGTATTTCGTCGCCCTAACGTAGCCTTCACTGCTATTCGCCCAGGAGCTAGCAAACGCTAGCTAACGCCCACAGATTAGCATCACTGTAGTGCTATTCACTCAACTGAACGACTTGATTAGTTTAGTGTTAGCTAGCTACATAGCTGTCTTTGTTTCAAGATAATTGTGTAGTTTAGAGTGTGTAGTCTTGGAGTGATTATCTTAATTCACTGAGGTTCGCTAGCCAGCTATTTGTCGTCCTTAACGTAGGAGACTCTGCTAGCTAGCCAACAGCTAACAGCTAACAGCTAGCCAACGTCACCACACACACGTCTACTAAATCGAATTCAACAACCCGGTCAGGTAGTATCACATTTTCATTTCATTTCATTACAGTACAACGGTTTGATTTGTTTGATCGTAGCTAGCTACATAGCTAGCTACATAGCCGTCTTTGTTTCAAAGATAATTGTGTAGTCTAGAGCGATTTCCTAGGTTAGCTAGCCAGCTATTGTCGTTCTTTAACGCAACGTAACGTAAACAACACTGCTAGCTAGCCAGCTAGCCCCGAATAGTAGCACTGTAGAAACTATTACACTCAACGGAACGACTTGATTAGTGTAGTGTCAACAACGCAGCTACTGCCAGCTAGCCTACTTCAGCAGTACTGTATCATTTTAATCATTCTAGTCAATAAGATTCTTGCTACGTAAGCTTAACTTTCTGAACATTCGAGACGTGTAGTCCACTTGTCATTCCAATCTCCTTGCATTAGCGTAGCCTCTTCTGTAGCCTGTCAACTATGTGTCTGTCTATCCCTGTTCTCTCCTCTCTGCACAGACCATACAAACGCTCCACACCGCGTGGCCGCGGCCACCCTAATCTGGTGGTCCCAGCGCGTACGACCCACGTGGAGTTCCAGGTCTCCGGTAGCCTCTGGAACTGCCGATCTGCGGCCAACAAGGCAGAGTTCATCTCAGCCTATGCCTCCCTCCAGTCCCTCGACTTCTTGGCACTGACGGAAACATGGATCACCACAGATAACACTGCTACTCCTACTGCTCTCTCCTCGTCCGGCCACGTGTTCTCGCACACCCCGAGAGCTTCTGGTCAGCGGGGTGGTGGCACCGGGATCCTCATCTCTCCCAAGTGGTCTTTCTCTCTTTCTCCCTTACCCATCTGTCTATCGCCTCCTTTGAATTCCATGCTGTCACAGTTACCAGCCCTTTCAAGCTTAACATCCTTATCATTTATCGCCCTCCAGGTTCCCTCGGAGAGTTCATCAATGAGCTTGATGCCTTGATAAGCTCCTTTCCTGAGGACGGCTCACCTCTCACAGTTCTGGGCGACTTTAACCTCCCCACGTCTACCTTTGACTCATTCCTCTCTGCCTCCTTCTTTCCACTCCTCTCCTCTTTTGACCTCACCCTCTCACCTTCCCCCTACTCACAAGGCAGGCAATACGCTTGACCTCATCTTTACTAGATGCTGTTCTTCCACTAACCTCATTGCAACTCCCCTCCAAGTCTCCGACCACTACCTTGTATCCTTTTCCCTCTCGCTCTCATCCAACACTTCCCACACTGCCCCTACTCGGATGGTATCGCGCCGTCCCAACCTTCGCTCTCTCTCCCCCGCTACTCTCTCCTCTTCCATCCTATCATCTCTTCCCTCTGCTCAAACTTTCTCCAACCTATCTCCTGATTCTGCCTCCTCAACCCTCCTCTCCTCCCTTTCTGCATCCTTTGACTCTCTATGTCCCCTATCCTCCAGGCCGGCTCGGTCCTCCCTCCCGCTCCGTGGCTCGACGACTCATTGCGAGCTCACAGAACAGGGCTCCGGGCAGCCGAGCGGAAATGGAGGAAAACTCGCCTCCCTGCGGACCTGGCATCCTTTCACTCCCTCCTCTCTACATTTTCCTCCTCTGTCTCTGCTGCTAAAGCCACTTTCTACCATTCTAAATTCCAAGCATCTGCCTCTAACCCTAGGAAGCTCTTTGCCACCTTCTCCTCCCTCCTGAATCCCCCCTCCTCCCTCTCTGCAGATGACTTTGTCAACCATTTTGAAAAGAAGGTCGACGACATCCGATCCTCGTTTGCTAAGTCAAACGACACCGCTGGTTCTGCTCACACTGCCCTACCCTATGCTCTGACCTCTTTCTCCCCTCTCTCTCCAGATGAAATCTCGCGTCTTGTGACGGCCGGCCGCCCAACAACCTGCCCGCTTGACCCTATCCCCTCCTCTCTTCTCCAGACCATTTCCGGAGACCTTCTCCCTTACCTCACCTCGCTCATCAACTCATCCCTGACCGCTGGCTACGTCCCTCCCGTCTTCAAGAGAGCGAGAGTTGCACCCCTTCTGAAAAAACCTACACTCGATCCCTCCGATGTCAACAACTACAGACCAGTATCCCTTCTCTCTTTTCTCTCCAAAACTCTTGAGCGTGCCGTCCTTGGCCAGCTCTACAGCTATCTCTCTCAGAATGACCTTCTTGATCCAAATCAGTCAGGTTTCAAGACTAGTCATTCAACTGAGACTGCTCTTCTCTGTATCACGGAGGCGCTCCGCACTGCTAAAGCTAACTCTCTCTCCTCTGCTCTCATCCTTCTAGACCTATCGGCTGCCTTCGATACTGTGAACCATCAGATCCTCCTCTCCACCCTCTCCGAGTTGGGCATCTCCGGCGCGCCCACGCTTGGATTGCGTCCTACCTGACAGGTCGCTCCTACCAGGTGGCGTGGCGAGAATCTGTCTCCTCACCACGTGCTCTCACCACTGGTGTCCCCCAGGGCTCTGTTCTAGGCCCTCTCTTATTCTCGCTATACACCAAGTCACTTGGCTCTGTCATAACCTCACACGGTCTCTCCTATCATTGCTATGCAGACGACACACAATTAATCTTCTCCTTTCCCCCTTCTGATGACCAGGTGGCGAATCGCATCTCTTCATGTCTGGCAGACATATCAGTGTGGATGACGGATCACCACCTCAAGCTGAACCTCAGCAAGACGGAGCTCCTCTTCCTCCCGGGGAAGGACTGCCCGTTCCATGATCTCGCCATCACGGTTGACAACTCCATCGTGTCCTCCTCCCAGAGCGCTAAGAACCTTGGCGTGATCCTGGACAACACCCTGTCGTTCTCAACTAACATCAAGGCGGTGTCCCGTTCCTGTAGGTTCATGCTCTACAACATCCGCAGAGTACGACCCTGCCTCACACAGGAAGCGGCGCAGGTCCTAATCCAGGCACTTGTCATCTCCCGTCTTGATTACTGCAACTCGCTGTTGGCTGGGCTCCCTGCCTGTGCCATTAAACCCTACAACTCATCCAGAACGCCGCAGCCCGTCTGGTGTTCAACCTTCCCAAGTTCTCTCACGTCACCCCGCTCCTCCGCTCTCTCCACTGGCTTCCAGTTGAAGCTCGCATCCGCTACAAGACCATGGTGCTTGCCTACGGAGCTGTGAGGGGAATGGCACCTCAGTACCTCCAGGCTCTGATCAGGCCCTACACCCAAACAAGGGCACTGCGTTCATCCACCTCTGGCCTGCTCGCCTCCCTACTACTGAGGAAGTACAGTTCCCGCTCAGCCCAGTCAAAACTGTTCGCTGCTCTGGCCCCCCAATGGTGGAACAAACTCCCTCACGACGCCAGGACAGCGGAGTCAATCACCACCTTCCGGAGACACCTGAAACCCCACCTCTTCAAGGAATACCTAGGATAGGGTAAGTAATCCTTCTCACCCCCCCCCTAAAAAGATTTAGTTGCACTATTGTAAGTGGCTGTTCCACTGGATGTCGTAAGGTGTATGCACCAATTTGTAAGTCGCTCTGGATAAGAGCGTCTGCTAAATGACTTAAATGTAATGTAAATGTACAATCCACCTGTGTGTAATCAAGTCTCCGTATAAATTCACCTGCACTGTGATAGTCTCAGAGGTCCGTTAAAAGCGCAGAGAGCATCATGAAGAACAAGGAACACACCAGGCAGGTCCGAGATACTGTTGTGAAGAAGTTTAAAGCCGGATTTGGATACAAAAAGAGGTTTTCCAATGCCTCGCAAAGAAGAGCACCTATTGGTAGTTACACTTTGAATGGTGTATCATTAGTCTGTCACTACAAAGATACAGGCGTCTTTCATTACTCAGTTGCCGGAGAGGAAAATGTTTTATCATATACCCTAGAAAGATGGTGCCGAGGGTAGGGATGCCATCTTAAAAAGATACAGGCGTCTTTCATTGCCGGAGAGGAAAAAGTTTCATCATATACCCTAGAAAGACGGTGCCGAGGGTAGGGATGCCATCTTAAAAAGATACAGGCGTCTTTCATTGCCGGAGAGGAAAAAGTTTCTTCATATACCCTAGAAAGACGGTGCCGAGGGTAGGGATGCCATCTTAAAAAGATACAGGCGTCTTTCATTGCCGGAGAGGAAAAAGTTTCATCATATACCCTAGAAAGACGGTGCCGAGGGTAGGGATGCCATCTTAAAAGATACAGGCGTCTTTCATTGCCGGAGAGGAAAAAGTTTCATCATATACCCTAGAAAGACGGTGCCGAGGGTAGGGATGCCATCTTAAAAAGATACAGGCGTCTTTCATTGCCGGAGAGGAAAAAGTTTCTTCATATACCCTAGAAAGACGGTGCCGAGGGTAGGGATGCCATCTTAAAAAGATACAGGCGTCTTTCATTGCCGGAGAGGAAAAAGTTTCATCATATACCCTAGAAAGACGGTGCCGAGGGTAGGGATGCCATCTTAAAAAGATACAGGCGTCTTTCATTGCCGGAGAGGAAAAAGTTTCATCATATACCCTAGAAAGACGGTGCCGAGGGTAGGGATGCCATCTTAAAAAGATACAGGCGTCTTTCATTGCCGGAGAGGAAAAAGTTTCATCATATACCCTAGAAAGACGGTGCCGAGGGTAGGGATGCCATCTTAAAAAGATACAGGCGTCTTTCATTGCCGGAGAGGAAAAAGTTTCATCATATACCCTAGAAAGACGGGGCCGAGGGTAGGGATGCCATCTTAAAAAGATACAGGCGTCTTTCATTGCCGGAGAGGAAAATGTTTCATCATATACCCTAGAAAGACGGTGCCGAGGGTAGGGATGCCATCTTATCGGCTCTCAAACAATCATGCTATTTTGTTTGTTTTTTCACGTTGTTTTTTACTTGTTTTGTACATAATGTTGCTGCTACCGTCTCATATGACCGTCAAGAGCTTCTGGACATCCGAACTGGGATTACTCACCTCAAACTGGACAAGGAGTTATTCTTCAATGATTCGGACGCGAAGGATATACTACAAACACCCGACCAGGCCCTGATCCCAGTGATTCGCTGAAAAGGAAATGTAGGTTTCGCAGAAAGAGATCAGGATGCCTTGTGAGGTTCAGGCGACGAGTGGCTAACCTGCTTTTGCCTTCCACCCTGCTAGCTAATGTTCAATCACCTGAAAATAAATGGGACGAAAGTAAGCAGGAAAACGCTCATCCAGAGATGGTGCTCCTAGTGGCCTGGGGACTTTAATGCAGGGAAACTTAATTCAGTTTTACCAAATTCCTACAAGCAGGTTAAATGTGCAACCAGAGGGGAAAAAAATTCTAGACCATCTTTACTTCACACACAGACATACAAATCCAATCAAATCAAATCAAATGTTATTTGTCACATACACATGGTTAGCAGATGTTTATGCGAGTGTAGCGAAATGCTTGTGCTTCTAGTTCCGACAATGCAGTAATGACCAACAAGTAATCTAACTAACAATTCCAAAACTACTGTCTTATACACAGTGTAAGGGGATAAAGAATATGTACATAAAGATATATGAATGAGTGATGGTACAGAGCAGCATAGGCAAGATACAGTAGATGGTATCGAGTACAGTATATACATATGAGATGAGTATGTAAACAAAGCTCTCCCTCGCCGTGCATTCTGCAAATCTGACCATAACTCAACCCTCCTGATTCCTGCTTACAAGCTAAATTTAAAGCAGGAAGCACCAGTGACTAAATCTATAAAAAGAGGTCAGACAAAGCAGATACTAAACTACAGGACAATTTTCTACCAGACTGGAATATGTTTCGGGATTCTTCCGATGGCATTGAGGAGTACACCACATCAGTCACTGGCTTTATCAATGAATGCATCGATGACATTGTCCCCACAGTGACTGTATTTACAGTCGTGGCCAAAAGTTTTGAGAATAAATTTTCACCAAGTCTGCTGCCTCAGTTTGTATAATGGCAATTTGCATATACTCCAGAATGTTATGAAGAGTGATCAGATGAATTTCAATTAATTGCAAATTCCCTCTTTGCCATGCAAATGAACTGAATACTCAAAAAACATTTCCACTGCATTTCAGCCCTGCCACAAAAGGACCAGCTGACATCATGTCAGTGATTCTCTCGTTAACACAGGTGTGAGTGTTGACGAGGACAAGGCTGGAGATCACTCTGTCATGCTGATTGAGTTTCAATAACAGACTGTAAGCTTCAAAAGGAGTGTGGTGTTTAGAATCATTGTTCTTCCTCTGTCAACCATGGTTACCTGCAAGGAAACACGTGCTGTCATCATTGCTTTGCACAAAAAGGGCTTCACAGGCAAGGACATTGCTGCCAGTAAGATTGCGCCTAAATCAATCATTTATCGGATCATCAAGAACTTCAAGGAGAGCGGTTCATTTGATGTGAAGAAGGCTTCAGGGCGCCCAAGAAAGTCCAGCAAGCGCCAGGACCGTCTCCTAAAGTTGATTCAGCTGCGGGATCTGGGCACCACCATTCCAGAACATGCAGGTGTGAGTGCATCTGCACACACAGTGAGGCAAAGACTTTTGGAGGATGGCCTGGTGTCAAGAAGGGCAGCAAAGAAGCCACTTCTTTCCAGGAAAAACATCAGGGACAGACTGATATTCTGCAAAAGGTACAGGGATTGAACTGCTGAGGACTAGGGTAAAATCATTTTCTCTGATGAATCCCCTTTCCAATTGTTTGGGGCATCCGGAAAAAAGCTTGTCCTGAGAAGACAAGGTGAGAGCTACCATCTGTCCTGTGTCATGCCAACAGTAAAGCATCCTGAGACCATTCATGTGTGGGGTTGCTTCTCAGCCAAGGGAGTGGGCTCACTCATAATTTTGCCTAAGAACACAGCCATGAATAAAGAATGGTACCAACACATCCTCCGAGAGCAACCTCTCCCAACCATCCAGGAACAGTTTGGTGACGAACAATGCCTTTTCCAGCATGATGGAGCACCTTGCCACAAGGCAAAAGTGATAACTAAGTGGCTCGTGGAACAAAACATCGATATTTTTGGTCCATGGCCAGGAAACTCCCCAGACCTTAATCCCATTGAGAACTTCTGGTCAATTCTCAAGAGGACAAAAACAATACCACAAACTGCAAGCATTGATTATGCAAAAATGGGCTGCCATCAGTCAGGATGTGGCCCAGAATTTAATTAACAGCATGCCAGGGCAGATTGCAGAGGTCTTGTAAAAGAAGGGTCAACACTGAAAATATTGACTCTTTGCATCAACTTCATGTAATTGTCAATAAAAGCCTTTGACACTTATGAAATGCTTGAAATTATACTTCAGTATTTCATAGTAACATTGAAAAAAATATCTAAAGACTATGAAGCGGCAAACTTTATGGAAATGTATATTTGTGTCATTCTCGAAACTTTTGGCCACAACTGTACATACCCAGGAGCCATGGATTACATACAAACATTGTCACTGAGCTGCCGCTTTCAAGGAGCAGGACTCTAACCAGGGAAGCTTATAAGAAATCCCGCTATGTCCTCCACTGAACCATCAAACAGGCAAAGCGTCAAAACAGCACTAAGTTGGAATAGTACACTGGCTCGGAGGCTCGTCCGATGTGGCAAACTATTACAGACTACAAAGGGAAGCACAGCCAAGAGCTGCACAGTGACACGAGCCTACCAGATGAACTAAATGTTCATGTTCAACCTCTCCCTGTCTGAGTCTGTAATACCAACATGTTTCAAGCAGACCACCATAGTCCCTGTGCCCAAGAATACTAAGGTAACCTGCCTAAATGACTACTGACCCCATAGCACTCACATCTGTAGCCATTAATGGCTCACATCTACACCATTATCCCAGAAACCCTAGACCCACTCCAATTTGCATACTTCACCAAAAGATCCACAGATGACGCAATCTCTATTGCACGACACACTGCCCTTTCCCACCTGGACAAAAGGAACACCTATGTGAGAATGCTATTCATTGACTACAGCTCAACGTTGAACACCATACAAAGCTTATCACTAAGCTAAGGACCCTGGGACTAAACACCTCCCCTGCAACTCGATCCTGGACTTCCTGATGGGTCGCCTCCAGGTGGTAAGGGTAGGTAACAACACATCCACCACGCTGATCCTCAACACAGGGGCCCCTCATGGTGGCGTGCTCAGTCCACTCCTGTACTCCCTGTTCACTCATGACTGCACGGCCAGGCATGATCCACCACCATCATTAAGTTTGCTTATGACACAACAGTGGTAGGCCTGATCGATCACCAACAACGATGAGGAGGAGGTCAGAGACCTGGCCGTATGGTGCAAGGACAACAACCTCTCCCTCAACGTGATCAAGACAAAGGAGATGATTGTGGACTACAGGAAAATACATCTTCTTTCCCCACTCTGTCATTTAGGTTAGTATTGTGGAGTTAGAATTCCTGCAATATTACTTTAGTGCTTGTTGCAAAAAGCATGTTTTGTTATACTAACTCCACGGGGTGGCAGGGTAGCCTCGTGGTTAGAGCGTTGGACGAGTAACCAGAAGGTTGCAAGTTCAAATCCCTGAGCTGACAAAGTACAAATCTCTCACTCTGCCCCTGAACAGGCAATTAACCCACTGTTCCTAGGCTGTCATTGAAAATAAGAATTTGTTCTTAACTGACTTGCCTAGTTAAAAAAAAAAAAAAAAATACTAACTCCACAATACTAACCTAAATGACAAAGAAGGAATCCTGTACAGAATACAAATATTCCAACACATGCTTTTTTTGCAACAAGCACTAAAGTAATATTGCAAAAGAAAATGTGGCAAAGCAATTTACTTTTTTATCTGAACACAATTTTGAAAAGAATAATGGACAAATGTTTCACAATCGAGGTTTGGAACATTCTTAGCGACATACCCAGAAAGCTGTGTTCACTGCCAAAGGTTCTTCTACAAAGTATTGACTCAGGGGTGTGAACAATTATGTAAATTAGATTTATTTCTGTATTTCATTTTCAAAAAACTCTTAATAACGTGATCACTTTGTCATTATGAGTTATTGTGTGTAGTTGTTGGCTGAGAAAAGTATCTATTTAATCCATTTTGAATTCAGGCAACAAAATGTGGAATAAATCAAGGGGTATGAAGACCCTGTGTATATATACGTACATTGCATGAGATTACAGGAGGTTGTGTGTGTGTGTGTGTGTGTGTGTGTGTGTGTGTGTGTGTGTGTGTGTGTGTGTGTGTGTGTGTGTGTGTGTGTGTGTGTGTGTGTGTGTGTGTGTGTGTGTGTGTGTGTGTGTGTACGTACGTGCATACTGTATATGTGCGCCGTAGGCAAATGTATATGTGGCAGGCAAAGAGGCAGTTAATTAATTTGGACAGAGCTAGCACACCACAGCCATCCTTCCCTAATGTACTGGCCTTATTACCTTCAAGTAATTAGAGGGAGAGAAAGGAGAAGGGAGAGAGAGAAAAAGAAGAGGGAAAGAGAGAGACCCATGCTGAGAGAGAGAGTCCCATGCTGACTGCACTGAGACATTTAGAGAAAACGAATTGGAGGAGAGAGAATGTGATCTGATAACTGATTAATACTACTGGGGAAATAGATCAAACTCAACCAGACCATCTTGCATCTCCCTCCCTCCCTCCCTCCCTCCCTCCCTCCCTCCCTCCCTCCCTCCCTCCCTCCCTCCCTCCCTCCCTCCCTCCCTCCCTCCCTCCCTCCCTCCCTCCCTCCCTCCCTCCTGTAGAGTCACACAATTAATTGGCCCATTGTTCCTAGTGATTGAAGGATTAAAGAAAGAGAACTGCACCTGTATTAAACCGTCATATCTCATCAATCCATCCCGTAATGCAACATGCTCTATCGATGACATCATAGGATTAACTGGACTTTCTAATGTAAAAAAATAAATAATAATGTTTTTCTGATCCAATAAGTTATTTTAACAAGAATATTGTGATTTTTCTTACGCTTCCTCCTTACCCGTCTCAGATGTATTGGAATAAGGTAGAAGGCACATTTATAGCAAAATATTATTCTAGTTTTTCTCCTTTCAAATCCCCTCTCTCTCTGGGATTTGAAGAGGTAAGGTTTCAGACGTTTTCGGGAAGATGGTTTGGGCCTACGCTGTCCTAGCTTCAGCTGGTCTCACCATTGGGGTGCCAGGTTCAGAGAAGAACTTGGACTGTAGGGTTTGAGCATAGCCTATAGGTAAGGGAGAGGAAGTTCCTATTGAAGCACCATGGTCTTGTAGTGGATGCGAGCTTCGACTGGAAGCCAGGAGAGTGTGCGGAGGAGCGGGGTGATATGAGAGAGCTTGGGAAGGTTGAAAACCAGGCAGGCTGCAGCGGTCTGGATAAGTTGCCAGTAGTGAGAGTACGTGGTGCAACCACAGATTCTTTCCACGTCACCTGGTAGGAAGGGCCTGCCAGGTAGGATGAAGAGCCTGAGATGCCCAGCCCTGAGAGGGTGGAGAGGAGGCAGAGCCTGAGACGCCCAGCCCTGAGAGGGTGGAGAGGAGGCAGAGCCTGAGACGCCCAGCCCTGAGAGGGTGGAGAGGAGGCAGAGCCTGAGACGCCCAGCCCTGAGAGGGTGGAGAGGAGGCAGAGCCTGAGACGCCCAGCCCTGAGAGGGTGGAGAGGAGGCAGAGCCTGAGACGCCCAGCCCTGAGAGGGTGGAGAGGAGGCAGAGCCTGAGACGCCCAGCCCTGAGAGGGTGGAGAGGAGGCAGAGCCTGAGACGCCCAGCCCTGAGAGGGTGGAGAGGAGGCAGAGCCTGAGACGCCCAGCCCTGAGAGGGTGGAGAGGAGGCAGAGCCTGAGACGCCCAGCCCTGAGAGGGTGGAGAGGAGCCAGAGCCTGAGACGCCCAGCCCTGAGAGGGTGGAGAGGAGCCAGAGCCTGAGACGCCCAGCCCTGAAAGGGTGGAGAGGAGCCAGAGCCTGAGACGCCCAGCCCTGAGAGGGTGGAGAGGAGGCAGAGCCTGAGACGCCCAGCCCTGAGAGGGTGGAGAGGAGCCAGAGCCTGAGACGCCCAGCCCTGAGAGGGTGAAGAGGAGGCAGAGCCTGAGACGCCCAGCCCTGAAAGGGTGGAGAGGAGCCAGAGCCTGAGACGCCCAGCCCTGAGAGGGTGAAGAGGAGCCAGAGCCTGAGACGCCCAGCCCTGAGAGGGTGGAGAGGAGCCAGAGCCTGAGACGCCCAGCCCTGAGAGGGTGGAGAGGAGCCAGAGCCTGAGACGCCCAGCCCTGAGAGGGTGAAGAGGAGCCAGAGCCTGAGACGCCCAGCCCTGAGAGGGTGAAGAGGAGCCAGAGCCTGAGACGCCCAGCCCTGAGAGGGTGAAGAGGAGGCAGAGCCTGAGACGCCCAGCCCTGAGAGGGTGGAGAGGAGCCAGAGCCTGAGACGCCCAGCCCTGAGAGGGTGAAGAGGAGCCAGAGCCTGAGACCCCAGCCCTGAGAGGGTGGAGAGGAGCCAGAGCCTGAGACGCCCAGCCCTGAGAGGGTGGAGAGGAGCCAGAGCCTGAGACGCCCAGCCCTGAGAGGGTGAAGAGGAGCCAGAGCCTGAGACGCCCAGCCCTGAGAGGGTGGAGAGGAGCCAGAGCCTGAGACGCCCAGCCCTGAGAGGGTGAAGAGGAGGCAGAGCCTGAGACGCCCAGCCCTGAGAGGGTGGAGAGGAGCCAGAGCCTGAGACGCCCAGCCCTGAGAGGGTGGAGAGGAGCCAGAGCCTGAGACGCCCAGCCCTGAGAGGGTGAAGAGGAGGCAGAGCCTGAGACGCCCAGCCCTGAGAGGGTGGAGAGGAGCCAGAGCCTGAGACGCCCAGCCCTGAGAGGGTGAAGAGGAGGCAGAGCCTGAGACGCCCAGCCCTGAGAGGGTGGAGAGGAGCCAGAGCCTGAGACGCCCAGCCCTGAGAGGGTGGAGAGGAGCCAGAGCCTGAGACGCCCAGCCCTGAGAGGGTGGAGAGGAGCCAGAGCCTGAGACGCCCAGCCCTGAGAGGGTGAAGAGGAGGCAGAGCCTGAGACGCCCAGCCCTGAGAGGGTGGAGAGGAGCCAGAGCCTGAGACGCCCAGCCCTGAGAGGGTGGAGAGGAGGATCTGATGGTTCATGGCGTCAAAGGCAGCAGATAGATCTATGAGGATGAGAACAGAGAGTCAGCTTTGGCAGTGCAGAGCCTCCGTGACACAGAGAAGAGCTGTCTCGTCTAGAAGCCTTTCAACTGGTTAGGTTAAAAAAGATTGTTCTGAGAGATAAAACTAGAAAGTTGATCAGAGACAGCATACTCAAGTGTTTTGGAAAGAAAAGAAAGAAGGGATAGAGGTCTATAGTTTTTGATGTCAGATGAGTTGAGTGTTGGTTCCTTGAGGAGGGGAGCGACTCAGGCCATTTTAGGGTCAGAGGGGATGCAGCCGGTGGTCAGGGATGAGTTGATGAGGGAAGTAAGGAATGGGAGAAGCTCTCCTGAGATGGTCTGGAGAATGGAGGAGGGGACGGGGTCGAGCGGTGCGGGTTGTAGGGTGGCCAGACCTCACTAGTCGCAGGAGGTCATCTGACGAGAGAGAGGAGAAAGAGGTCAAGGTTCAGGGTAGTTCGGTGTGAGTGGGACCAGCGGACACAATAGGCTGAGTGAATGAGTAGATGTCTTCAAACTTATTTCCCCCAAAGAGGCAGATATAAAGTCATCCACAGATGCACTGCCCCCTTTCCTCCCGGCCAGCTCAGCTTCCCGCAGCCCTGTTCTGTAAGCTCTCAATGAGTCTTTCAGCCACGCAGCAGAAGGGGAGGGCCGAGCCAGCCGGGAGGAAAGGGCACAGTGAGAGTCACTCAGCCACAGGGCAGGACGGCCGAGCCGGGAGGAAAGGGCACAGTGAGAGTCACTCAGCCACAGGGCAGGAGGGCCGAGCTGGCCGGGAGGAAAGGGCAAAGTGAGAGTCACTCAGCCACAGCGCAGGAGGGCCGAGCTGGCCGGGAGGAAAGGGGGCAGTGCAAGTCATATTATGAGGAAAGGGAGGAGAGTAGGGTCGAAGAGGCAGAATCAGGAGACAGGAGGGAGAAGGATTTAGCAGAAGGGAGAGATGATAGGATAGAAGAGGAGAGAATAGTGGGAGAGAGAGAGAATACTGTGATGGCGCATTACCATCTGGTAGGGTCTAAGTGGTTAGGGTTGGAGGAAAGGAGACAGAAAGGGAGACAAATTAGTTATCAGGGACCTGGGGGGTTGCAGTGAGATTAGTAGGTGAGCAGCCTCTAGTAAAGATGAGGTCAAGCGTATTGCCTGCCTTGTGAGTTGGAGGGGACTGGGGAAGTGGGAGGGGACTGGGAAAGTGGGAGGGGATTGGGAAAGTGGGAGGGGACTGGTAAAGGATGAGCTCAAAAGAGGCAAGGAGGGGAAAGAGAGAGTCGGAAAGAAATTAATCTAAGGCAGACGTCGGGAGGTTGAAGTAGCCAAGTATGAAGAGCGCTGAGCCATCGTCAGTAAATGAGCTTATCAAGGTGTCAAGATCATTGAGGATCTCTCCAAGGGCACCTGGTGCGCGATAGATGACAATAATGTTAATCTTCAGTGGACAAGTGACAATCACAGCATGGAATTGAAATGAGGAGATGGACAGGTGAGCGGGGGAGAAAAGAGAACATCTCTCTGCGAGAGAAAACATAGAAGAAGAGAGAGCAGCTGGAGTAGCAGTGTTCTCTGGGGGGATCCTTGTCTCCATCAGGGCCAAAAAGTAAAGGGATGGAAAAGCAGTAAAAGCTGACATGAACTCGGCGTTCTTGACCACAGACAGGCAGTTCCAAACGCTGTCAGACACCCAGAATGCCACACGGGTTGTGCGCGCAGGACACATTACATTAGAAAGATTGCAGCCAAGTAGTGAGGAGCGTCTGTAAAGCCCATAGGGAGAGGTGCGAACAGGTAGAGAAAACACACACTTAGTTGACAAAGCTACAAAAGAGAAAAATCTGTAGATAACTAGGTAAGATACTCAAGTGAGAGTGGTGTGGCGCCTTCTTCGAACAACTCGGCAGAACCGTCTTGGTTTTGGCGACACAATCGCCGCTTACAACTGCCACTGAGAAACCAGGGGAGACTGGGGAACTGACACTAATTGCTAAATTGCCCCTTGATCCTCGTTGATGTGTCAATAACTATCTGCAAGTAATGAGCAGTCAGCAGTTCACACACCAAGTAGGCTACTGGGAAGACAGGCAGCACTTAAAGTAGATGGCCCTAGCTTACAAAGAGACAGTACTAGACCACAACAGATAAAGACTAAAATTAGACGTATTACTGGAGATATCAGGAGTCTTCTAAGCAATAGAATGAAGCACACCATGAGGTCTATTTAGAGGTCGTGTTGATTGATTACAGTTATTGCTGATTGATTACAGTTCTTGCTGATTGATTAGAGGTCTTGTTGATTGATTAGAGGTCTTGTTGATTTAGTGGAGCCTCAATAGAAGGTCTGTTGAAAACCCTTGTTTGAATGGCCTCGTCGATCTAGAGTGCAGAGAAAAGGTTGATTGCATAGGGTCCCCCATTTTGTTTCCTTCTTCTTCTTCATATTATTATTATTATTACTGTCATGACTTCCGCCGAAGTCGGCTCCTCCCCTTGTTCGTTCGGCGGTCGACGTCACCGGCTTTCTAGCCATCGCCGCTCCATTTCTCATGTATCCATTTGTTTTGTCTTGTTCCCTGCACACCTGGTTTTCATTCTCCAATCAATCTACATGTATTTAGTCCTCTGTTCCCCTCCATGTCTTTGTGTGTAATTGTTCATCGTTAACGGTGTATGTTCACGTGTGATACTTTTATAGTTTTTGCTCCGTGTTTTTGGGGCATTTGTCATTTTTTGTTGAACGGAATAAAAGTGTGCCTGTTTTACACCACTCTGCTCTCCTGCACCTGACTTCGCCTCTCTTACACAGCCTTAACGAGTATAATCAACTCTGTGTAGTTAAGTAAGCACTCAAAGTAGAGATGTGTGTACATACTACATGTCTTGTCAATATCTGATGTAAATAATTCTACGACCTTGTGTGTCTCTGGAATAGATATTTAAAGCATTTCTGAAGAAGTCTGTTGATGAAAAAAATAGATTTTTACCATTGAAACAGATGTATAACTGCACATTATCTTTTTGAAATAGGAATGCTGGGAATACCTTGGTAGACGGGAAACAGATTGGTGGATTGGTAATAAACTAGGTTATTGATGAGGAGCCCGTGAGTCTTTTCCCAATGGACCATATACACAATGGGGGATCAACCTTTTCTCTGCACTCTAGATCGACGAGGCCATTCAAACAAGGGTTTTCAACAGACCTTCTGTTGAGGCTCCACTAAATCAACAAGACCTCTAAATAGACCTCATGGTTCTCTGTCTAGGCCTTCGATATTTAACCCAGGGCACACACACACACAATCCCTGTGGCCTCTCCTAGATGTTATCCCTGGGGCCTCTCCTAGATGTTATCCCTGGGGCCTCTCCTAGATGTTATCCCTGGGCCCTCTCCTAGATGTTATCCCTGGGGCCTCTCCTAGATGTTATCCCTGGGCCCTCTCCTAGATGTTATCCCTGGGGCCTCTCCTAGATGTTATCCCTGGGCCCTCTCCTAGATGTTATCCCTGGGGCCTCTCCTAGATGTTATCCCTGGGGCCTCTCCTAGATGTTATCCCTGGGGCCTCTCCTAGATGTTATCCCTGGGGCCTTTCCTAGAAGTTATCCCTGGGGCCTCTCCTAGATGTTATCCCTGGGGCCTCTCCTAGATGTTATCCCTGGGGCCTCTCCTAGATGTTATCCCTGGGGCCTCTCCTAGATGTTATCCCTGGGACCTCTCCTAGATGTTCTCTCTGGGGCCTCTCCTAGATGTTCTCTCTGGGGCCTCTCCTCGATGTTTTCCTGGGGCTGTGGTGGATCTTTTCTTCTCATTATTTGTCTCTCTCTCGCTCTCTCTGTCTTTCTCTCTCAATTTAAATGTTCTATTTCAATTTAATGGATTTATGTACATTGTTTATATTGCCAATGCAAGTGAAATAGATAATAAAGAAAATTGAAATAAACAATAATAATTAACAGTAAACATTACGCTCACAGAAGTTCCAAAAGAATAAAGACATTTCAAAAGTCATTATGTCTATATACAATATAGTAACGATAAGCAGGTATTTAAAGTACTAAAGGGAAAATAAATAAACGTATTTACAAAGGTGTTTGTTCTTCACTGGTTGCCCTTTTTTTGAGGCAGCAGGTCACAAATCTGCTGTACTTCGCCCAGTAGATATGGGAGTTGATCAAAATTGGATTTGTTTTTGAATTCTTTGTCTATAATATGGTCATGCATTTGGAAGGTTAGGAAGTGCAGCTCAGATTCCACCTCATTTTGTGGGCAGTGAGCACATAGCCTGTCTTCTCTTGAGAGCCATGTCTGCCTACGGCGGTCTTTCTCAATAGCAAGGCAATGCTCACTGAGTCTGTACATAGTCAAAGCTCTCCTTAATGTTTGGTCTCTCTAATATGGTCATACATTGGGCAGGAGGTTAGGAAGTGCAGCTCAGATTCCACCTCATTTTGTGGGCAGTGAGCACATAGCCTGTCTTTTCTTCTCTTCTCTTCTCTCTTCTCTTGTCTTCTCTTGTCTTCTCTTCTCTTTTTATTACATGTTTTATTTAACCTTTATTTAACTAGGCAAGTCAGTTAAAGAACAAATTGTTATTTACAATGACGTCCTACCAAAAGGCAAAAGCCCTCCTAAAATACAAACATAGGACAAAGCACATCACTACAGGAAAGACAACAAAACACTAAATAAAGAGAGACCTAAGACAACAGCATAGCAATACGGCTGCTGTAGGCTGAACTTTTCTCAATAGCAAGGCTTTGCTCACTGAGTCTGTACATAGTCAAAGCTTTCCTTAAGTTGTGTCAGTACAGTGGTCAGGTATTCTGCCACTGTACTATCTGTTTAGGGCCAAATAGCATTCTAGTTTGTTCTGTTTATTTGTTATTTGTTTATTCTTTCCCATGTGCCAATATATTCTCTTATTGTTTTCTCATTATTTGGTGGGTCTAATTGTGTTGCTGTCCTGGGGCTCTGTGAGGTCTGTTTGTGTTTGTGAACAGAGCCCTAGGACCAGCTTTCTTAGAGGACTCTTCTCTTGGTTCATCCATCTGTAGGTGATGGCTCTCTCTCGCTCTTTCTTTCTCTCTATCGCTCTCTCTCTGTTTCTCTCTCTCTCTCCCTCAAATTACTTGAAGGTAATAAGGCCAGTACATTAGGGAAGGATGGCTGTTGTGTGCTAGCTACCAAATTAATTAACTGCCTTTAACTCTCTTTGCCTGGGCAAATCCCCTCTCTGTGTCTGACAAAACACTCTCTCTCTCTCCCTCTCTCGCCCACGGCCACATATTAACAGTACGCAGGCACATACACACGCACGAAGCACACAGCAAAGGACACACCTCCAGGATCTGTACAGAACATGGTTGTACAAAATGTCAACCATCGTCTGCACCCGCTAATCGTCATGAACAGGGGGCACCAGATTGAACATGTGTAGAGCAGCTAGTGGAATAGACATGTTCTCCTGGTGACATGTAGCCTGGACGTGTCAGAAACCACAGTTGTTCCTTTTAATTACAACACTGTTATCAGAAATCATGAGAGAGAGAGAGAGAGACAGAGGAGAGAGAGAGAGAGGAGAGAGAGAGAGAGGAGAGAGACAGAGGAGAGAGACAGAGAGGAGAGAGAGAGAGAGAGAGAGAGAGACAGAGAAGAGAGAGACAGAGAGGAGAGAGACAGAGAGGAGAGAGACAGAGAGGAGAGAGAGAGAGAGAGACAGAGAGAGAGAGAGAGAGAGAGAGAGAGAGAGAGAGAGAGAGAGAGAGAGAGAGAGAGAGAGAGAGAGAGAGAGAGAGAGAGGAGAGAGAGAGAGAGGAGAGAGACAGAGAGGAGAGAGAAAGAGAGGAGAGAGAGAGAGAGACAGAGAGAGAGAGAGAGAGAGAGAGAGGAGAGAGAGAGAGGAGAGAGAGAGGAGAGAGACAGAGAGGAGAGAGACAGAGAGGAGAGAGAGAGCGAGGTTGTGTGTGTGGATATATATACACCTCCTTTGGAAAGTATTCAGACTCCTTGACTTTTTACACATTTTGGTAGGTTACAGCGTTATTCTAAAATGTATTAAATAGTTTTTCCCCCCCTCATCAATTTACACACAATACCCCATAATGACATATCCAAAAAAGGTTTTTAGAACATGGAAAAATGTATGAAATATCATATTTACATAAGTTTTCAGACCCTTTACTCAGTACTTTTGTTGAAGCACCTTTGGCAGTGATTACAGCCTCGAGTCTTCTTGGGTATGATGCTACAAGCTTGGCACACCTGTATTTGAGGAGTTTCTCCCATTCTTTCCTGCAGATCCTCTCAAGCTCTGTCAGGTTGGACGTGGAGCGTTGTTGTGCAGCTATTTAATGTTCTCTCCATTGATGTTCGATCAGGTTCAACTCCAGGCTCTTGCTGGGCCACTCAAGGACAGTCAGAGATTTGTCCCAAAGCCACTCCTGTGTTGTCTTTGAACCTTCACCCCAGTCTGAGGTCCAGAGCACACTGGAGCACGTTTTCATCAAGGATCTCTCTGTACTTTGCTCCGTTCACCTTTGCCTCGATCCTTGCTAGTCTCCCCCGGTCCCGCCGCTGAAAAACATCCCAATAGCATGATGCTGCCAACACCATGCTTCACCGTAGGGATGGTGTCAGGTTTCCTCCAGACGTGATGTTTGGCATTTAGAACGAAGAGTTTAATCTTGGTTTCATCAGACCAGAGAATCTTGTTTCGTGGTCTGAGAGTCTTTAGGTGCCTTTGCCAAACTCCAAGCGGCCTGTCATGTTCCTTTTACTGAGGAGTGGCTTTCATCTGGCCACTCTACCATGAAGGCCTTGGTGGAGTGCTGCTGAGATGGTTGTCTTGCCGGGAGGTTCTCTCATCTCCACAGAGGAACTCCAGAGCTCTGTCAGAGTGACCATTGGGTTCTTGGTCACCTCCCTGACCAAGGCCCTTCTCCCGACAGCTCAGTTTGGCCAGGTGGCCAGCACTAGAAAAGTCTTGGTGGTTCCAAACTTCTTCCATTTAAGAATGATGGAGGCCACTGTGTTCTTGGGGGACCTTCAATGCTGCAGTAATGTTTTGGTACCCTTCCCCAGATCTGTGGAATGACACAGTCCTGTCTCTGAGCTCTACGGACAATTCCTTCAACTGGCTTGGTTTGGTTTTTGGTCTGAAATGTACTGTCAACTGTGGGACCTTACATAAACAGGTATGTGCCTTTCCCCAAAAAAATCCAATCAATTGAATTTACCACGGTTGTAGAAACATCTCAAGGATGAACAATGGAAACAATGGAAACAGGATCCATTTCTAGTCTCATAGTAAAGTGTCTGAATACTTGTGTAAATAAGGTATTTCTGTTTTTATTAAATCCATTTCAGAATAAGGCTGTAACGTAACAAAATGTGGTAAAGGTCAAGGGGTTGGAATACTTTCCAAATGCACTTTGTGTATGTGTCCATTTGTGTGTGTGTGTGTGCGTGTGTGTGTGTGCGCGTGTGTGCGTGTGTGCGTGCGTGCGCTCTGTTAGAGTATCTGGATACCATGCGCTCTGTTAGAGTATCTGGATACCATGCGTTCTGTTAGAGTATCTGGATACCATGCGCTCTGTTAGAGTATCTGGATACCATGCGCTCTGTTAGAGTATCTGGATACCATGCGCTCTGTTAGAGTATCTGGATACCATGCGCTCTGTTAGAGTATCTGGATACCATGCGCTCTGTTAGAGTATCTGGATACCATGCGCTCTGTTAGAGTATCTGGATACCATGCGCTCTGTTAGAGTATCTGGATACCATGCGCTCTGTTAGAGTATCTGGATACCATGCGCTCTGTTAGAGTATCTGGATACCATGCGCTCTGTTAGAGTATCTGGATACCATGCGCTCTGTTAGAGTATCTGGATACCATGCGCTCTGTTAGAGTATCTGGATACCATGCGCTCTGTTAGAGTATCTGGATACCATGCGCTCTGTTAGAGTATCTGGATACCATGCGCTCTGTTAGAGTATCTGGATACCATGCGCTCTGTTAGAGTATCGCTCTGTTCGATACCATGCGCTCTGTTAGAGTATCTGGATACCATGCGCCTGTTAGAGTATCTGGATACCATGCGCTCTGTTAGAGTATCTGGATACCATGCGCCTGTTAGAGTATCTGGATACCATGCGCTCTGTTAGAGTATCTGGATACCATGCGCTCTGTTAGAGTATCTGGATACCATGCGCTCTGTTAGAGTATCTGGATACCATGCGCTTCTGTTAGAGTATCTGGATACCATGCGCTCTGTTGTTAGAGTATCTGGATACCATGCGCTCTGTTAGAGTATCTGGATGCCATGCGCTCTGTTAGAGTATCTGGATACCATGCGCTCTGTTAGAGTATCTGGATACCATGCGCTCTGTTAGAGTATCTGGATACCATGCGCTCTGTTAGAGTATCTGGATACCATGCGCTCTGTTAGAGTATCTGGATACCATGCCCTCTGTTAGAGTATCTGGATACCATGCGCTCTGTTAGAGTATCTGGATACCATGCGTTCTGTTAGAGTATCTGGATACCATGCACTCTGTTAGAGTATCTGGATACCATGCCCTCTGTTAGAGTATCTGGATAACATGTGCTCTGTTAGAGTATCTGGATACCATACCCTCTGTTAGAGTATCTGGATACCATGCGCTCTGTTAGAGTATCTGGATACCATGCCCTCTGTTAGAGTATCTGGATACCATGCGTTCTGTTAGAGTATCTGGATACCATGCGCTCTGTTAGAGTATCTGGATAACATCTCACGTCAACTTGAGTTCCCTCTATGAAATGTATCTTCCTTTTTCAACGTAAACACTCAAAACTATTCCATTAATTTCAGCAAAACATCTGATCCGTGTAGATCTCCTTTGGGTTTTTTAAAAACAAAGCGTATGATTATTTAAAATCCAGGCTCTGGAGGAGGCAGTCATTTCTCAGATCTCGCCAAATCGTCCCAAAGATAAATTGATTTAAATGTTTTTCTTTCTTCAGTTTGACTCATCAAATCCCATTGTGATGTTAGAGACATGGTCCTGTATCCACAAAGTGTCTCAGTGTAAGAGTGCTAATCTAGGATCTGTCCATATAATGTGAATCATTATGATCTAAAAAGGAAAACTGATCCTTGAACAGCGCTTACATTCTACGAGATCTGCATTCTTA
The DNA here is from genome assembly GCF_023373465.1 of Oncorhynchus keta. NCBI lineage: Eukaryota > Metazoa > Chordata > Actinopteri > Salmoniformes > Salmonidae > Oncorhynchus > Oncorhynchus keta. Next base: position 42,708,516 of record NC_068428.1, read on the forward strand.
CTCTGAGATGCTCTTGTTGACCAGTCCAGATTTTTTTTTAACCCTCCAGCTGTGTTCCGGTCTAAATGGACCGGTTTACAAGTGTTCTCCCTGAAGAATGTAGTTTCACGTCTAAATGGACCGGTTTACAAGTGTTCTCCCTGAAGAATGTAGTTTCACGTCTAAATGGACCGGTTTACAAGTGTTCTCCCTGAAGAATGTAGTTTCACGTCTAAATGGACCGGTTTACAACTGTTCTCCCTGAAGAATGTAGTTTCACGTCTAAATGGACCGGTTTACAACTGTACTCCCTGAAGAATGTAGTTTCATGTCTAAATGGACCGATTTACAAGTGTTCTCCCTGAAGAATGTAGTTTCATGTCTAAATGGACCGGTTTACAAGTGTTCTCCCTGAAGAATGTAGTTTCACGTCTAAATGGACCGATTTACAAGTGTTCTCCCCGAAGAATGCAGTTTCACGTCTAAATGGACCGGTTTACAAGTGTTCTCCCTGAAGAATGTAGTTTCGCGTCTAAATGGACCGGTTTACAAGTGTTCTCCCTGAAGAATGTAGTTTCATGTCTAAATGGACCGGTTTACAAGTGTTCTCCCTGAAGAATGTAGTTTCATGTCTAAATGGACCGGTTTACAAGTGTTCTCCCTGAAGAATGCAGTTTCACGTCTAAATGGACCGGTTTACAAGTGTTCTCCCTGAAGAATGTAGTTTCACGCCTAAATGGACCGGTTTACAAGTGTTCTCCCTGAAGAATGTAGTTTCGCGTCTAAATGGACCGGTTTACAAGTGTTCTCCCTGAAGAATGTAGTTTCCACGTCTAAATGGACCGATTTACAAGTGTTCTCCTGAAGAATGTAGTTTCACGTCTAAATGGACCGGTTTACAAGTGTTCTCCTGAAGAATGTAGTTTCATGTCTAAATGGACCGGTTTACAAGTGTTCTCCCCTGAAGAATGTTCTCCTGAGTTTAGTTTCGCGTCTAAATGGACCGGTTTACAAGTGTTCTCCTGAAGAATGTAGTTTCATGTCTAAATGGACCGGTTTACAAGTGTTCTCCCTGAAGAATGTAGTTTCACGTCTAAATGGACCGATTTACAAGTGTTCTCCCTGAAGAATGCAGTTTCACGTCTAAATGGACCGGTTTACAAGTGTTCTCCCTGAAGAATGTAGTTTCGCATCTAAATGGACCGGTTTACAAGTGTTCTCCCTGAAGAATGTAGTTTCACGTCTAAATGGACCGGTTTACAAGTGTTCTCCCTGAAGAATGCAGTTTCACGTCTAAATGGACCGATTTACAAGTGTTCTCCCTGAAGAATGTAGTTTCATGTCTAAATGGACCGGTTTACAAGTGTTCTCCCTGAAGAATGTAGTTTCACCGCCTAATGGACCGGTTTACAAGTGTTCTCCCTGAAGAATGCAGTTTCACGTCTAAATGGACCGGTTTACAAGTGTTCTCCCGAAGAATGTAGTTTCACGCCTAAATGGACCGGGTTTACAAGTGTTCTCCCTGAAGAATGCAGTTTCATGTCTAAATGGACCGGTTTACAGTGTTCTCCCTGAAGAATGTAGTTTCACGTCTAAATGGACCGGTTTACAAGTGTTCTCCTGAATAATGTAGTTAATTCAATCTGATTGTCATAAGGTTCCATGACTTTGTCCACACAGGGCCTCTGAACACACAAAATACGTTTGGATGATTTTCGATACATTTTGGGTGTTTTATTTTAATACTTGTACACCTGTGGTGTTCCTGGATATAGATATGAATGGGTGACACTACAATTGGGTTATAAAATTGAGTTCAGGCACATGCTCATTCATCAGATGGACACTTCCTCTCCCAGACCCCCCACATGCATGTGGCATATGAGGACACACACACACACACACACACACACACACACACACACACACACACACACACACACACACACACACACACACACACACACACACACACACACACACACACACACACACACACACACACACACACATCACTCCTTCTTGGCTTCCATGGCAACCCCCACGGGAACCACAACTGTTGGCATTCTCACAAACAATCGCAAACATTGTTTCAATAATATATCTAACTTTTCTCGCAGCTCTAGGTTAGAAAGCTTTTTTGAGGCCTTACTCATAATTCATTCTGTGGCAGCACAATGACCAAACAATATACTGTATGTGAGGCTCTTGATCATATCTTTGATCATGACACTGGTGAGGAGGGGTTAAAACTTTGACAAAAGTCATCTGATAAATAGCACAATATGTTTCATCTGAGTATTTGTTATAGTCAAAATAATCCATACATTATGCTTTTTTTTACTCAACGAGCCGTATGAGCTCAGGTCAATGAGGCCTACAGGCCATAAATAGAAAATTAAAGTTCAAAACTTGTAATGTTCACACAAACTTAAATTGATAAAAACATCTAACACAACATTAGGTGAGATATATATGTATTATTATGGATTTATAATTAGCTGTAATGGGGCGGTCATTTTTGGATTTAATTCATCCAGTTAATTAACATGAAACGAACACAACAGGGAGGGGTAAATTATAATTCCTGAGATTGACTGACTGAATTAGAAACCACATCATCCACTCGTTGCTTTCTCCGTTCTCCAAACACCATCTCTCAAAATCCGTTATCCAATCCGTTCTCCAAACACCACCTCTCAAACAACAACCCAATCCGATCTCCAAACACCACCTCTCAAACAAAACCCAATCCGATTCCAAACACCACCTCTCAAACAACAACCCAATCCGTTCTCAAAACACCACCTCTCAAACAACAACCCAATCCGTTCTCCAAACACAACCTTCAAACAACAACCCAATCCGTTATCCAAACAACATCTCTCTGTCACGCCCTGACCTGAGAATTCTTTGTTTTCTTTATTGTTTTGGTTAGATCAGGGTGTGACATGGGTGATGTATGTGTAATGTACTGTCTAGGTTTTTTTTATGTTTATGGGGTTGTTTATCATCTAGGTGTTTATATATGTCTTTGGTTGTCTAGATTGGTTCTCAATTAGAGGCAGGTGTTTATCGTTGCCTCTGATTGGGAACAAAATCTCTCAAACAACCCAATCCAATCTCCAAACACCATCTCTCAAACAAAATCTCTCAAACAACCCAATCCGATCTCCAAACTCCATCTCCAAACACCATCTCTCCAACAATCCAATCCGATCTCAGCAATACGTAACTGAACGAGCATACTG
>NC_068428.1:42711845-42716845 GCF_023373465.1 Oncorhynchus keta
GGGGCAGAGAAGGAGAGAGAAAGGAGGGAGGGAAGGAGGAGAGGGAAGGAGAAGGAAGGAGGTAGAGGAGGAGGAGAGAAGGAGGAGAGGGAAGGAGAGGGAGGTAAGAGGGCAGAGGAAGGAGAGAGAGAAGAGAGGGAAGGAGGGAGGAGAGAAGGAGAGAGAGAGGGGAGGAGAGGGAAGGAGGGAAGGAGAGGAGGGAGAGAAGGAGGAGGGAAGGAGGGAGAGGGAAGGAGGGAGGGTAAAGGGGCAGAGAGAGGAGGGAGAGGAAGGAGAGGAGGGAGGGAGGGAAGGAGGGAGGTAAGGGGCAGAAGGAAGAGAGAGGAAGGAGGGAGGGAAGGAGGGAGGTAAGGGGAAGAGAAGGAGAGAGAGAGGAAGGAGGGAGGGAAGGAGGGAGGCAGGAAGGGAGGGAGAGAAGGAGGGCAGAGAAGGAGAGAGGGAAGGAGGGAGGGAGAAGGGAGGGAGGTAGAAAGGGGCAAGAGAAGGAGAGAGGGAAGGAGAGGTAGAGTAAGAGAGGGAGGCAAGGAGAGAGAGAAGGAGGAGAGAGGAAGGAAGGGAGGTAAGGAGAGAGGAGAGAGGGAAGGAGGGAGGTAAGGGGCAGAGAGGAGGGAGGTAAAGAGGAAGGAGTAGGGAAGGGAGAGAGGAGGTAAGGAGGGAGAGGAAGGAGGAGGGCAAGGAGGCAGAGAAAGGAGGGAGAGGAAGGAGGGAGGGAAGGGAGGATGGGAAGGAGGAGAGTAAGGGGCAGAGAAGGAGGAGAGAAGGGAAGGAGAGGAGGGAAGGAGGGAGGTAGAGGGCAGAGAAGAGAGAGAGGAGGAGGGAGGGGGAAGGAGGGAGGTAAGGAGGGAGGTAGGGGCGAGAGAAGGAGAGAGGAAGCAGGGAGGAAGGAGGAGGAAGGAGGGAGGGAAGGGGCAGAGAAGGAGAGAGGGAAGGAGGGAGGGAAGGAGGGAGGGAAGGAGGGAGGTAAGTGGGGCAGAGAAGGAGAGAGGGAAGGAGAGGGGAAGGAGGGAGGGAAGGGGCAGAGAAGGAGAGAGGGAAGGGAGGGGAGGGAAGGAGGGGAGGGAAGGGAGGGAGGTAAGGGGCAGAGAGAAGGAGAGAGGGAAGGGAGGGAGGTAAGGGCAGAGAAGGAGAGAGGGAAGGAGGAGGCAAGGGGCAGAGAAGGAGAGAGGGAGGAGGGAGGGAGGTAAGGGGCAGAGAAGGAGAGAGGGAAGGAGGGAGGGGAAGGAGGGAGGTAAGGGGCAGAGGAAGGAGGGAGGGAAGGAGAGAGGGAAGGAGGGTGGGGAAGGAGGGAGGTAAGGGGCAGAGAAGGAGAGAGGGGAAGGAGGGAGGGAAGGAGGGAGGTAAGGGGCAGAGAGGAGAGAGGGGAAGGGGAGGGAGGGAAGGAGGAGGGAAGGAGGGGAGGTAGGGGCAGAGAATGAGAGAGGGAAGGAGGGAGGTAAGGAGGGAGGTAAGGGGCAGAGAAGGAGAGAGGGAAGGGAGGTAGGTAAGGAGGGAGGTAAGGGGCAGAGAGAAGGAGAGAGGGGAAGGGAGGGAGGTAAGGAGGGAGGGAAGGAGGGGAGGTAAGGGGGCAGAGAAGGAGAGAGGGAAGGAGGGAGGTAAGGAGGGAGGTAAGGAGGAGGTAAGGAGGGAGGAAGGAGGGAGGTAAGGGGCAGAGAAGGAGGGGGGAAGGAGGGAGGGAAGGAGGTAGGTAAGGAGGAGGGAGTAAGGGGCAGAGAGGGAGAGAGGGAAGGAGAGAGGGAAGGAGGGAGGTAAGGGGCAGAGAAGGAGGGAGGGAAGGAGGGAGGGAAGGAGGGAGGAAGAGGAACACGGACAGAAGAGTCTACAGACTGAAAATTATCTTCATGATCCGTTACCCCTCCAAGCCCAGAGGCTCAGGAGAGAGAGAGAGAGAGAGAGAGAGAGAGAGAGAGAGAGAGAGAGAGAGAGAGAGAGAGAGAGAGAGAGAGAGAGAGAGAGAGAGAGAGAGAGAGAGAGAGAGAGAGAGAGAGAGAGAGAGAGAGAGAGAGAGAGAGAGAGAGAGAGAGAGAGAGAGGCACCTGGGGGACATTCATTTACTGTCCCTAATGTTCTGTGGCAATGGGATGGAAGTCATTTCAGCACAAACAAATTGGATCTCAGAGCCTCATCGGCATTCCTAGCAACTGAAGTCAAGTCTTGAGGTGTTTCTGATTGATGTAGTAGAGGTGCTGCTGGGTGCAGCCAGCCATCCAGACGATCAGAGCCTGTTCTGTAGGAAGATGTCTGAAGATGATCATCAGAGCCTGTTCTGTCAGAAGACGTCGTTAGACCTGTTCTGACGGAGGACGTCCGAAGCGCTGATACCAGGGAATGAAGAGTGGGATGGGGAGACACCTTGTCATATAGAATGAACCTCAGAATGAGAGAAAGAGGGGAGAGAGAGAGACAGAGACAGAGAGAATGATAGAGAATGAGAGAGAGAGAATTGAGAGAGAATGAGAGAGAGAAGGAGAGAGAGAGAGAAGGAGAGCAGAGAGAGAGAGAGAGAGAGATGATGATAGAGATTGAGTGAGAGAGACAGAGAGAGAGATAAATATAGATAAACATGTCCACCAAAATGTACACTTGCTTTCTTGACTTCCAAAACGCATTTGATTCTATTTGGCATAAAGGACTGTTCTACAAAGTTATTATTATTATTGAAAGTGGTGTAGGGGGTAAATATATGACAACATTAAATCATTGTATACTGGCAATACGTGCATCATCAAAATTGACACGAAAATAACCAGGGCCTTCGCCAGGGTTACAATCTGAGCCCTGCACCCTTCAATATTTCCATCAACGAATTGCCCACTATTCTAGGAAAATCCTCAGCCCCTGTTGTTAGTCTCCACAATTCAGAGGTGAAATGCCTACTCCTCTCAGATGACCCTTGCCTGCTGTCACCCACAGCACATGGCCTACAGTAGAGCCTGGACGTGCTAGAGCAGTACTGCCAGACCTGGGCCCTGGCAGTAAACCCAAAAGGACTAAAATAATGATTTTCCAGAGAAGATCCAGATCTCAGGGAATTAGAAAAAGGTTCTCAATTGGTCCAAAATATATAGAGCACTGCACACTACAATTAATTAAGTTGAAAAATAAGCTCAACTGGGCACCTACATGAGGCAGCGAATTAATAACTGAGAGAAATCACACAGGCAATTCCACGCCATTAAAAAAAATAATTAAATTGTAAATACCTACCAATTACACTTTATGGCAGTGAGGTGTGGGGTCCACTTGCAAAACAAGATTTCATCAAATGGGACAAACACCCCATTGAAACCCTGCATGCAGAGTTCTGAAAGATTCTCCTACATGTCCAGAGGAAAACTACAAACAATACATACAGGACAGAATTAAGCCAACATCCACTAATAATAAAAACTCAATGAGCAATTCAGTTTTGGAAACATCTAAAATACAGTGACCCCCTCTAATATAATTACCAAGAAATTCAATACCAAGAACTGAGCAAAGAAGAGTCACTTCATCCAGCTGGTGCTGTGGCTGAGTTCACAAACCTATTCTACTAACACACTGAAGCCTCAGTCCCCTCATCCAGCTGGTCCTGGGGCTGAGTTCACAAACCTGTTGTACTAACACACTGATGCCTCAGTCCCCTCATCCAGCTGGTCCTGGCTCTGAGTTCACAAACCTGTTATATTAACACACTGAAGCCTCAGGACCCTCATCCAGCTGGTCCTGGCTCTGAGTTCACAAACCTGTTGTACTAACACACTGAAACCTCAGTCCCCTCATCCAGCTGGTCCTGGGGCTGAGTTCACAGACCTGTTCTACTAACACACTGAAGCCTCAGACCCCTCATCCAGCTGGTCCTGGGGCTGAGTTCACAAACCTGTTCTACTAACACACTGAAGCCTCAGACCCCTCATCCAGCTGGTCCTGGGGCTGAGTTCACAAACCTGTTATACTAACACACTGAAGCCTCAGTCCCTCATCCAGCTGGTCCTGGGGCTGAGTTCACAAAACCTGTTCTACTAACACACTGAAGCCTCAGTCCCCTCATCCAGCTGGTCCTGGCTCTGAGTTCACAAACCTGTTCTACTAACACACTGAAGCCTCAGTCCCCTCATCCAGCTGGTCCTGGCTCTGAGTTCACAAACCTGTTATACTAACACACTGAAGCCTCAGTCCCCTCATCCAGCTGGTCCTGGGCTGAGTTCACAAACCTGTTATACTAACACACTGAAGCCTCAGTCCCCTCATCCAGCTGGTCCTTGGGTTGAGTTCACAAACCTGTTCTACTAACACACTGAAGCCTCAGTCCCCTCATCCAGCTGGTCCTGGCTCTGAGTTCACAAACCTGTTATACTAACACACTGAAGCCTCAGTCCCTCATCCAGCTGGTCCTGGCTCTGAGTTCACAAACCTGTTCTACTAACACACTGAATCCTCAGTCCCCTCATCCAGCTGGTCCTGGGGCTGAGTTCACAAACCTGTTATACTAACACACTGAAGCCTCAGACCCCTCATCCAGCTGGTCCTGGGGCTGAGTTCACAAACCTGTTATACTAACACACTGAATCCTCAGTCCCCTCATCCAGCTGGTCCTGGGGCTGAGTTCACAAACCTGTTATACTAACACACTGAAGCCTCAGTCCCCTCATCCAGCTGGTCCTGGGGCTGAGTTCACAAACCTTGCCATTTAGAAGGGTAGACACAGGAAAACCTGGCTCCCTGTAGAGGAAAGGCTGTGCAACCACTGCACCACAGCAGAACCTGAGACAGAGCTGCATTTCCTGATAAAATGTACAAAAATATATAACAATTAGAGAATGTCATTTCCCCAAATTTGAAACCCTTATTCAAGGTCTCAAAGGATGATGAGAATAGGATGAGAATAGGCTACAAATGGGGGGGAAGACGCAGAGAGCTGTGGTTTGGCAGCGCACTACATTGCACTACATTGCTGCCTGCCATAAAATTAGGGACAGTGTCTGACTAACCAACCAGCCTGCACATGTCTTCCATACCAT
>NC_068428.1:42718240-42720740 GCF_023373465.1 Oncorhynchus keta
TTACGTATTGTTCTCAGCCTCTCCTAGATGTTATCCCTGGCGCCTCTCCTAGATGTTATCCCTGGGGCCTCTCCTAAATGTTATCCCTGGGAATTCTCCTAGATGTTATCTCTGGGGCCTCTCCTTGATGTTATCCTGGGATCTCTCCTAGATGTTATCCCTGGGGCCTCTCCTAGATGTTATCTCTGGGGCCTCTCCAAGTGCTTATCCCTGGGTCGTCCTCTCGATGTTATCCCTGGGGCCTCTCCTAGATGTTATCCTGGGATCTCTCCTAGATGTTATCCCTGGGGCCTCTCCTAGATGTTATCCCTGGGGCCTCTCCTAGATGTTATCCCTGGGGCCTCTCCTAGATGTTATCCCTGGGGCCTCTCCTAGATGTTATCCTGGGATCTCTCCTAGATGTTATCTCTGGGGCCTCTCCAAGTGCGTATCCCTGGGTCCTCTCCTAGATGTTATCCCTGGGTCCTCTCCTAGATGTTATCCCTGGGGCCTCTCCTAGATGTTATCCCTGGCGCCTCTCCTAGATGTTATCCCTGGGGCCTCTCCTAAATGTTATCCCTGGGAATTCTCCTAGATGTTATCTCTGGGGCCTCTCCTTGATGTTATCCTGGGATCTCTCCTAGATGTTATCCCTGGGGCCTCTCCTAGATGTTATCTCTGGGGCCTCTCCAAGTGCTTATCCCTGGGTCGTCCTCTCGATGTTATCCCTGGGGCCTCTCCTAGATGTTATCCCTGGGACCTCTCCTAGATGTTATCCCTGGGGCCTCTCCTAGATGTTATCTATGGGGTCTCTCCAAGTCCTTATCCTGGGTCCTCTCCTAGATGTTATCCCTGGGGCCTCTCCTAGATGTTATCCCTGGGGCCTCTCCTAGATGTTATCCCTGGGGCCTCTCCTAGATGTTATCCCTGGGGCCTCTCCTAGATGTTATCTCTGGGGCCTCTCCAAGGTCTTATCCCTGGGGCCTCTCCTAGATGTTATCCCTGGGGCCTCTCCTAGATGTTATCCCTGGGGCCTCTCCTAGATGTTATCCCTGGGGCCTCTCCTAGATGTTATCCCTGGGGCCTCTCCTAGATGTTATCTCTGGGGCCTCTCCAAGGTGCTTATCCCTGGGGCCTCTCCTAGATGTTATCCCTGGGGCCTCTCCTAGATGTTATCCCTGGGGCCTCTCCTAGATGTTATCCCTGGGGCCTCTCCTAGATGTTATCCCTGGGGCCTCTCCTAGATGTTATCCCTGGGGCCTCTCCTAAATGTTATCCCTGGGAATTCTCCTAGATGTTATCTCTGGGGCCTCTCCTAGATGTTATCCTTGGGGCCTCTCCTAGATGTTATCCCTGGGGCCTCTCCTAGATGTTATCTCTGGGGCCTCTCCAAGGGCTTATCCCTGGGGCCTCTCCTAGATGTTATCCCTGGGGCCTCTCCTAGATGTTATCCTGGGATCTCTCCTAGATGTTATCCCTGGGGCCTCTCCTAGATGTTATCCCTGGGGCCTTTCCTAGAAGTTATCCCTGGGGCCTCTCCTAGATGTTATCCCTGGAGCCTCTCCTAGATGTTATCCCTGGGGCCTCTCCTAGATGTTATCCCTGGGGCCTCTCCTAGATGTTATCCCTGGGGCCTCTCCTAGATGCTATCTCTGGGGCCTCTCCAAGGGCTTATCCCTGGGGCCTCCCCTGGATGTTATCCCTGGGGCCTCTCCTAGATGTTATCCCTGGGAATTCTCCTAGATGTTATCCCTGGGGCCTCTCCTAGATGTTATCCCTGGGGCCTCTCCTAGATGTTATCCTGGGATCTCTCCTAGATGTTATCCCTGGGGCCTCTCCTAAATGTTATCCCTGGGAATTCTCCTAGATGTTATCTCTGGGGCCTCTCCTAGATGTTTTCTTGGGGCCTCTCCAAGATGTTATCCCTGGGGCCTCTCCTAGATGTTATCCCTGGGGCCTCTCCAAGGGCTTATCCCTGGGGCCTCCTAGATGTTATCCCCAAGCCTCTCCTAGATGTTATCCTTGGCCTCTCCAAAGGCTTATCCATGGGGCCTTCCTAGGGCCTCTCCTAGATGTTATCCTAGATGTTATCCTGGGGCCTCTCCTAGATGTTATTCCTGGGGCCTCTCCTAGATGTTATCCCTGGGAGAAGTATCCCTCTCTCCTAGATGTTCTCCTCTAGATGGGGGCCTCTCCTAGATGTTATCCTGGGGCCTCTCCTAGATGTTATTCTGGACCTCCCTAGATGTTCTCTCTAGGGCCTCCTAGATGTTATCCCTGGGGCCTCCTAGATGTTATCCCTCCTGATGTTCTCTGGGGCCTCTCCTAGATGTTATTCCCGGGGCCTCTCCTAGATGTTATCCCTGGGACCTCTCCTAGATGTTCTCTCTGGGGCCTCTCCTCGATGTTTCCTGGGGCTGTGGTGGATCTTTTCTTCTCATTATTTGTCTCTCTCGCTCTCTCTGTCTTTCTCTCTCAATTTAAATGTTCTATTTCAATTTAATGGCTTTATATACATTGT
>NC_068428.1:42730740-42818240 GCF_023373465.1 Oncorhynchus keta
CCACAGAGGAACTCCAGAGCTCTGTCAGAGTGACCATTGGGTTCTTGGTCACCTCCCTGACCAAGGCCCTTCTCCCCCGACAGCTCAGTTTGGCCAGGTGGCCAGCACTAGGAAAAGTCTTGGTGGTTCCAAACTTCTTCCATTTAAGAATGATGGAGGCCACTGTGTTCTTGGGGGACCTTCAATGCTGCAGTAATGTTTTGGTACCCTTCCCCAGATCTGTGGAATGACACAGTCCTGTCTCTGAGCTCTACGGACAATTCCTTCAACTGGCTTGGTTTGGTTTTTGGTCTGAAATGTACTGTCAACTGTGGACCTTACATAAACAGGTATGTGCCTTTCCCCCAAAAAATCCAATCAATTGAATTTACCACGGTTGTAGAAACATCTCAAGGATGAACAATGGAAACAATGGAAACAGGATCCATTTCTAGTCTCATAGTAAAGTGTCTGAATACTTGTGTAAATAAGGTATTTCTGTTTTTATTAAATCCATTTTAGAATAAAGCTGTAACGTAACAAAATGTGGTAAAGGTCAAGGGGTTGGAATACTTTCCAAATGCACTTTGTGTATGTGTCCATTTGTGTGTGTGTGTGTGTGTGCGTGTGCGCATGTGTGCGTGTGCGCGTGTGTGCGTGTGTGCGTGCGTGCGCTCTGTTAGAGTATCTGGATACCATGCGCTCTGTTAGAGTATCTGGATACCATGTGCTCTGTTAGAGTATCTGGATACCATGCGCTCTGTTAGAGTATCTGGATACCATGCGCTCTGTTAGAGTATCTAGATACCATGCGCTCTGTTAGAGTATCTGGATACCATGCGCTCTGTTAGAGTATCTGGATACCATGCGCTCTGTTAGAGTATCTGGATACCATGCGCTCTGTTAGAGTATCTGGACACCATGCGCTCTGTTAGAGTATCTGGATACCATGCGCTCTGTTAGAGTATCTGGATACCATGCGCTCTGTTAGAGTATCTGGATACCATGCGCCTGTTAGAGTATCTGGATACCATGCGCTCTGTTAGAGTATCTGGATACCATGCGCTCTGTTAGAGTATCTGGATACCATGCGCTCTGTTAGAGTATCTGGATACCATGCGCTCTGTTAGAGTATCTGGATACCATGCGCTCTGTTAGAGTATCTGGATACCATGCGCTCTGTTAGAGTATCTGGATACCATGCGCTCTGTTAGAGTATCTGGATACCATGCGCTCTGTTAGAGTATCTGGATACCATGCGCTCTGTTAGAGTATCTGGATACCATGCGCTCTGTTAGAGTATCTGGATACCATGCGCTCTGTTAGAGTATCTGGATACCATGCGCTCTGTTAGAGTATCTGGATACCATGCGCTCTGTTAGAGTATCTGGATACCATGCGCTCTGTTAGAGTATCTGGATACCATGCGCTCTGTTAGAGTATCTGGATACCATGCGCTCTGTTAGAGTATCTGGATACCATGCGCTCTGTTAGAGTATCTGGATACCATGCGTTCTGTTAGAGTATCTGGATACCATGCGTTCTGTTAGAGTATCTGGATACCATGCGTTCTGTTAGAGTATCTGGATACCATGCGTTCTGTTAGAGTATCTGGATACCATGCGTTCTGTTAGAGTATCTGGATACCATGCGTTCTGTTAGAGTATCTGGATACCATGCGCTCTGTTAGAGTATCTGGATAACATGCGTTCAACTTGAGTTCCCTCTATGAAATGTATCTTCCTCTTTTCAACGTAAACACTCAAAACTATTCCATTAATTTCAGCAAAACATCTGATCCGTGTAGATCTCCTTTGGGTTTTTAAAAACAAAGCGTATGATTATTTAAAATCCAGGCTCTGGAGGAGGCAGTCATTTCTCAGATCTCGCCAAATCGTCCCAAAGATAAATTGATTTAAATGTTTTTCTTTCTTCAGTTTGACTCATCAAATCCCATTGTGATGTTAGAGACATGGTCCTGTATCCACAAAGTGTCTCAGTGTAAGAGTGCTAATCTAGGATCTGTCCATATAATGTGAATCATTATGATCTAAAAGGAAAAACTGATCCTTGAACAGCGCTTACATTCTACGAGATCTGCATTCTTACTCTGAGATGCTCTTGTTGACCAGTCCAGATTTTTTTTTAACCCTCCAGCTGTGTTCCGGTCTAAATGGACCGGTTTACAAGTGTTCTCCCTGAAGAATGTAGTTTCACGTCTAAATGGACCGGTTTACAAGTGTTCTCCCTGAAGAATGCAGTTTCACGTCTAAATGGACCGGTTTACAAGTGTTCTCCCTGAAGAATGTAGTTTCACATCTAAATGGACCGGTTTACAAGTGTTCTCCCTGAAGAATGTAGTTTCATGTCTAAATGGACCGGTTTACAAGTGTTCTCCCTGAAGAATGTAGTTTCATGTCTAAATGGACCGGTTTACAAGTGTTCTCCCTGAAGAATGTAGTTTCACGTCTAAATGGACCGGTTTACAAGTGTTCTCCCTGAAGAATGTAGTTTCACGTCTAAATGGACCGATGTACAAGTGTTCTCCCCGAAGAATGCAGTTTCACGTCTAAATGGACCGGTTTACAAGTGTTCTCCCTGAAGAATGTAGTTTCACGTCTAAATGGACCGGTTTACAAGTGTTCTCCCTGAAGAATGCAGTTTCACGTCTAAATGGACCGATTTACAAGTGTTCTCCCTGAAGAATGTAGTTTCATGTCTAAATGGACCGGTTTACAAGTGTTCTCCCTGAAGAATGTAGTTTCACGTCTAAATGGACCGATTTACAAGTGTTCTCCCTGAAGAATGCAGTTTCACGTCTAAATGGACCGGTTTACAAGTGTTCTCCCTGAAGAATGTAGTTTCGCATCTAAATGGACCGGTTTACAAGTGTTCTCCCTGAAGAATGTAGTTTCACGTCTAAATGGACCGATTTACAAGTGTTCTCCCTGAAGAATGTAGTTTCATGTCTAAATGGACCGGTTTACAAGTGTTCTCCCTGAAGAATGTAGTTTCATGTCTAAATGGACCGGTTTACAAGTGTTCTCCCTGAAGAATGTAGTTTCACGTCTAAATGGACCGGTTTACAAGTGTTCTCCCTGAAGAATGTAGTTTCACGTCTAAATGGACCGATTTACAAGTGTTCTCCCTGAAGAATGTAGTTTCACGTCTAAATGGACCGGTTTACAAGTGTTCTCCCTGAAGAATGTAGTTTCACGTCTAAATGGACCGGTTTACAAGTGTTCTCCCTGAAGAATGCAGTTTCACGTCTAAATGGACCGGTTTACAAGTGTTCTCCCTGAAGAATGTAGTTTCGCATCTAAATGGACCGGTTTACAAGTGTTCTCCCTGAAGAATGTAGTTTCACGTCTAAATGGACCGGTTTACAAGTGTTCTCCCTGAAGAATGTAGTTTCGCATCTAAATGGACCGATGTACAAGTGTTCTCCCTGAAGAATGTAGTTTCACATCTAAATGGACCGGTTTACAAGTGTTCTCCCTGAAGAATGTAGTTTCACATCTAAATGGACCGGTTTACAAGTGTTCTCCTGAAGAATGCAGTTTCACGTCTAAATGGACCGATTTACAAGTGTTCTCCTGAAGAATGTAGTTTCATGTCTAAATGGACCGGTTTACAAGTGTTCTCCCTGAAGAATGTAGTTTCACGTCTAAATGGACCGGTTTACAAGTGTTCTCCCTGAAGAATGTAGTTTCACGTCTAAATGGACCGATTTACAAGTGTTCTCCCTGAAGAATGTAGTTTCACGTCTAAATGGACCGGTTTACAAGTGTTCTCCCTGAAGAATGTAGTTTCGCATCTAAATGGACCGGTTTACAAGTGTTCTCCCTGAAGAATGTAGTTTCACGTCTAAATGGACCGGTTTACAAGTGTTCTCCCTGAAGAATGTAGTTTCATGTCTAAATGGACCGGTTTACAAGTGTTCTCCCTGAAGAATGTAGTTTCACGTCTAAATGGACCGGTTTACAAGTGTTCTCCCTGAAGAATGTAGTTTCACGTCTAAATGGACCGATGTACAAGTGTTCTCCCTGAAGAATGCAGTTTCACGTCTAAATGGACCGGTTTACAAGTGTTCTCCCTGAAGAATGTAGTTTCACGTCTAAATGGACCGGTTTACAAGTGTTCTCCTGAAGAATGTAGTTTCATGTCTAAATGGACCGGTTTACAAGTGTTCTCCCTGAAGAATGTAGTTTCGCATCTAAATGGACCGGTTTACAAGTGTTCTCCCTGAAGAATGTAGTTTCATGTCTAAATGGACCGGTTTACAAGTGTTCTCCCTGAAGAATGTAGTTTCGCATCTAAATGGACCGGTTTACAAGTGTTCTCCTGAAGAATGCAGTTTCACGTCTAAATGGACCGGTTTACAAGTGTTCTCCCTGAAGAATGTAGTTTCACGTCTAAATGGACCGGTTTACAAGTGTTCTCCTGAAGAATGCAGTTTCACGTCTAAATGGACCGATTTACAAGTGTTCTCCCTGAAGAATGCAGTTTCACATCTAAATGGACCGGTTTACAAGTGTTCTCCCTGAAGAATGCAGTTTCACATCTAAATGGACCGGTTTACAAGTGTTCTCCCTGAAGAATGCAGTTTCACGTCTAAATGGACCGGTTTACAAGTGTTCTCCTGAAGAATGCAGTTTCACATCTAAATGGACCGGTTTACAAGTGTTCTCCCTGAAGAATGCAGTTTCACGTCTAAATGGACCGGTTTACAAGTGTTCTCCCTGAAGAATGCAGTTTCACGTCTAAATGGACCGGTTTACAAGTGTTCTCCCTGAAGAATGTAGTTTCACGTCTAAATGGACCGGTTTACAAGTGTTCTCCCTGAAGAATGTAGTTTCACGTCTAAATGGACCGATTTACAAGTGTTCTCCCTGAAGAATGCAGTTTCACGTCTAAATGGACCGATTTACAAGTGTTCTCCCTGAAGAATGTAGTTTCACGTCTAAATGGACCGGTTTACAAGTGTTCTCCCTGAAGAATGCAGTTTCACGTCTAAATGGACCGATTTACAAGTGTTCTCCCTGAAGAATGCAGTTTCACGTCTAAATGGACCGATTTACAAGTGTTCTCCCTGAAGAATGCAGTTTCACGTCTAAATGGACCGATTTACAAGTGTTCTCCCTGAAGAATGCAGTTTCACGTCTAAATGGACCGGTTTACAAGTGTTCTCCCTGAAGAATGTAGTTTCACGTCTAAATGGACCGGTTTACAAGTGTTCTCCCCGAAGAATGTAGTTTCACGTCTAAATGGACCGGTTTACAAGTGTTCTCCCTGAAGAATGTAGTTTCACGTCTAAATGGACCGGTTTACAAGTGTTCTCCCTGAAGAATGTAGTTAATTCAATCTGATTGTCATAAGGTTCCATGACTTTGTCCACACAGGGCCTCTGAACACACAAAATACGTTTGGATGATTTTCGATACATTTTGGGTGTTTTATTTAACATTTGTACACCTGTGGTGTTCCTGGATATAGATATGAATGGGTGACACTACAATTGGGTTATAAAATTGAGTTCAGGCACATGCTCATTCATCAGATGGACACACTTCCTCTCCCAGACCCCCCACATGCATGTGTATATGAGGACACACACACACACACACACACACACACACACACACACACACACACACACACACACACACACACACACACACACACACACACACACACACACACACACACACACACACACACACACACACACACACACATTACATTTACATTTACATTTAAGTCATTTAGCAGACGCTCTTATCCAGAGCGACTTACAAATTGGTGCATACACCTTATGACAACCAGTGGAACAGCCACTTGCATCTAAATCTTGTTGGGGGGAGGGGGGGGGTGAGAAGGATTACTTACCCTTACTTACCCTATCCTAGGTATTCCTTGAAGAGGTGGGGTTTCAGGTGTCTCCGGAAGGTGGTGATTGACTCCGCTGTCCTGGCGTCGTGAGGGAGTTTGTTCCACCATTGGGGGGCCAGAGCAGCGAACAGTTTTGACTGGGCTGAGCGGGAACTGTACTTCCTCAGTGGTAGGGAGGCGAGCAGGCCAGAGGTGGATGAACGCAGTGCCCTTGTTTGGGTGTAGGGCCTGATCAGAGCCTGGAGGTACTGAGGTGCCGTTCCCTCACAGCTCCGTAGGCGAGCACCATGGTCTTGTAGCGGATGCGAGCTTCAACTGGAAGCCAGTGGAGAGAGCGGAGGAGCGGGGTGACGTGAGAGAACTTGGGAAGGTTGAACACCAGACGGGCTGCGGCGTTCTGGATGAGTTGTAGGGTTTAATGGCACAGGCAGGGAGCCCAGTCAACAGCGAGTTGCAGTAATCAAGACGGGAGATGACAAGTGCCTGGATTAGGACCTGCGCCGCTTCCTGTGTGAGGCAGGGTCGTACTCTGCGGATGTTGTAGAGCATGAACCTACAGGAACGGGACACCGCCTTGATGTTAGTTGAGAACGTCAGGGTGTTGTCCAGGATCACGCCAAGGTTCTTAGCGCTCTGGGAGGAGGACACAATGGAGTTGTCAACCGTGATGGCGAGATCATGGAACGGGCAGTCCTTCCCGGGAGGAAGAGGAGCTCCGTCTTGCTGAGGTTCAGCTTGAGGTGGTGATCCGTCATCCACACTGATATGTCTGCCAGACATGCAGAGATGCGATTCGCCACCTGGTCATCAGAAGGGGAAAGGAGAAGATTAATTGTGTGTCGTCTGCATAGCAATGATAGGAGAGACCATGTGAGGTTATGACAGAGCCAAGTGACTTGGTGTATAGCGAGAATAAGAGAGGGCCTAGAACAGAGCCCTGGGGGACACCAGTGGTGAGAGCGCGTGGTGAGGAGACAGATTCTCGCCACGCCACCTGGTAGGAGCGACCTGTCAGGTAGGACGCAATCCAAGCGTGGGCCGCGCCGGAGATGCCCAACTCGGAGAGGGTGGAGAGGAGGATCTGATGGTTCACAGTATCGAAGGCAGCCGATAGGTCTAGAAGGATGAGAGCAGAGGAGAGAGAGTTAGCTTTAGCAGTGCGGAGCGCCTCCGTGATACAGAGAAGAGCAGTCTCAGTTGAATGACTAGTCTTGAAACCTGACTGATTTGGATCAAGAAGGTCATTCTGAGAGAGATAGCGGTAGAGCTGGCCAAGGACGGCACGCTCAAGAGTTTTGGAGAGAAAAGAGAAGGGATACTGGTCTGTAGTTGTTGACATCGGAGGGATCGAGTGTAGGTTTTTTCAGAAGGGTGCAACTCTCGCTCTCTTGAAGACGGGAGGGACGTAGCCAGCGTTCAGGGATGAGTTGATGAGCGAGGTGAGGTAAGGGAGAAGGTCTCCGGAAATGGTCTGGAGAAGAGAGGAGGGGATAGGGTCAAGCGGGCAGGTTGTTGGGCGGCCGGCCGTCACAAGACGCGAGATTTCATCTGGAGAGAGAGGGAGAAAGAGGTCAGAGCATAGGTAGGGGAGTGTGAGCAGAACCAGCGGTGTCGTTTGACTTAGCAAACGAGGATCGGATGTCATCGACCTTCTTTTCAAAATGGTTGACGAAGTCATCTGCAGAGAGGGAGGAGGGAGGGGGGAGGATTCAGGAGGGAGGAGAAGGTGGCAAAGAGCTTCCTAGGGTTAGAGGCGGATGCTTGGAATTTAGAATGGTAGAAAGTGGCTTTAGCAGCAGAGACAGAGGAGGAAAATGTAGAGAGGAGGGAGTGAAAGGATGCCAGGTCCGCAGGGAGGCGAGTTTTCCTCCATTTCCGCTTGGCTGCCCGGAGCCCTGTTCTGTGAGCTCGCAATGAGTCGTCGAGCCACGGAGCGGGAGGGGAGGACCGAGCCGGCCTGGAGGATAGGGGACATAGGGAGTCAAAGGATGCAGTAAGGGAGGAGAGGAGGGTTGAGGAGGCAGAATCAGGAGATAGGTTGGAGAAAGTTTGAGCAGAGGGAAGAGAAGATAGGATGGAAGAGGAGAGAGTAGCGGGGGAGAGAGAGCGAAGGTTGGGACGGCGCGATACCATCCGAGTAGGGGCAGTGTGGGAAGTGTTGGATGAGAGCGAGAGGGAAAAGGATACAAGGTAGTGGTCGGAGACTTGGAGGGAGTTGCAATGAGGTTAGTGGAAGAACAGCATCTAGTAAAGATGAGGTCAAGCGTATTGCCTGCCTTGTGAGTAGGGGGAAGGTGAGAGGGTGAGGTCAAAAGAGGAGAGGAGTGGAAAGAAGGAGGCAGAGAGGAATGAGTCAAAGGTAGACGTGGGGAGGTTAAAGTCGCCCAGAACTGTGAGAGGTGAGCCGTCCTCAGGAAAGGAGCTTATCAAGGCATCAAGCTCATTGATGAACTCTCTGAGGAACCTGGAGGGCGATAAATGATAAGGATGTTAAGCTTGAAAGGGCTGGTAACTGTGACAGCATGGAATTCAAAGGAGGCAATAGACAGATGGGTAAGGGGAGAAAGAGAGAAAGACCACTTGGGAGAGATGAGGATCCCGGTGCCACCACCCCGCTGACCAGAAGCTCTCGGGGTGTGCGAGAACACGTGGGCGGACGAGGAGAGAGCAGTAGGAGTAGCAGTGTTATCTGTGGTGATCCATGTTTCCGTCAGTGCCAAGAAGTCAAGGGACTGGAGGGAGGCATAGGCTGAGATGAACTCTGCCTTGTTGGCCGCAGATTGGCAGTTCCAGAGGCTACCAGAGACCTGGAACTCCACGTGGGTCGTACGCGCTGGGACCACCAGGTTAGGTGGTCGCGGCCACGCGGTGTGGAGCGTTTGTATGATCTGTGCAGAGAGGAGAGAACAGGGATAGACAGACACATAGTTGACAGGCTACAGAAAAGGCTACGCTAATGCAAGGAAATTGGAATGACAAGCGGACTACACGTCTCGAATGTTCAGAAAGTTAAGCTTACGTAGCAAGAATCTTATTGACTAAAATGATTAAAATGATACAGTACTGCTAAAGTAGGCTAGCTGGCAGTAGCTGCGTTGTTGACACTACACTAATCAAGTCGTTCCGTTGAGTGTAATAATTCTACAGTGCTGCTATTCGGGGGCTAGCTGGCTAGCTAGCAGTGTTGTTTACGTTACGTTGAGTTAAAAGAACGACAATAGCTGGCTAGCTAACCTAGGAAATCGGTCTAGACTACACAATTATCTTTGAAACAAAGACGGCTATGTAGCTAGCTACGATCAAACAAATCAAACCGTTGTACTGTAATGAAATGAAAATGTGATACTACCTGACCGGTGATTGAATTCGAAACAGTAGACGTTGGCTAGCTGTTAGCTGTTAGCTGTTGGCTAGCTAGCAGAGTCTCCTACGTTAAGGACGACAAATAGCTGGCTAGCGAACCTCAGTGAATTAACATAATCACTCCAAGGCTACACACACTAAACTACACAATTATCTTGGAAACAAAGACAGCTATGTAGCTAGCTAACACTGAACTAATCAAGTCGTACAGTTGAGTGAATAGCACTACAGTGATGCTAATCTGTGTGCGTTAGCTAGCGTTGCTAGCTCCTGGGCGAATAGCAGTGAAGGCTACGTTAGGGCGACGAAATACGAAATACGATAATTATGCAATTATCTCTGATACAAGGACGGCTATGTAGCTAGCTAAGAAGAATGGCTAAGATTATGTAGCTAGCTAACAGTAAACTAATCAAGTCGTACAGTTAAGTGAATAGCACTACAGTGATGCTAATCCGTGTGCGTTAGCTAGCGTTGCTAGCTCCTGGGCGAATAGCAGTGAAGGCTACGTTAGGGCGACGAAATACGATAATTATGCAATTATCTCTGATACAAGGACGGCTATGTAGCTAGCTAAGAAGAATTGCTAAGATTAGACAAATCAACCGTTGTACTATAATGAAATGTAATGAAAAAGTTATACAACCTGCAGAGCGAAGTGCGAATGCGACCGCTCGCTCCCCTTCTTGGCTTCCATGGCAACCCCCACGGGAACCACAACTGTTGGCATTCTCACAAACAATCGCAAACATTGTTTCAATAATATATCTAACTTTTCTCGCAGCTCTAGGTTAGAAAGCTTTTTTGAGGCCTTACTCATAATTCATTCTGTGGCAGCACAATGACCAAACAATATACTGTATGTGAGGCTCTTGATCATATCTTTGATCATGACACTGGTGAGGAGGGGTTAAACTTTGACACAAAGTCGTCTGATAAATAGCACAATATGTTTCATCTGAGTATTTGTTATAGTCAAAATAATCCATACATTATGCTTTTTTTACTCAACGAGTCGTATGAGCTCAGGTCAATGAGGCCTACAGGCCATAAATAGAAAATTAAAGTTCAAAACTTGTAATGTTCACACAAACTTAAATTGATAAAAACATCTAACACAACATTAGGTGAGATATATATGTATTATTATGGATTTATAATTAGCTGTAATGGGGCGGTCATTTTTGGATTTAATTCATCCAGTTAATTAACATGAAACGAACACAACAGGAGGGTAAATTATAATTCCTGAGATTGACTGACTGAATTAGAACCACATCATCCACTCGTTGCTTTCTCCGTTCTCCAAACACCATCTCTCAAATCCGTTATCCAATCCGTTCTCCAAACACCACCTCTCAAACAACAACCCAATCCGATCTCCAAACACCACCTCTCAAACAACAACCCAATCCGATCTCCAAACACCACCTCTCAAACAACAACCCAATCCGTTCTCCAAACACCACCTCTCAAACAACAACCCAATCCGTTCTCCAAACACAACCTCTCAAACAACAACCCAATCCGTTATCCAAACAACATCTCTCTGTCACGCCCTGACCTGAGAATTCTTTGTTTTCTTTATTGTTTTGGTTAGATCAGGGTGTGACATGGGTGATGTATGTGTAATGTACTGTCTAGGTTTTTTTTATGTTTATGGGGTTGTTTATCATCTAGGTGTTTATATATGTCTTTGGTTGTCTAGATTGGTTCTCAATTAGAGGCAGGTGTTTATCGTTGCCTCTGATTGGGAACAAAATCTCTGATTCCATCTCCAAACACCATCTCTCCAACAATCCAATCCGGGAACAAAACAACCCAATCTCTCAAACAACCCAATCCAAACAACCCAATCTCTCCAAACACCATCTCTCAAACACCATCTCTCAAACACCATCTCCAAACGCCATCTCTCAAACACCATCTCTCCAAACACCATCTCCAAACACCATCTCCAAACACCATCTCCAAACACCATCTCCAAACACCATCTCTCCAAACACCATCTCCAAACACCATCTCCAAACACCATCTCTCAAACAACCCAATCCGACCTCCAAACACCATCTCTCAAACACCATCTCTCAAACAACCCAATCCGAAACACCATCTCCAAAACACCATCTCTCAAACACCATCTCTCAAACACCATCTCCAACAATCCAATCCGATCTCCAAACACCATCTCTCAAACAACCCAATCCGATCTCCAAACACCATCTCTCAAACACCATCTCTCAAACAACCCAATCCGATCTCCAAACACCATCTCTCAAACACCATCTCTAAAACAACCCAATCCGATCTCCAAAAACCATCTCTCAAACACCATCTCTCAAACAACCCAATCCGATCTCCAAAAACCATCTCTCAAACATCATCTCTCAAACCCCAAGCCGGTGACATACTATTCACCGTTTTCATTCAGAACAAGCTCCTTCTCTTCAGGTAACATCGTGGCCCAACGGCAAGAAAGTCACCCAAGGAGAGATTCTGTACTGTACAGTACATCCACAGAGACAGTGAAGAAGGTGAAGAGAGAGTAGATTTATTTATGTGGTTTGTGCCAGACTTTCACTCAAGACCGTTAGCGAGGAAAGTAAGGGAAGGAATATCAACAAGCTCTCAGAGTCTCACGTCAGAATTAGACGTCTGTCCATGTTTGTCAACTTCAAATTTTGAAGTTGTTCCAAACGTCAAATTTCGAAGTGTTTAGGTTAAGGTCAGACAATTAGCTCTGAATGGTTAAGGTCAAGGTTAGGGATAGGCTTAAAACAATCTAGTTCTTATTGCTGGATTTCCTTTTGGAACCAGATGCTTACACCCATCCACCATCCCCTTCCACAACACCCTAGTTAAACTGAAACCTACTTGAAGGTAACACCACTCACTTTTGCGCCTGTTGGCCTCCCGACTTCCTCAGAAATGGATGAACGTCGAATACTGACTTGTAGCACGGGTGACCTGGCTGTGACTGTACAGTAATGACAGATATTGAGAAAGTCAAGAAAGGATAGATGAAACCAGAAAAAAGAGAGAGAGAAGGTTTCACCTGCTATCTAACCAACGCAACATTGACATTATCCCACCCCTGGTTAGCCGACTATTTGCTTAAAAAGCCAAACATGACACGGTATCTGCCAATTAATTTCCAGCAATATTGCGTGTGAAGTCATTTGATGTTATGTCTGCGAGTTGACAGAAATACTTTCCCCCCAACCTTCTCAATTAAATGTTAACTGCAAAGTAGGCTTAGCTGGAAGAATTGTGTGTGTGTGTGTGTGTGAAATCAATTTGTAGATCAATGGTTATTTAAAATAACATGTTTTCTATAGACATTATCTTTTTGCTAAATCTAAATCAACTGGATGAAAATCACATGTAATCATTGTTACAGACAGAGGTGGTATCAGATCTATCTGTTCCCCTGTTACAGACAGAGGTGGTATCAGATCTATCTGTTCCCCTGTTACAGACACAGGTGGTATCAGATCTAACTGTGCTGTTCCACTCTTACAGAGGCCCTAAGAGGTAAAATATTTAGCTTGCCGAAAGATGTACAAAATATTAGAAAGACTGTCTCTGTGAAATGATGTGCAATTAGTGTGTATATGTTTGTTAAAATAAAGTTAGAGAATGACAGCTCTCCTCAGTCCCAGTCCAGCTGTACTCTGATCCTACAGAGTCGCCCTCTCAACATGAGACCAATTGGTTCACTGTTTGGGCACAGTACTTCATATTCATCTAAATTTAAAACATAATCATTGTGTTGAAAAGCCCAGACATCATCCCGAGGATTAGACCTATAGACAGACTCAGTGGCCACACCAACAAAGTAGGACAATTTGTCTTTAAACTCGACATCCCAGCTGAGGGATGTCTGAGTTAAACCCCTCAGAGCCTAGGACCCATCCATGCATAACCCAGCTTTCAAAGCCCTCTGGGATGACAATTAACTGTTTTGGTGAGCAGCTGATCATCCCACCGTTCAGGTTCTCAGACAGGATGAGGACCAGGATGTCAGTGTTGGGGTCCAGAATCACAGGATCTGAACAGAGAAAAAGAGAGACACACAATAAAGAAGTTGTGATAAATCAAAGCAAATAAAATTGTATTGGTTACATATACATGATTAGCAGATGTTAAGGAATAATGGGGCGCTAACATCCGGTGAAATTCCAGAGTGCGAGATTCAAAATGTAAAAATCGTAAAAAATAACCTTTTTGGGATAGGGGGCAGCATTTTCACTTTTGGACGAATAGCGTGCCCTGAGTGAACTGCCTCCAACTCTGTCCCAGATGCTAATATGCTATGCATATTATTATTAGTATTGGATAGAAAACCATCTGACGTTTCAAAAACTGTTTGAATGATATCTGTGAGTATAACAGAACTCATATGGCAGGCGAAAACCTGAGAAAAATCCAACCAGTAAGTGGGACATCTGAGGTTTCCTGGGAGTGCCTTCTGATGAAGATCAAAGGTAAGTGAATATTTATGGTGTTGTTTCTAACTTTGTTGATTCCAAAATGGCGGATATTTGTCTGGCTGTTTTGGGTTCTGAGCGCGGTTGCATTAAGGAGAAGTCTATCTTTAATTCTGTGCATAACACTTGTATCTTTTATCAATGTTTATTATGAGTATTTCTGCAAATTCACCGGATGTTTAGGAATCAAAACATTACTGCACATAAGGCGCCAATGTAAACTGGGATGTTTGGATATAAATATGCACATTATCAAACAAAACATACATGTATTGTGTAATATGATTTCCTATGAGTGTCATCTGATGAAGATCATCGAAGGTTAGTGATTCATTTGTATGTATATTTCTGCTTTTTGTGACTCCTAACTTTGGCTGGAAAAATGGCTGTGTGTTTTTGTGACTAGGCGCTGACCTAACATAATCATATGTTGTGCTTTTGCTGTAAAGCATTTTTAAAAATCTGACACGATGGGTAGATTAACAAGATGTTTATCTTTCATTTGCTGTATTGGACTTGTTGATGTGTGAAAGTTACATATTTCTAAAAAATATTTTAGAATTTCGCCTTTTCAGCGGAATGTTGTTGAGGGGTTCCCCTAGCGGAACCCCTGCGCTAGAAAGGTTAAACATTCAAGAAAATACAAGTGTCATACATCATTTAAAAGCGTAACTTCTTGTTAATTCAGCCGCTTTGTCAGATTTCAAAAAGGCTTTACGGCGAACGCATACCATGCGATTATCTGAGGACAGTGCCCAGCATTCAAAAGCATTAAAAACATTTTCCAAACTCGCAGGCGTCACAAAAGAGGTGTCACAAATCAAGGTGAAGAGGGATTTTGCGCCTTCTTCACCACACTGTCTGTGTGGGTGGACAATTTCAGTTCCCAGTAGGCTGTCTCGTCATTGTTGGTAATCAAGCTCACTACTCTTGTATCGTCTGCAAACTTGATATTCGAGTTGGAGGCGTGCATGGCCACGCAGTCATGGGTGAACAGGGGGTATAGGAAGGGGCTGAGCACACACCCTTGTGGGGCCCCAGTGTTGAGGGTCAGCGAAGTGGAGATGTTCATGTTTCATACCTTCACCACCTGGGGGTGGCCCATCAGAAACTCCAGGACTCAATTGCACAGGGTGGGGTAGAGACCCAGGGCCTCCAGCTTAAAGATGACTTTGGAGGGTACTATGGTGTTGAATGCTGAGCTGTAGTCAATGAACAGCATTCTTACATATATATTCCTCTTGTCCAGATGGGATAGGGCAGTGTGTAGTGTGATGGCGGTTGCATCTTCTGTGGACCTGTTATGGCGGTACGCAAACTGAAGTGGGTCTAGGGTGTCAGGTAAGGTGGAGGTGATATGATCATTGACTTGTCTCTCAAAGCACTTCATGATGATAGAAGTGAGTGCTATGGGGCAGAAGTAATTTAGTTCAGTTATCTTTGCCTTCTTGGGTACAGGAACAATGGTAGCTATCTTGAAGCATGTGGGGACAACAGACTGGGATAGGGAGCGATTGAATATGTACTGGGCTGGCTGGTGTGAGGAGGAGGGATGCCGTCTGGGCCAGTAGCCTTGCAAGGGTTAACACGTTTAAAAGTTTTACTCACGTAAGCCACGGAGAAGAAGGGGGGGGGGCGCAGTTCTTGTTAGCGGCCGCGACGGTGGCACTTTATTTTCCTCAAAGCGGGCAAAGAAGGTGTTTAGTCTGTCTGGAATCGTAACGTCGGTGTCCATAATGTGGCAGTTTTCTTTTTATAATCCGTGATTTCCTGTAGATCCTGCAACATATGTATTGTGTCTGACCCGTTGAATTGCGACTCCACTTAGTCTCTATACTGACATTTTGCCTGTTTGATTACCTTGCGGAGTGAATAACTAGTGTTTATATTCAGCCATATTCCCAGACCTCTTTCCATGGTTAATTGAGGTGGTTCATGTTTTCAGTTTGGCGCGAATGCCACCACTCATCCACGGTTTCTGGATTGGCTAGGTTTTAATAGTAACAGTGGTTACAGCATCTCCAATGCACTTCCCGATAAATTCACTCACAGAGTCAGTGTATAGGTCGATGTTATTCTGAGGCTGAGGTTATTCCCAGTCCGCGTGATCAAAGCAATCTTGAAGTGTGGATTCCGATTGGTCAGAACAGCATTGAATGGTTCCAGTCACTGGTACATCCTGTTTGGGTTTCTGTCTTTAAGAAGGTAGGAGCAAGATGGCGTCGTGGTCGGATTTGCAGAGGGAGGGCTGTGGAGGGCTTTCTATGCACCGCGAAAGTTAGAGTAGCAGTGGCCGAGTGCTGATATAATTTAGGTATCCTCGTTCTCAAATTTGTTTTGTTCAAATCCCCAGCTACGATAAATGCAGCTTCAGGATATGTGGTTTCCAGTTTACATAGAGTCCAGTGAAGTTCCTTGAGGGCCGTCTTGGTGTCTGCTTGAGGGGGAATATACAAGGCTGTGACGATAACTTACGAGAATTCTCTTGGAAGGTAATATGGCTGGCATTTGATTGTGAGGAATTCTAGTTCGGGTGAGCAGAATGACTTCAGTTCCTGTATGTTGTTATGATTACACCATGAGTCATTATTCATGAAGCATACATGCTGGCAGTGTTGGGGTCCAGTAAGTGTTTCAGTTATTACACTGTGTGAATCTAAATCATGTAACTTCATGAAGATGTTCCTTATTTTTTTTTATGACGATGACAAGTGTATGCATCTCACTGTATTGAACGATGTCCTGCATCTTCTCCCAGATTCTGAACTTCAGGTTGCCCAGGTGTTTGGTCAGGTGGTTGCCCAGGTGTTTGGTCAGGTGGTTGCCCAGGTGGTTGCCCAGGTGTTTGGTCAGGTGTTTGGTCAGGTGGTTGGTCAGGTGTTTGGTCAGGTGTTTGGTCAGGTGTTTGGTCAGGTGTTTGGTCAGGTGGTTGCCCAGGTGTTTGGTCAGGTGTTTGGTCAGGTGTTTGGTCAGGTGTTTGGTCAGGTGGTTGGTCAGGTGTTTGGTCAGGTGTTTGGTCAGGTGTTTGGTCAGGTGGTTGCCCAGGTGTTTGGTCAGGTGTTTGGTCAGGTGGTTGCCCAGGTGTTTGGTCAGGTGTTTGGTCAGGTGTTTGGTCAGGTGTTTGGTCAGGTGGTTGCCCAGGTGTTTGGTCAGGTGGTTGCCCAGGTGGTTGCCCAGGTGTTTGGTCAGGTGTTTGGTCAGGTGTTTGGTCAGGTGTTTGGTCAGGTGGTTGGTCAGGTGTTTGGTCAGGTGTTTGGTCAGGTGTTTGGTCAGGTGGTTGCCCAGGTGTTTGGTCAGGTGTTTGGTCAGGTGGTTGCCCAGGTGTTTGGTCAGGTGTTTGGTCAGGTGTTTGGTCAGGTGTTTGGTCAGGTGGTTGCCCAGGTGTTTGGTCAGGTGGTTGCCCAGGTGTTTGGTCAGGTGGTTGCCCAGGTGTTTGGTCAGGTGTTTGGTCAGGTGTTTGGTCAGGTGGTTGCCCAGGTGGTTGCCCAGGTGTTTGGTCAGGTGTTTGGTCAGGTGTTTGGTCAGGTGTTTGGTCAGGTGTTTGGTCAGGTGTTTGGTCAGGTGTTTGCCCAGGTGTTTGGTCAGGTGGTTGCCCAGGTGTTTGGTCAGGTGGTTGCCCAGGTGTTTGGTCAGGTGGTTGCCCAGGTGTTTGGTCAGGTGGTTGCCCAGGTGTTTGGTCAGGTGTTTGGTCAGGTGTTTGGTCAGGTGTTTGGTCAGGTGTTTGGTCAGGTGTTTGGTCAGGTGGTTGCCCAGGTGTTTGGTCAGGTGTTTGGCCATGTCTACCAGTGCTCCTGAGACCAGCTGTGGATCCGGCAGTGTGCACTGGACTCTGGAAGATGATTCAGGAGTCAATGCTGCTGTGAGCTTTTGGGTTGAGAACCGCAGAGTCAAGTCAGTGCTGCTGTGGGGTTTTGGGTTGAGAACCTCAGTGAAGAGAGAGACAGGACGTAGATCACTTACCTTTTCAGCGTGGTCTTCAGAGGATTGAAAAATGTATATATTTTTTAACTAAATTAATATAAAGATGATGTAATTTAATTTAGCAATTCACCTGTAACGTTATGTGTTATGTGTATTCTATAAAAATAAATATTTACCTGTCTTCTGCTCTTCCTCTATGGCTCTGATTGTGTCTGAAAGAGATGACATCACTCTGCTCATCTCCTAAATCGTCTTCTTCATCGTTATCATTTACTCTTCTGTTCTTCTTCCTCCTTCAGTGCAGTTCGCCTGACCCTTTCTTCATCACTTAGGAACTGGTGAAGCTTTTTAAACTCCACCTTAATCTGTTTCCATATGTGCTGGGCTTCCCTCTGGAGAAACAAGATAAACATGTCTCTGGAAATGTAAATGGAGCTACAAATAACAAAAACCAGACGTATACAATCAGTACAGTTCTGTTATGTCTCTCAGCATCTGTACAGTTCTGTTATGTCTCTCAGCATCTGTACAGTTCTGTTACGTCTCTCAGCATCTGTACAGTTCTGTTATGTCTCTCAGCATCTGTACAGTTCTGTTACGTCTCTCAGCATCTGTACAGTTCTGTTATGTCTCTCAGCGTCTGTACAGTTCTGTTACGTCTCTCAGCATCTGTACAGTTCTGTTATGTCTCTCAGCATCTGTACAGTTCTGTTACGTCTCTCAGCATCTGTACAGTTCTGTTACGTCTCTCAGCATCTGTACAGTTCTGTTATGTCTCTCAGCGTCTGTACAGTTCTGTTACGTCTCTCAGCATCTTACCTTGATATACAGTGCTGTTTCATCACAGGTGAGTTTGAGTGTTTTAAAGACTTCCGGTTTCTTCCGTAAGGACTTCAACGTAGGCTTGAGTCTCTCCTGGAATTAAACATGCTGTACAATACCACATTGATGCCAGTTGTAATAGTCAGCAGATGCTTACATTAGTGTCTTGCCACCATCG
Organism: Oncorhynchus keta; assembly: GCF_023373465.1. Lineage (NCBI taxonomy): Eukaryota > Metazoa > Chordata > Actinopteri > Salmoniformes > Salmonidae > Oncorhynchus > Oncorhynchus keta. The sequence continues at coordinate 42,749,386 of NC_068428.1, forward strand.
ATGTATCATTCTCAAGGTGAAAAACAAATGGTAATTTTAAAAGAATTCTGTATTCTGCACTGAGTATTAACAATAAAATGGTGTACTGTACCTTATGCTCCTGTACAGCATCATCTATAGGGATCCACTCATGTTTCCTTGAATCGCGACACACAACACAGATAGGTTGTTTTTCCTCCAGACAGAAGAGCTTGAGTTTCTGTTCATGCTGACTGCAGAGCACGTCAGACCCTGATAAAGCTCTCTGACTCCTCTCCTGTAAGAGGGCCTCACAAGGGTTGAGAACCAGGTTATTCGGTTGGCTCAGACCTCGAGGTTCTTCTCCTTGGAACTGGGGCGGCGGGGGCGGCAGGGTAGCGTAGTGGTTAGAGCGTTGGACTAGTAACCGAAAGGTTGCAAGTTAAAATCCCCGAGCTGACAAGGTACTAATCTGTCGTTCTGCCCCTGAACAGGCAGTTAACCCACTGTTCCTAGGCCGTCATTGAAAATAATAATTTGTCCTTAACTGACTTGCCTAGTTAAATAAAGGTAAATAAATATAAAAAAAACTGGATGGCTTCTCTTTCCAGAATTCCTGCAGACAAGCTTTACCTCCCTCTCCCTACAAATACCCCCCTCTCTCTATAGGGATTTACCCTCCCCTCTCTACCGAGCGGGGAGGGTAAATTTACCCTCCCCTCTCTCTACAGATACCTCCCTCTCTCTACAGAGCTTCACATCCCTCCACAGAGCTTCACATCCCTCTACAGAGCTTCACATCCCTCTACAGAGCTTTACCTCCCTCTCTCTAAAGAGCTTTTACCTCCCTCTCTCTACAGAGCTTTACCTCTCTCTTTACCTCCCTCTCTCTATAGAGCTTTACCTCCCTCTCTCTACAGAGCTTTACCTCCCTCGCTCTACAGAGATTTACCTCCCCTCTCTACAGAGATTTACCTCCCTCTCTCTACAGAGATTTACCTCCCTCTCTCTACAGAGATTTACCTCCCTCTCTCTACAGAGATTTACCTCCCTCTCTCTACAGAGCTTTTACCTCGCTCTGTCTGCAGAGATTTACCTACCTCTCTCTACAGAGATTTACCTCACTCTCTCTACAGAGATTTACCTCCCTCTCTCTACAGAGCTTTACCTCCCTCTCTCTACAGAGCTTTACCTCCCTCTCTCTACAGAGATTTACCTCCCTCTCTCTACAGAGCTTTACCTCCCTCTCTCTACAGAGCTTTACCTCGCTCTGTCTGCAGAGATTTACCTCCCTCTCTCTACAGAGATTTACCTCACTCTCTCTACAGAGATTTACCTCCCTGTCTCTACAGAGCTTTACCTCCCTCTCTCTACAGAGCTTTACCTCCCTCTCTCTACAGCACTTTACCTCTTTCTACAGATACCTCCCTCCCTACAGAGCTATTCTTTGCCATTCCTAGCTCTTCACTAGTATAGTATTGCCGCTGCACGTTTTCTCCACTATGACTCGAGAGAGAGCGCGTGTGTGTGTGCTTATCAAAAGACTCCTCAGCCCCCTCATTCTCCACGGACCCACAATACTGTCATGTGTTGACTGGCGTTTCAAGGGTATTTGACCTCTGAATGCTTATCTCAGAGCACTTACTTACTATTCACCAGCTAGCTCTGCCTGGCTGTCTGGCTACCTGCCTGCTTGGCTTCACTCTCTCTCTCTCTGCTGCTCTTTCTGTCAAGGACTGATGATGGAGAGGTTTTCTCAGATAGAAACAACTCTCTGAACCCCAATTCCATTAGTTGTGTGATGAATGAGTGTTGCAGATGTAAACACTTGACTGTCTAGTTTTAATACAAAGAAAAAGAGTCACACTTTTGCGTATATATTTATATATATATGTGTCTGTGTATACTGTATCATGAATGTTGAATGTTACTTGGATTTTACAGGTATGTGGATTTTACAGGTATTTTACAGGTATGTGGATTTTACTGGTATGTGGATTTGACAGGTATGTGGATTTTACAGGTATGTGGATTTTACAGGTATGTGGATTTGACAGGTATGTGGATTTGACAGGTATGTGGATTTTACAGGTATTTTACAGGTATGTGGATTTTACAGGTATTTTACAGGTATGTGGATTTGACAGGTATGTGGATTTTACAGGTATTTTACAGGTATGTGGATTTGACAGGTATGTGGATTTTACAGGTATTTTACAGGTATGTGGATTTTACAGGTATGTGGACTTTACAGGTATGTGGATTTTACAGGTATGTGGATTTGACAGGTATGTGGACTTTACAGGTATGTGGACTTTACAGGTATGTGGATTTTACAGGTATTTTACAGTTGTGTATATTTTACAGTTGTGTAGATTTTACAGGTATTTTACAGGTATTTTACAGGTATGTAGATTTTACAGGTATTTTATAGGTATGTGTATTTTACAGGTATGTAGATTTTACAGGTATGTGCATTTTACAGGTATGTGTATTTTACAGGTATGTGAACTATGAGTGGAATTGCAGACAGGTCAGCCATGGGAATATTCTCGAAATGTCTAGAAAAACACTAAATGGTCACGTATAATCCCTCTCTGGCGCTCTACGTCACAAGGTTGCTCAATATTACACACACCTGTCACCGTCGTTATGCGGACCAGCACCTCATCTGACTCACCTGGACTCAATCACTTCCTGATTACCTTCCCTATATCCGTCACTCCCTTTGGTACCTTCACCAGGCGTTATTGACTTAGTTTCGGTTTTATGTCTGTGTGGTTTTCGTGTGTTGTTGTGTTCCTTTTATTTAGTAAAGGATTCACACCCTGCACTTGCTTCCCGACTCCCAGTGAACACGTTACACATATATACACACACACACACACACACACACACACACACACACACACACACATACATACATACATACATACATACATACATACATACACATACACATACACACACACATACATACATACACACACACACACACACACACACACACATACATACATACATACATACATACATACATACACATACACATACACACACACATACATACATACACACACACACACACACACACACACACATACATACATACATACATACATACATACATACATACATACATACATACATACATACATATATATATATACATATACACACAGTTGAAGTCGGAAGTTCACATACACTTAGGTTGGAGTCATTAAAACTCGTTTTTCAACCACTCCACAAATTTCTTATGAATTTACTATAGTTTTGGCAATTCGGTTAGGACATCTACTGTGTGCATGACACAAATCATTTTTCCAACAATTGTTTACAGACAGATTATTTCACTATATCTCAATTCATGTGGGTCAGAAGTTAACATACACTAAGTTGTCTGTGCCTTTATTAAACAGCTTGGAAAATTCTAGAAAATGATGTCACGGCTTCAGAAGCTTCTGATTGGCTAATTGACATAATTTGAGTAAATTGGAGGTATATCTGTGGATGTATTTCAAGGCCTACCTTCAAACTCAGTGCCTCTTTGCTTGACATCATGACAAAATCATAATAAATTAGCAGAAAAAAATGTGTAGACCTCCATAGGTCTGGTTCATTCCTTGGGAGCAATTTCCAAACGCCTGAAGGTACCATGTTCATCTGTACAAACAATAGTACGCAAGTATAAACACCATGGGTCCATGCAGCCGTCATTCCGCTCAGGAAGGAGACGCGTTCTGTCTCCTAGAGATGAACGTACTTTGGTGCGAAAAGTGAAAATCAATCCCAGAACAACAGCAAAGGACCTTGTGAAGATGCTGGAGGAAACAGGTACAAAAGTATCTATATCCACAGTAAAACGAGTTCTATATCGACATAACCTGAAAGGCCGCTCAGCAAGGAAGAAGCCACTGCTCCGAAACCACCATAAAAAAAGCCAGACTACAGTTTGCAACTGCACATAGGGACAAAGATTGTACTTTATGGAGAAATGTCCTCTGGTCTGGTGAAACAAAAATAGAACTGTTTGGCCATAATGACCATCATTATGTTTGGAGGAAAAAGTGGGAGGCTTGTAAGCCGAAGAAAGGTGTCAGATTTCAAAAAGGCTTTACGGCGAAAGCAAACCATGCGATTATCTAAGGACACCGCCCCAGCCACAAATGCATAACAAATCATTTTCAAAGAGTGAGTTGCGACACGAAAGTCAGAAATAGCGATATAATATAGAAGATCTTCTTCTGTTGGCACTCCAAAAGGTCCCAGTTACATTACAAATGGTCCTTTTGTTCGATAATGTTCTTCTTTGTATCCATAAAAACTCAGTTTATCAGGGGCGCTTCAGTCAATAATCCACTAATTTTCCCTCCTTCAAAATGCATACAAAATGAATCCCAAACATTACCAATAAACATATCCAAACAGGTCAATCAACGTTTTATAACCAAACATTAGGTACCCTAATACGCAAATAAACAATCAAATTTAACACGGAGAATCGTTATTGTCTTTACCGGAGATAAACAAAAAGAACGTGATGTCTCGGCCAATGCATTTGGAAACACCACAGCCAAATGGGAGCAACGAAGAAAAACTACAACTTCTCCCTAATAAAAAAAAAAACAGCCTGAAACTCTTTCTAAAGACTGTTGACATCTAGTGGAAGCCCTAGGAACTGCAATCAGGACGATTTCGCCCTATAATAAAAGTGCCAGCCATTGAATTCAGTGGCATGCTTAATTCTTTTTTAAATGTTTTATGATTTGACCTTGGGGTTTTGCCTGCCATTTCAATTCTGTTATACTCACAGACATTATTTTATTATTATATTTATATTATTTTATTATTATATTATTTTATTTTATTATTATATTATTTTATTATTATATTATATTATTATATTTATTTATTTTATTATTATTATTTTTGAGTGTTTTCTATCTATATGCATATCCTATATGCTTCTGGGCCTGAGCAGCAGGCAGATTACTTTGGCCTTTTCATCCGGACATCCAAATACCGCCCCCCCCCCCTATCCTTAAGAAGTTTTAAGAAGATTTTTGGACCTAGACTTGGTACTCCGGTACAGCTTCCAGTGCGGTAGCAGGGATAAACAACTTCTTCTTCTATAATGGTATATGGTATTATGCCACCTAGTGTTTGGGTGGATAACATGGATCAAAACATTTGGTCAAAAATAAATAAAATATAGTTTACAATGACGAAAAGTTGAAAGGAACTAAACAAAATCAACCTGCTTTTATGTAAAAAAACAAACGTATTCTAATCAGGTCCCAACACTCTGAATGCTCCTGTCAGGACAAGACATTTCCTAGCGACAAAAGTCTTTGTCATGCTTCTGCCGTGAAGTCTTGGAGCCCCAAAAACTTCTCGGCTGCAGATATAATGGTATCCTGCTTCTTGGAATTCTTAGACACTTGTGCTGTACAATTAATCACTGTGGTTATAAATGCCACAAAATCCACCTTCTTCACAATGAGTGTATCCAGATCACCCAAATGAATTAAAACACTACCAACTGTTTGCAATACATTCACTACCATATCTTCAACACTGTTGTCAAAACTCCCCAAGGAGATATGGGAGTCAGGCGCAGGAGAAACAAGTTCAGAATGAAAAGGGTGTTTAATAAATCAGCTCAAAAATCACAGGACACCTGACTACAGCAGAAGCCATGAAACACACTCAGATACAGTCCAGGGAAAAAAAACCTGTAAAACACGAAAAACGCAACCCGAACTGACAGTAAACGAAAACAATCCCGCACACAAAAACCCAAATGTAATGTCGAGGTAAATAACCCCCCCTACTTAACCTAAATGAAAACACAAAACAGACATAACCAAAAGAAAAGGAAAAGGGATTGGTGGGAGCTAGTAGACCGGCGACGACGACCGCCGAGCGCCGCCCGAACAGGAAGAGGAGCCACCTTCGGTGGGAGGTAGTAGACCGGCGACGACGACCGCCGAGCGCCGCCCGAACAGGAAGAGGAGCCACCTTCGGTGGGAGCTAGTAGACCGGCGACGACGACCGCCGAGCGCCGCCCGAACAGGAAGAGGAGCCACCTTCGGTGGGAGGTAGTAGACCGGCGACGACGACCGCCGAGCGCCGCCCGAACAGGAAGAGGAGCCACCTTCGGTGGGAGCTAGTAGACCGGCGACGACGAACGCCGAGCGCCGCCCGAACAGGAAGAGGAGCCACCTTCGGTGGGAGCTAGTAGACCGGCGACGACGACCGCCGAGCGCCGCCCGAACAGGAAGAGGAGCCACCTTCGGTGGGAGCTAGTAGACCGGCGACGACGACCGCCGAGCGCCGCCCGAACAGGAAGAGGAGCCACCTTCGGTGGGAGGTAGTAGACCGGCGACGACGACCGCCGAGCACCGCCCGAACAGGAAGAGGAGCCACCTTCGGTGGGAGCTAGTAGACCGGCGACGACGACCGCCGAGCGCCGCCCGAACAGGAAGAGGAGCCACCTTCGGTGGGAGCTAGTAGACCGGCGACGACGACCGGCGACGACGACCGCCAAGCGCCGCCCGAACAGGAAGAGGAGCCACCTTCGGTGGGAGCTACTAGACCGGCGACGACGACCGGCGACGACGACCGCCGAGCGCCGCCCGAACAGGAAGAGGAGCCAGCTTCGGTGGGAGCTAGTCGACCGGCGACGACGACCGCCGAGCGCCGCCCGAACAGGAAGAGGAGCCACCTTCGGTGGGAGCTAGTAGACCGGCGACGACGACCGCCGAGCGCCGCCCGAACAGGAAGAGGAGCCACCTTCGGTGGGAGCTAGTAAACCGGTGACGACGACCGCCGAGCGCCGCCCGAACAGGAAGAGGAGCCACCTTCGGTGTGAGCTAGTAGACCGGCGACGACGACTGCCGAGCGCCGCCCGAACAGGAAGAGGAGCCACTTTCGGTGGAAGTCGTGACAACCGTTGCCCTTTCGGCTCTCTTCACCGCCTCCACATAGGAGATCCGCTGCGTAGCCCTGTTCCTTGACACCTCAAACTCCTTCCCCTTAACAGGGCAATCAAGGAAGTCTGGAGTACGTTCTCCGCCACATTTGCAACATTTTCCATCCACGTATTATACTTCTCTTGTCTGCAAACATTTAACATGTGACAATTTCCACACTGTAATGGTTTGGACAGAACTGCTCTCACCGCATTCTTCACATAGCTTCACATATTCAGTCTCCTCAAACAACAATAATAATCGACAGGCTTTTCTTCTTCCTTCCATGTATCATATGGTTCAGGCAACGTGCGCTGACCACTCCTGGGACTTTATGACGAAGGTACTCATTATCTATATCCAATGAGACTCCAGCTAAAACTCTTTTGGCAGGAGCCCTGCTCCGAAGACCAATACACGTTACTTCTGACATGGACAATTTAGCCAGATCCAGTGTACGCTTGTTCTTATGTTCTTCATCGACACAATTAACCAAAACAAGGCCACTTTTAGTCATTACAAATGGATTTCCCAAATGAATCTCCTTGTATAAAAAACGCAGACCAATAAGAAATGCATGAGACAGGTCCTTGTCTTCTACTACATCATTACTACACTATTTTCATGATCACACACTTCACCTGCCGCTCTTTCAGGTTCAAGCACAGTCGCCATTTCCTCCATCCTTTCCCTTAGCACTGTTGCTCTCTATTTGTAGGCGGAATGACATGCATTGTCAAATGTTCTTGATGACATTCAATGCTGCAGAATTGTTTTGGTACATATCTGTGGATTCAATCAGGATTATAAATGAAGAAATGCACCTTAGCTCAGTTTAAAGTTTCATAGCAAAGGGTCTGAATACTTATGTAAGTAAAGTATTTCTGTTTTTTATTTTTAATAAGTGTGAAAAAATGTCTAAAAACCTGTTTTCACTTTTTCATTATTGGGTATTTTGACGTCATTATCGGGTATTGTGATGTCATTATCGGGTATTGTGATGTCATTATCGGGTATTGTGATGTCATTATCGGGTATTGTGATGTCATTATCGGGTATTGTGATGTCATTATCGGGTATTGTGATGTCATTATCGGGTATTGTGATGTAGATTGCAAATGTTTTGTTTTTCAAAAAGTCAAAGGGTCTGAATACATTCCAAATGCACTGTATACTTTAAGCCAAATAACAGTATAGATTTCATGTTTTAAATCAAAACCTTTCTGTCGTGCTGCCAGTTCTGGTTATTGACCGCGCACACCTTCAGAAAATATTCCACATTTAATTGTGTTTCAGCCTAAATTTAAATGTGATATTGTGTGTCACTGGCCTACACAAATACCTCATAATGTCAAAATGGAATTTCGTTTTTAGACATTTTTACAAATTAATAAAAAATAAAAAACCTGAAATGTCTTGTGTCAATAAGTATTCAACCCCTTTGTTATAGCAAACCTAAATAAGTCCAGGAGTACAAATGTGCTAAACAAGTCACATAATAAGTTGCATTGACTCGCTCTGTGTGAAATAATAGTATAACATTAATTTTGAATGACTACCACGTCTCTCTACCCCAGACATACAATTACCTGTAAGGTCCACCAGTCGAGCAGTGAATTTCAAACACAAATTCAATCACAAAGACCAGGGAGATTTTCCACTGCCTCGCAAAGAAGGGCACCTATTGGTTGATGGGTAAAAAAAACTAAAACGTTTCTCATTACACTTTGGATGGTGTATCAATACACTCAGTCACTACAAAGATACAGGCGTACCTTCCTTACTCAGTTGCCTGTAATAAGGAAACCACTCAGGGATTCCAATATGAGGCCAATGGTGACTTTAAAACAGTTAGAGTTTAATGGCTGTGATAGGAGAAATCTGAGGATGGATCAACAACGTTGTAGTTACTCCACAATACCGACCTAAATGACAAAGTGAAAAGAAGGAAGACTGTACAGAAAACAATATATTCCACAACTGCAAAACATCTGGCAAAGAAATTAACTTCATGTCCTGAATACAAGTGTAATGTTTGGGGCAAATCCAACACAACACATCACAGGTTTTGGCCTCATCATGTTATGGGTATGCTTGTCATTGGCAAGGAATAATGAGTTTTTTAGGATAAAAAGAAACGGAATAGAGTTAAGCAAAGACAAAATCCTAGAGGAAAACCTGTTTTAGTCTGCTTTCCAACAGACACTTGGAGATTAATTCACCTTTCATCAGGACAATACAAGGCTAAATCAACACTGGAGTCCCTTACCAATAATAAATTGAAAGTTCCTGAGTGGCCTAGTTACAGTTTTGACTTAATTCGGCTTGGAAGTCTATGGCAAGACTTGAAATGGCTGTCTTGCAATGATCAACAACCACTTTGAAAGAGCTTGAAGAATTAAAAAATATTAAACATTTTGCAAATATTGGACAATCCAGGTGTGGAAAGCTCCTAGAGCTTAGGGCTCCTGAGTGACACAGTGGTCTAAGGCACTGCATCTCAGTACTTGAGGCATCACTAATGACACCTTGTTTCTAATCCAGGCTGTATCACAACCAGCTGTGGTTTGGAGTCCCATTTGGGCAGCACACAATTGGACCCAGCGTTGGCTGGTGTAGGCTGTCATTGTAAATAAGGATTTGTTCGTTACTGACTTGCATAGTTAAATTTAAAAAATAGAGACTTACCCAGAAAGACTCTGAGCGGTAATCACTGTCACAGGTGATTCTAACATGTATTGACTCAGTGATGTGAATTAATATGTAAATGTTTCTGTATTTTATTTTCAATAAATAAGCAACAATTTCTAAAAACATGTTATTGAGGTATTGTGTGTAGATGGGTGAGACATGTTTTATATTTAATCCATTTTGAATTCAGGCTGTAAAACAACAGCATGTGGAGTATGTTAAGGGGTATGAATACTTTCTGAAGGCACTGTACATGCACCCATAGATAAGTGTATAGGGCATACTTTCCACTAGACGGGAAAGCCCTTAATGGGCTTTATCTATCACAGAAGCGATCAATGGCAAAGATCAGAGGTGTACCCAGTATACATTTCAGTGGACTGCCGCTGTCATGACATTTCTCCAAACAGCTTTTCTTCGCTCGCTCAAAAACTAAATAAGGAAATGAACTAAATAGGTGGAGATCGGATCATGGAAGAGATATGATTCTGAAAGTAACTCTTTGTTTGAAAAAAGTAATTGTAATAATAATATTCAATTTGATAAAGCAATGCGTTACTTTACTCTGTCACTTATAAAAGTAATCTGATTACATAACAAGTTACTTTACTCCTTTACCCAGAAAAGTAATCTGATTACATAACACGTTACTTTTGTAACGAGGTACCCCCAACACTGTTCACTATATAGTGCACTACATTGGACCAGGGCTCTGATAAAAAGTATTACACTCTATAGGGAGTAGGGTACCATTTGAGATGCAATGTTGTAATGGAGTTCAATCTGGGTATGAAGGTACTAGTATGTCTAAGTGGACATCACTGTTCTGGTCATAGATAGTATGGGGCTGGACAGTTATATTTAGACACAGCAGTAGAAAAGTGAATATCATGGGGTAGGAAAGTAGGCTAAATCATGGGGTAGGAAAGAAAGTTAATCTATCAAGAGAAGTTCTGGATTCCAGCGGCTGCATGCAGCAGGTCCTTATCTCAGCTATGTGAAGGGTGAAATGTTTCTCCAACAATGGTTCTTGGTCTGAGAGGTGGTTAGTAGATTTTGTACCGCTCGGTTCTCTTTTCAATGGCCGTCGGACAAACATAGTTCCAAAAAACTCCGAAGTAGATTACTTTACATTGGAAATGGTTTCTCTCCCAAGCAAATGTAACTGTATAGCTTCCGTCCCTCTCCTCGCCCCAGTCCCTGGCTCGAACTAGGGACCCTCGCCCCTACCTGGGTTCGAACCAGGGACCCTCGCCCCTACCTGGGCTCGAACCAGGGACCCTCTCCCCTACCTGGGCACGAACCAGGGACCCTCTGAACCAGGGACCCTCTCCCCTACCTGGGCTCGAACCAGGGACCCTCTCCCCTACCTGGGCACGAACCAGGGACCCTCTGAACCAGGGACCCTCTCCCCTACCTGGGCTCGAACCAGGGACCCTCTCCCCTACCTGGGCTCGAACCAGGGACCCCTGAACCAGGGACCCTTGCCCCTTCCTGGGCTCGAACCAGGGACCCTCTGCACACATCAACAACTGCCTCCCACGAAGCATCGTTACCCATCACTCCACAAAAGCCACGGCCCTTGCAGAGCAAGGGGAATAACTACTTCAAGTTCTCAGTGCGAGTGACGTCCCAGATTGAAACGCTATTAGCGCGCACCCCGCTAACTAGCTAGCCATTTCACACTGCTTACACAAAAGTATGCTATCTATCTGCTGAAATATGTATTTATGTGTATACTTACAGTAGATTAAGAAATATAACCAATCATATAACCAATCAATAAATTAATAAATCCTCTCCTCTCTCTATCCCTGTCTTCCTCCTCTCTCTATCCCTGACTTCCTGCTCTCTTTATCCCTGTCTTCCTCCTCTCTCTATTTCTTTCTTCCTCCTGTCTCTATCCCTGACTTCCTGCTCTCTCTATCCCTGTCTTCCTCGTCTCTCTATCCCTGTCTTCCTCCTCTCTCTATCCCTGACTTCCTGCTCTCTCTATCCCTGACTTCCTGCTCTCTCTATCCCTGACTTCCTGCTCTCTCTATCCCTGACTTCCTGCTCTCTCTATCCCTGACTTCCTGCTCTCTCTATCCCTGACTTCCTGCTCTCTCTATCCCTGTCTTCCTCCTCTCTCTATCCCTGTCTTCCTCCTGTCTCTATCCCTGTCTTCCTGCTCTCTCTATCCCTGTCTTCCTCCTCTCTCTATCCCTGTCTTCCTCCTCTCTCTATCCCTGTCTTCCTCCTCTCTCTATCCCTGTCTTCCTCCTCTCTCTATCCCTGTCTTCCTCCTCTCTCTATCCCTCTCTTCCTCCTTTCCTCATTTTCTCTTGATCGCTCCTGTAAGTGCAGGTCCCTGCCTTCATAGCGATCAATTAAAGGATCTGCATCCCATATGGCAACCTATTCGCTGTTATACTAGTGCACTACTTCCATTTGGGATGGAGTTATTTGGGACAGAGTTATTTGGGAATCACGGTTTGGGAGACAGATATTTGGGACACAGCCAGAGTGTTATTAAACCACTCAGCCAGCCAGCTAATGAATAAAGATGTTTTTTCATCGAAACCGTGTCATTATCTATAGACGGTTGTCTAAAAAGTTTAAAGTAAGACATTAATTGGACCAACAAGCGGCTGAAACGATTCCTATAGTAGAGGGAACATTTTGATTGGTGTTTGTGTGTCGTATAAGGAAACGTCAGAGTTTAGTTGAAAGATCTGTGGGAGGAGTTGAAGACGTCAAATAAAAGTTATGAAGTCATCAGAAGTTATGAAGTCATCAAATAGAAGTTATGATGTCATCAGAAGTTATGAAGTCATCAAATAGAAGTTATGATGTCATCAGAAGTTATGAAGTCATCAAATAGAAGTTATGAAGTCATCAGAAGTTATGAAGTCATCAAATAGAAGTTATGATGTCATCAGAAGTTATGAAGTCATCAGATAGAAGTTATGTCATCAGAAGTTATGAAGTCATCAAATAGAAGTTATGAAGTCATCAAATAGAAGTTATGAAGTCATCAGAGAGAAGTTATGAAGTCATCAGATAGAAGTTATGTCATCAGAAGTTATGAAGTCATCAAATAGAAGTTATGAAGTCATCAAATAGAAGTTATGAAGTCATCAAATAGATGTTATGTCATCAGAAGTTATGACATCATCAGAGAGAAGTTATGAAGTCATCAGACAGGAGTTATGAAGTCGGCTTTCTAGGCTTTCAATGCCTGCTAATCAGCTGCTTTAGCTGACGTCTCAGTCCAATCATATGGATGGTTGAGAGAGATAAACACTACTGGTCAAAAGTTTAAGAACACCTACTCATTCAAGGGTTTTTCTTTATTTTTACTATTTTCTACATTGTAGATTAATAGTGAAGATATCAAAACTATGAAATAACACATTTGGAATCATGTCGCAACCAAAAAAATGATTAAACAAATCAAAATACATTTTATAGTTGTGATTTATCAAATACCCCTTGACCTGGATAATAGCTTTGGACACTCTTGGCATTTACTCAACCAGCTTCACCTGGAATGCATTTCAAACAGTCTTGAAGGAGTTCCCACATATGCTGAGCACTTGTTAGCTGCTTTTAATTCACTCTGCAGTCTGACACATCCCAAACCATCTCAAGTGGGTTGAGGTCGGGTGATTGTGGAGGCCAGGTCATCTGATGCAGCACTCACTAACCTTCCTGGTAAAATAGACCTTACACGTCCTGGAGGTGTGTTGAGTCATTTTCCAGTTAAAAAACAAATGATAGTCCCACTAAGCCCAAACCATGTGGATTGCGTATCGCTGCAGAATGCTGTGGAAGCCATGCTGGTTAAGTGTGCCCTGAATTCTAAATAAATCACTGAGAGTGTCACCAGCAAAGCACCCCACACTATAACACCTCCTCCTCCATGCTTCACGGTGGGAAATACACATGCGGAGATCATCCGTTCACCCACACCGCATCTCTCAAAGACACAGCGGCTGGAAACAAAAGTCTCAAATTTGGGCTCCAGACCAAAGGACAAATTTCCACCGGTCTAATGTCCATTGCTCGTATTTCTTGGCCCAACCAAGTCTCTTCTTCTTATTGGTGTCCTTTAGTAATGGTTTCTTTGCAGCAATTCGACCATGAAGGCCTGATTCACACAGTTTCCTCGGAACAGTTGATGTTCAGATTTTATTTGGCCTGCAATTTCTGAGGCTGGTAACTCTACTGAACTTTTCCTCTGCAGTAGAGCTAACTCTGGGTCTTTCTTTCCTGTAGCGGTTTCATCATAGCGCTTGATGGTTTTTGCGACTGCACTTGAAGAATCTTTCAAAGTTCTTGAAATGTTCCGTATTGACCGACCTTCATGTCTTAAACAAATGATGGACTTTCCTTTCTCTTTGCTTATTTGAGCTGTTCTTGCCATAATATGGACTTGGTCTTTTACGATAGAGTGCAATCGTCTGTATACCACCCCTACCTTGTCACAACACAACTGATTGGCTTAAGTGCTTTACGGAGGAAATAAATTCCACAAATCAACTTTTAAGAAGGCACACCAGTTAATTGAAATGCATTCCAGGTGACGACCTCATTAAGCTGGTTGAGAGAATGCCAAGGGTGTGCAAATCTGTCATCTAGGCTATTTGAAGAATCTCAAATATAAAATATATTTATATTTGTTAAACACTTTTTTGGTTACTACATGATTCCATACGTGTTATTGCACAGTTTTGAGGTGTTCTAAAACTTTTGACCGGTAGTGGAGATCATTTTTTAAATGTACCTTTATTTTAATTAACCAGGTAAGTTCACTGAGAACACATTGTCACTTACAGCAACGTCCTGGAGAATAGTTACAGGGGAGAGGAGGGGGATGAATGAGCCAATTGGAAGCTGGGGATGATTAGTTGGCCATGATGCTATGAGGGCCAGATTGGGAATTTATCCAGAACACCGGGGATAACACCTCTCCTCTTATGATAAGTGCCATGGGATCTTTAATGACCACAGAGAGTCAGGACACCTGTTTAACAGTCCCATCCGAAAGACAGCACCCTACCCAGGGCAATTGAGTCCTTTCAGAGTTTGAGGCTACATCCCAAATAGCCTCCTAGTCCCTACACTGCACTTCCCTTTGACCCCATCCCGTAAGGCTCTGTACTGGAGATAGGTTGCTATTTGGGACGCAGGCTGAGAGTTGATGTTAGAACTTAGTGACTTTGTGGTTGGATTTCAGCTTGCAGGCAAACAGTGATTCAATTGCATCTGAACCTCTCTGGGTCCCATAAGACTACAGGAAGTAATCTGAGTCTGGGTCCTGTAGGAATATAGGAAGTAATCTGAATTGAGCCTTTAGCTATCGGCAGTATGCCGGCTGCCTCGTCCACACAGGACCTAGTCTCTCCCCAACTCAGAGACCCAGCTGGAGTATGAAAGCACAGCTACCAAACGCCGAGCACCAAGCCATTGCTTTCTAATCCAGGGCTGGAAATCCTATCTATACACAAACTGCAAAGTAATGGGGATTTCTGAACACAAATGTCTGTGGGATTTTGGTTTTTGATAACTTTTGTGATTCAGGATATATAGGATATAGGCTATGTCATATACATCAGCTCAAAACATAGAGAAAAAAAATGAAATTGAAAGTACATTTTTTTACGAAGGTCCATACTAAATCATCCATATTCCAGGCAGGGTCTCTCATCAGGTACAAAGAGGCTACACAGACAGACAGGCTACACAGACAGACAGGCTACACAGACAGACAGACAGGCTACACAGACAGACACACACACACACACAAGCATGCGCACACACAAACCAGACAGACAGAGAGACAGACAGACAGACAGACAGACAGACAGACAGACAGACAGACCGACCAGTGTTAAGAAACTTGTTTGATGCTTCTACTGTGAAGTGGGGGGAATGAGAGGGGAATGAGTCAGAGGTCTGCCAGAGAGCCACGAGCTCAGTCTCGTGCGTTCAAGTGAGAGCTAGCTCTGTTTCATTGCATTTCTACAGACAAAGGAATTCTCCGGTTGGAACATTATTGAAGATTTATGTTAAAAACATCCTAAAGATTGATTCTATACTTTGTTAGACATGTTTCTACGGACTGTAACGGAACTGTAACGGAACTTTTTAACTTTGTCTGCTCCTAGTGATCGCGCGTCATGAATTTGGATTACTGTACTAAATGTGCGAACAACAAGGAGGTATTTGGATATAAATGATGGACATTATTGAACAAAACAAACATTTATTGTGGAACAGGGATTCCTGGGAGTGCATTCTGATGAAGATCATTAAAGGTAAGTTCATATTTATAATGCTATTTCAGACTAATGTTGACTACACAACATGGCGGATATCTGTTTGGCTTGATTTGTTGTCTGAGCGCTGTACTCAGATTATTGCATGGTGTGCTTTTTCGGTAAAGCTTTTTTGAAATCTGACACAGCGGTTGCATTAAGGAGAAGTGTATCTATAATTATGTGCATAATAGTTCTATCTTTTATCAATGTTTATTATGAGTATTTCTGTAAATTGATGTGGCTCTGCAAAATCACCAGATGTTTTGGAAATACTGAATGCACCAATGTAAACTGAGATTTTTGGATATAAATATGAACTTTATCGAACGAAACATACATGCATTGTGTAACATGAAGTCCTATGAGTGTCATCTTATGAAGATCATCAAAGGTTAGTGATTCATTTTATCTCTATTTCTGCTTTTTGTGACTCCTCTCTTTGGCTGGAAAAAAAGGCTATGTTTTTCTGTGACTTGGCTTGGCTCAGAACTGCATAGTAAAAATCTGAGAGACCTGCTGTACTCAGCCTCTCCAGCTTCATGAGGAACAGCTGTCAGGTCCTCAGCACTGCAGAGTAAAAGTCTGAGAGACCTGCTGTACTCAGCCTCTCCAGCTTCATGAGGAACAGCTGCCGGTCCAACTCTAATCCGCCAGCTCTCCTTAGCAGAGCGCATGCTGGTTCCCTCCAGCCAACATCAGTATGTTACAGCAGTCTCTGCACCGCCTTTAGCCTGAAAGCAGCCATCCTGCTCTCTAGTTCCACCAGGCCCTGTCCTCCTTTGTGGACGGTCATGTACAACACTGCTGCCCTCAGCCAGTGATGGCCCAACCAGAAAAAGTCCACGAGCTGGCGTTGCAGGTCTGCGAGCAGACCGGTGGGGGGGGTTGAGGACAGCTAGTTTATGCCACAGGGAAGATGTTTGTTGTTGGTTGTTGGTTGTTGATTATCAGCACCCTCCCTCTATATGACAATTGGGACAGGAGCCGCCTCCACCTGGCCAGTCTTGACACCACTTTCTGTGACAGCCCCTCCCAGTTCTTCCTAACCCTGGAAGCAGAGGGGCCCTATCCCCCCATGCCCCACATAACAGAGCTTTGCTCTTGCCCCAGTCCGCCTTAGCTGAAGAAGCTCCATCGTACACCTTCAGGCTAGTCTCTAGTGCCTGCATATCCTGACCATCACAGAAACATCATCTGCATATGCTGACACTGCTATGCCTGTCACCACATCCATTATTTTCCAGCACACTCCCTGCAGTCTCCTGCGTCGCAGTCCCAAAAAGGCTCAATGGCTAGTGTGTATAACTGCCCAGATAGAGGGCATCCTTGTCTAATGCCCCGTCTCACCCAGATTGACCTACTGAGCCCCCTTCCCACGTTGATCATATATGACGTCCCAGCATACAACAGCTTCACACAGGTCAAAAACTCTTCCCAAACCCAAACATCACATTAAACAGATACTCATGGTCCACTCTATCAAAAGCCTTCTCTTGATCTAAAGAGACCATTCCAAAGTTCACATTAGAACCTCTCGACAAGTCCAACATGTCCCTAATTAAGAACAAGTTGTCCGTGATTGAGCGTCCCGGTACACAATATCTTTGGTCCTTATGTACTATCGAGTCCAAATGGGACTTCTGTCTGTTAGAGAGGACTTTGACAAATATCTTGTAGTCCGCATAGAGTAATGCCACAGGCCTCCAGTTCTTAATTAAGTTCACACAAATCCCCTTTTTTGGGCAGGAGAGTCAGAGCCTCCCGATGGCAGCTCATCAGCAACTCTCCTACTCCGACACATTCACGCAACACTTAAAAGAAGTCCTGTCCAATTATTCCCCAGAATTCTTTATAAAACTCCACTGGGAGTCCATCGACCCCCGGTGCACGACCAGGGGACATCTGGGTTACAGCCTCTGCCAGTTCATGGGACAACAGAGGAATTTCCATTAGATCCCTCTGTGCCAGAGAGAGCTTAAGGGGTCCTACGAACAAGACTTGAGCACACATAGGATCACACAATGCTGCCCTATACAAAGTAAAAAACTCCACAGTACGCTCCCGCATCTTCCCCACCACAGAGGTCACCCGCACTTCAGACAGCCGTAGACAATGCATACCCTTGGCTTCACCACTCTGTCTTTCCAAACCAAAGAAGAAGGAGCTGGGAGCATCCATCTCCTTGAGCATGGAGAACCTGGCTCTTCAAGTGCTCCCTTTGCTTTAACCTGGAAAAAACTACCCAGGTCCCTACGTAATTTAGCGAAATTAGCCTGGAGGTCTACATTGCCTTTCCCCACCATCACCATCTCCCCACCATCTCTACCTCCATCTAACTAATACAACGCTCTAGTTCCCCCAATACTCTGAGGATGAGAGAGCTGTGTACTGTTGACAGAAAAGCCGAATTTGGAATTTCCCCACATCCCACCATTGAGTCAGAGACTCATACTCCTCTCTTCGCTGCCCCCACCTCTCCCAAAAGGTCTGGAAACCTGAGCAAAAAGTGGCATCTCGTAAGAGCTTTACATTAAACTTCCAATAGGATGCCTGCCGGTGCCCTGGTGAAAGAGACAGCCGAGTCATGGTTATGTGGTGATCTGAAACTCCCACCAGGAGAATGGTTGCGCTCAACAGCCTTTTGCTCCGATTCCTAGACATGTAAAACCGATCAAGTCGGGCTGCACTCACCCTAGCCCCAAAAACCTTAACCCATGTATACTGTCTTGTTTTGGGATGTTTAGTTCTCCAAACATCCACTAGGTCGAACTGATTAATGATGTCCCTTAACACTTCCACTGACACTGAATGAGGCTCTTTCCCATTTCTGTCTTTCATCAAATCCATTGTACAGTTCCAGTCCCCTCCGACAATTAGTGTCTCATCAGGCGCTACCTGTGAGACTCCCTCTCCCTCTCTCTCCCTGTATTAGGCACAGACACATTTATAAAGACAAAACCCATGTTGTTAATTTCTGCTTTTACAACAAGCAGCCTACTTTTTTTGGTTTTACATATTCACTCAACACACTCCTCTTTCTCACATCTCTGGCGCCATTTATATTGAGCGATCCTACCTGAAGAGTGAAGTGGGAGAAAAGCCAGCAAAGAAAGAGACCAATAGCAAAGCTCAAAAAGCCACAGTGTCAGAATGAAAATATACATCTAAACAGTGTCTGAACGTAAACCTTTATGCACTGTTGTGACCCACTTCCTCAACCTAAACCGTTTCCTGGGTGAGAGGACACTCATTTTTCATAGCATGGTGTACTGATCTCACAAACTTTCTCGGATCAGAAAAAAAAGCCTCAAGATTTTTCCCCTTGTTCTCATTCAGGAACCTTGTCAGTTCCCTCGACGTGTACTTTGACCCCTCTGCTTGACTGGCTGTCCTCTCCGGGCCCATTGAAGAGGAGTCTGAAAAAAATAACTCCTCATCCTCTTCCTAAACACTCACTTTCCTCCTCATCTCTATCTCCCACCCTGACCACCTGCCCTTTCTCTCTGGTCAGGGCATCACCCACAGCAACAGGAAATGTTTCCATGGTGCCTTTGACCACACCCTTTTTCCTTTTCCGCTTGACACCCCCCCAGTCTCTTACACTTCCCCACTACACTCTCCTCATCCACTAGAATAACCTGACTAGACCCAGCACCATCTATACCACCCTCCATAGCATGACTAGACCCAGCATCATCTACACCACCTTCCATAGCATGACTAGACCCAGCATCATCTACACCACCCTCCATAGCATGACCAGACCCAGCCTCATCTACACCACCCTCCATAGCATGACTAGACCCAGCATCATCTACACCACCCTCCATAGCATGACTAGACCCAGCTTCATCTACACCACCATCTATAGCATGACTAGACTCAGCCTCAACTATCCCACCATCCATAGCATAACTAGGCCCAGCCTCAGCTTCCCCATCATCTCTAGCCTGACTAGACCCAGCCTCATCTACCCCACCATCTCTAGCCTGACTCGACCCAGCCTCATCTACACTACCATCCCTGGCATGACTAGGCCCAGCCTCTGCTGTCTCATTACCCCATGCACGTTGACTTCAATTTCCCCCACTGGCGCTTGTACCCTCACCTTGTCCACCGTTCTAATTTGGGCACGCAAAGCTCTTATGCCCCAAATCCCCACACTCGAAACGCCGTAGACTGTCTGTGTTGGCAAACCCTGCATAGAGCTCCTCCCCATGCCTCACTTTAAAATGAACATTTAGCTGTTGCTCATTGTTAATCAGAAACATAAACACTTGCCTCCGGAACGAAACAACGTGCTTAACGCCATCTGCCTGAATACCTGCTGACACGAAAACCGCTAGCAAACTTACCAAAACAACTCAGCTCTTTCCTGATTGGGTCATCCGGAATAAACAGAGGCAAATTTGCAACTACCACTCTTGATGACGGGGTAGAGAGAGATGAAATTGGGACCAACACACCCCTTACAAATATTCCACGAGCAATTAGCCTACACACCAAATTTGCTCTTTTCATGAACACAACCACAGCTTTGCTCATTCTAGAAGCAGAATGTATAAACTCAGCTCCTACCTGTTCACCGACCGCGAGCAGAACCTCCTCCACCTTAACTCCGTTCTCAGGAACACACCTGAATCCATGCCGTATCGACAGCGTCTCCTCCACGCTATGCTGAGAAGCCATGGCGCACACCGCACCTTCCAAACCCCAGGAAAGTTACTCTGTCCTCTTCCACCCTAACTTAGAATACCGCTAAAACAAATATTGCATTAAGTTAACCCTCCACCATAGAAAAAAAAATTGAAAGAAAAGACCAAGAAAAGAATCAGGAAAGTTAGTTAGGACTCAAACTCCCAAAAACTTCCAGCATGCAATGCGAGAGAGAGAGAGAGAGAGAGAGAGAGAGAGAGAGAGAGAGAGACAGAGAGAGAGAGAGAGACAGAGAGAGAGAGAGTGTGTGTTTGTGAGTGCGTTTCATTCCCTCCCAAACGCTCACAGACTGACATATCAGAAAGGAGCCCCAAATCATCACCACAGCAGTGCTTTCCTGAGGCCTCCTGGCTCCACTGGGCCCTGATCCTATTACACACAGAGTTAGCATCAGTGCTCTGAAGCCCCACAGGCTACAGGGGAGAGAGCCATGATCAGTCCCCACAGACCAGGCGCTGAACTGGGGATGAGGATTAGTTTAACAGGGGGGAGGGTTGGAGAGGGGCTGGAGGTCTATAGATAGGTGGGTGGGAGCTGGTTTATTGAAGAGAAGGAGCTTTGGCGTCATGGTTCTCTCAGACGATCCCCAAGCACATGAATATTCAACTTTGTATTTTCTTTCTTCCTCTCTCTTCTCGTCCCTCGTTCCTTTCTTCTACTCTGTTTGTCTCTTACATATTTCCTCTTTCATAAAAAAAAAAAACTTTTGAAAAAAAAAAAAAAAACTTTTACCCCTTTTTCATGATATCCAATTGGTAATTACAGTGTTGTGCCATCGCGGAACACCCGTTCTGACTCTAGTAGTGCAGTGCAGTGTCTTAGACCGCTGCACCACTTGGGAGGCCCATCTTTCCTCTTTTCTCTCTCGATGTTTCATCTTCTCTTTCCTAGGACACCAGTGTCCTTCTATTTCCTAGGACACAGTGTCCTTCTTTTTCCTAGGACACTTTGTCCTTCTCTTTCCTAGGACACAGTGTCCTTCTATTTCCTAGGACACAGTGTCCTTCTCTTCCTAGGACACAGTGTCCTTCTCTT
The DNA here is from genome assembly GCF_023373465.1 of Oncorhynchus keta. Taxonomy (NCBI): domain Eukaryota; kingdom Metazoa; phylum Chordata; class Actinopteri; order Salmoniformes; family Salmonidae; genus Oncorhynchus; species Oncorhynchus keta. The sequence goes on from NC_068428.1 coordinate 42,771,065, forward strand.
CCTAGGACACAGTGTCCTTCTCTTCCTAGGACACAGTGTCCTTCTCTTCCTAGGACACAGTGTCCTTCTATTTCCTAGGACACAGTGTCCTTCTCTTCCTAGGACACAGTGTCCTTCTCTTCCTAGGACACAGTGTCCTTCTACTTCCTAGGACACAGTGTCCTTCTCTTCCTAGGACACAGTGTCCTTCTCTTCCTAGGACACAGTGTCCTTCTCTTCCTAGGACACAGTGTCCTTCTCTTCCTAGGACACAGTGTCCTTCTCTTCCTAGGACACAGTGTCCTTCTCTTTCCTAGGACACAGTGTCCTTATCTTTCCTAGGACACAGTGTCCTTCTCTTCCTAGGACACAGTGTCCTTCTCTTTCCTAGGACACAGTGTCCTTCTCTTCCTAGGACACAGTGTCCTTCTCTTCCTAGGACACAGTGTCCTTCTCTTCCTAGGACACAGTGTCCTTCTCTTTCCTAGGACACAGTGTCCTTCTCTTTCCTAGGACACAGTGTCCTTATCTTTCCTAGGACACAGTGTCCTTCTCTTTCCTAGGACACATTGTCCTTCTATTTCCTAGGACACAGCGTCCTTCTCTTCCTAGGACACAGTGTCCTTCTCTTACTAGGACACAGTGTCCTTCTCTTCCTAGGACACAGTGTCCTTCTCTTCCTAGGACACAGCGTGCTTCTCTTCCTAGGACACAGTGTCCTTCTCTTCCTAGGACACAGTGTCCTTCTCTTTCCTAGGACACAGTGTCCTTCTCTTCCCAGGACACAGTGTCCTTCTCTTCCTAGGACACAGTGTCCTTCTCTTCCTAGGACACAGTGTCCTTCTCTTCCTAGGACACAGTGTCCTTATCTTTCCTAGGACACAGTGTCCTTATCTTTCCTAGGACACAGTGTCCTTCTCTTTCCTAGGACACAGTGTCCTTCTCTTTCCTAGGACACAGTGCCCTTCTCTTTCCTAGGACACATTGTCCTTATCTTTTCTAGGACACAGTGTCCTTCTCTTTCCTAGGACACAGTGTCCTTCTCTTCCTAGGACACAGTGTCCTTCTCTTTCCTAGGACACAGTGTCCTTCTCCTCTCTGCTCACATTTGAAGTGCAGTCACCGTGTCCCAAACTCCTGAGGGTTTCCCTGCAGTGTCACAGAGATACCAGGTATGCAGGGAAACAACAAACACACGCCATCCAAACAATTCAATCAGCAATACAATCATCCAATCAATTGAAACTATCTCCTTGTGGAAAATCTTTTCATCATTCCAGATAAAAGTTAACCCTCAAGGGAACACACTATTGTTTTTATAATCTCATGCTTTGTTTTTCTTGGCTTTCAACTATCTATCCTCTCTCTCTCTCTCTCTCTCTCTCTCTCTCTCTCTCTCTCTCTCTCTCTCTCTCTCTCTCTCTCTCTCTCTCTCTGCTCTCTCTCTCTGTCTCTGCCCCCCCCTCTCTCTCTCTGCCTCCCCTCTCTCTCTGCCTCTCTCTCTCTCTCTCTCTCTCTCTCTCTCTCTCTCTCTCTCTCTCTCTCTGCCCCCCTCTCTCTCTCTCTCTGTCTCTCTCTCTCTCCCCCCCTCTCTCTCTCTCTCTGTCTCTCTCTCTCTCCCGCTCTGCCTGCCCCCCTCTCTCTCTCTCTCTCTGCCTTCCCCTTTCTCTCTCTCTCTCTCTCTCTCTCTCTCTCTCTCTCTCTCTCTCTCTCTCTCTCTCTCTCTCTCTGCACTCCCCCCCTCTCTCTCTCTCTCTTCCTTCCTCTCCCTTGCTCTCTTCCACTTGCTTTGGAGGAAGATGGTACACAATCTGTAGAGTATCTGAGTAATGAAATTGCAAAAAACAGAAAATGATTGTTCAAATCAAACACTTTACACAGTCCAGTACTTATCCCCAGCCTCTCCTTTCTCTGAAGCAGCCGGTGTCTCTTCCCACCTTGATACAGTGGTCCTTCTGTAGCTCAGTTGGTAGAGCATGGCGCTTGTAACGCCAGGGTTCGATTCCCGGGACCACCCATACGACCACCCATACGTAGAATGTATGCACACATGACTGTAAGTCGCTTTGGATAAAAGCGTCTGCTAAATGGCATATATTATATTATTATATATTATATATATTACATGTGTGTGTAGCGGTTCACGCTTTAGTTTAACCCCAGAGAGGTACCCCTAGCTTTTGTCCTCTTCACTTTTACTGTAAACCTTATTTAGAAGGGATGTTAAAACATTAAAGCAGCAATCAGTAGTTGACACAATAACAAAGCCTTTCCCTGCCCCTGTTTCGGTAAAATGCTGAGAGATGTAACCACTGTCTAATTCATAGACAGAGCTAAGGATGCAAGGACTGACCATCCGTGATATCAAAATATGAGTTCTAACCACGTTTGTTTACATTTACTTTGTTTTTTGTTTATTGGACTGAAACAAACGTACACTTTGGGTTCTGATGGGGGTACGACAGTTGAACTAAACTCGTGAGGCATTTATAAGTTACATTCTTCAAATATCAATGTCCAAAATGGATGTGTATCAAATGCTGATTTCTGCTTTAAATTTAGGCATTTATTCTGAATGGTTAAGTTAAGGGATAAGGTTTGGGATCTAAAACTGGGATTGAAAACATGACCTTTGACTCCGGAGTCATGCGATTACAGTAAAAGTATAATTATAATAATAAAAAATAAAAAAACATTAAATAAAGGACTGTCTACAACTGGGATTAAAAAACGTGACCATTGACTCCGGAGTCATGGGATTACAGCCATCCGCCACCCTTGTTCTCAATGACCTAAGCCTACTTTATGATATAAGCTCTCACTGTTGTCCCTAGTGGTCGATTTTTAAAGGCATATCCTAACACCCTGTGGACGTTCAGTTTCGGGAGCCAATCTTGAGCGATCTGGCTGGTTTCATGCTTGGAGCTGTGATGTTATGATGATGTCCATGATCAATTCCAGTTTGCATGTGAGTCTGAGTCCCGGGCCTTGCTGTTCTGACGTGGTTCACAGCACTCAGAATGAGCCAAAGGCCAAGGCTTTGAATCGGTTCACCGTGGGAGCACAGAGCAGAGGCAGAACAATCAGTGGCCTCAAATAGAAGTGGGATTGCAGGGAAAAGGGCAACAGGACTTCTGGCAGACACATAGAGAGCCAATGCACCCAACAGGACACCACACACACACACACACACACACACACAAATGCTTGGGAACATACACACACAGACACGTACACTCATGCACAAACACTTACTTTCTAATATACACACACACTGTCTAATACAGACAAACACTGTCCAATACACTCACACACACACGCACACTCACACACACTCACACACACACACACACAAATGCTTGGGAACATACACACACAGACACGTACACTCATGCACAAACACTTACTTTCTAATATACACACACACTGTCTAATACAGACAAACACTGTCCAATACACACACACACACACACACACACACACACACACACACACACACACACACACACACACACACACACACACACACACACACACACACACACACACACACACACACACACACACACGCACGCACATACACCGCAGCCTCTTGTTGATCAGTTATGGCAGCAGGGTCTACAGTTAGGTCATTGTTCTGAGGGAAAAGGGGATTTGTTTTAAAATGCTATTATCGCAGGCTGTGTTTGTCAGCACTGAGAACATTGGAGCGTGTGTGTGTGTGTTATTTTTTTATTTTTTTTATTTCACCTTTATTTAACCAGGTAGGCTAGTTGAGAACAAGTTCTCATTTGCAACTGCGACCTGGCCAAGATAAAGCATAACAGACAACACAGAGTTACACATGGAGTAAACTCTGGATAAGAGCGTCTGCTAAATGACTTAAATGTAATGTAAATGTAAACAATTAACAAGTCAATAACACAGTAGAAAAAAAGGGGAGTCTATATACATTGTGTGCAAAAGGCATAAGGAGGTAGGCGAATAATTACAATTTTGCAGATTAACACTGGAGTGATAAATGATCAGATGGTCATGTACAGGTAGAGATATTGGTGTGCAAAAGAGCAGAAAAGTAAATAAATAAAAACAGTATGGGGATGAGGTAGATGAAAATGGGTGGGCTATTTACCAATAGACTATGTACAGCTGCAGCGATCGGTTAGCTGCTCAGATAGCAGATGTTTGAAGTTGGTGAGGGAGATAAAAGTCTCCAACTTCAGCGATTTTTGCAATTCGTTCCAGTCACATGCAGCAGAGTACTGGAACGAAAGGCGGCCAAATGAGGTGTTGGCTTTAGGGATGATCAGTGAGATACACCTGCTGGAGCGCGTACTATGGATGGGTGTTGCCATCGTGACCAGTGAACTGAGATAAGGCGGAGCTTTACCTAGCATGGACTTGTAGATGACCTGGAGCCAGTGGGTCTGGCGACGAATATGTAGTGAGGGCCAGCCGACTAGAGCATACAAGTCACAGTGGTGGGTGGTATAAGGTGCTTTAGTGACAAAACGGATGGCACTGTGATAAACTGCATCCAGTTTGCTGAGTAGAGTGTTGGAAGCAATTTTGTAGATGACATCGCCAAAGTTGAGGATCGGTAGGATAGTCAGTTTTACTAGGGTAAGTTTGGCGGCGTGAGTGAAGGAGGCTTTGTTGCGGAATAGAAAGCCGACTCTTGATTTGATTTTCGAGTGGAGATGTTTGATATGAGTCTGGAAGGAGAGTTTACAGTCTAGCCAGACACCTAGGTACTTATAGATGTCCACATATTCAAGGTCGGAACCATCCAGTGTGGTGATGCTGGTCAGGCGTGCGGGTGCAGGCAGCGAACGGTTGAAAAGCATGCATTTGGTTTTACTAGCGTTTAAGAGCAGTTGGAGGCCACGGAAGGAGTGTTGTATGGCATTGAAGCTCGTTTGGAGGTGGGACTTGGAGGTGGGACTTGGAGGTGGGACTTGGAGGTGGGACTTGGAGGTGGGACTTGGAGGTGGGACTTAAGGTGGGACTTGAGGTGGGACTTGAGGTGGGACTTAAGGTGGGACTTGAGGTGGGACTTGGAGGTGGGACTTGAGGTGGGACTTAAGGTGGGACTTGAAGTTGTGAACGTGTGAACTCACTGTCTCCAGTGGACTGACAGGACCCCTTCACTGTTTACCATCGGGTTATAATGCCTGTATATAAACACAACACAACACATTAACCACATCATCGCATTGTTCATTGGGTTTCTATTAGTTAGGTTATATGTAAAAAACGTCCATTATTTAATGTTAGGCTGTGATATAAGGTTTAAAGCGGGTAGATACAGGTAACTGCCAGAATAAAGGAAACACCAACAGAAAGATTCTTAATGGGACGTTGGGGCACCACGAGTCAGAACAGCTTCAATGCACCTTGGTATATTTTCTACAAGTGTCTGGAACTCAATTGGAGGGATGAAACACCATTTTTCCACCAGAAATGTCATCACTTGGTGTTTTGTTGATTGTGGTGGCAAACGTAGCAGAATCTCCCATAAATGAGATGTGGTGATGGCCATGATCATGCTCATCAAACTATTCAGTGACCACTCATGTCCTATGGATGGGGGCAGCTCTCATTCTAGCGACTTCTTCTGTGGTGAGCTCTCATTTTAGCGACTTCTTCAGTTGTGAGCTCTCATTTTAGCAACTTCTTCAGTGGTGAGCTCTCATTTTAGCGACTTCTTCAGTTGTGAGCTCTCATTTTAGCGACTTCTTCAGTGGTGAGCTCTCATTTTAGCGACTTCTTCAGTGGTGAGCTCTCATTTTAGCGACTTCTTCAGTTGTGAGCTCTCATTTTAGCGACTTCTTCAGTGGTGAGCTCTCATTTTAGCGGCTTGTTGTGTGGTGATCTCTCTCATTCTAGCTGCAGATTTTGTGCTGCTAAAATCAAACGTGTTTAAAAATATCAGACATCTGGGACGTCTCAAAGACGGGATCGTTTGCCCTCAGATTGGGTCTGTGACCCACTCACATAAAATTAGCGTCGGTGATGGCCGCGTACCCCAAGTAGGTTACAGCGTGGGGATTTTGGCTCCTATCTCAAAAAACATTTCAGGGGCAGCTAAATCATGTAGTGTACATCCAGCTTATTTAAGGGACTGAGGAAACTATATGCTTTAACTTTTAAGTAAACAGGATGACACTGCAAAATACATCTTACAGTTCTTTATCCGGTATCTTCATGGCTATGACAGAGGGATCGACCATAACATTGACATGATTAGTTGACAAGTTGAATCAGGTGTGCATATCCAGGGCTACAATAAAAATGTATATTGTCGGGGTACTGGAGGACTGGAGTTGGAAACACTGTAGGGTACTGGAGGACTGGAGTTGGAAACACTGTAGGGTACTGGAAGACTGGAGTTGGAAACACTGTGGGGTACTGGAGGACTGGAGTTGGAAACACTGTGGGGTACTGGAGGACTAGAGTTGGAAACACTGTGGGGTACTGGAGGACTGGAGTTGGAAACACTGTGGGGTACTGGAAGACTGGAGTTGGAAACACTGTGGGGTACTGGAGGACTGGAGTTGGAAACACTGTGGGGTACTGGAGGACTGTGGAAACACTGTAGGGTACTGGAAGACTGGAGTTGGAAACACTGTGGGGTACTGGAGGACTGGAGTTGGAAACACTGTGGGGTACTGGAGGACTGGAGTTGGAAACACTGTGGGGTACTGGAAGACTGGAGTTGGAAACACTGTGGGGTACTGGAGGACTGGAGTTGGAAACACTGTGGGGTACTGGAGGACTGGAGTTGGAAACACTGTGGGGTACTGGAGGACTGGAGTTGGAAACACTGTGGGGTACTGGAGGACTGGAGTTGGAAACACTGTAGGGTACTGGAAGACTGGAGTTGGAAACACTGTGGGGTACTGGAGGACTGGAGTTGGAAACACTGTGGGGTACTGGAGGACTGGAGTTGGAAACACTGTGGGGTACTGGAAGACTGGAGTTGGAAACACTGTGGGGTACTGGAGGACTGGAGTTGGAAACACTGTGGGGTACTGGAGGACTGGAGTTGGAAACACTGTGGGGTACTGGAGGACTGGAGTTGGAAACACTGTGGGGTACTGGAGGACTGGAGTTGGAAACACTGTGGGGTACTGGAGGACTGGAGTTGGAAACACTGTGGGGTACTGGAGGACTGGAGTTGGGAAACATTGTGGGGTACTGGAGGACTGGAGTTGGGAAACACTGTGGGGTACTGGAGGACTGGAGTTGGAAACACTGTGGGGTACTGGAGGACTGGAGTTGGAATCACTGTGGGGTACTGGAAGACTGGAGTTGGGAACACTGTGGGGTACTGGAGGACTGGAGTTGGAAACACTGTGGGGTACTGGAGGACTGGAGTTGGAAACACTGTGGGGTACTGGAGGACTGGAGTTGGAAACACTGTGGGGTACTGGAAGACTGGAGTTGGAAACACTGTGGGGTACTGGAGGACTGGAGTTGGAAACACTGTGGGGTACTGGAAGACTGGAGTTGGAAACACTGTGGGGTACTGGAGGACTGGAGTTGGAAACACTGTGGGGTACTGGAAGACTGGAGTTGGAAACACTGTGGGGTACATGGTGCTCTACTGGTGTAAATGATACATGGTGCTCTACTGGTGTAAAGGGTACATGGTGCTCTACTGTTGTAAAGGGTACATGGTGCTCTACTGGTGTAAAGGATACATGGTGCTCTACTGGTGTAAAGGATACATGGTGCTCTACTGGTGTAAAGGATACATGGTGCTCTACTGGTGTAAAGGGTACATGGTGCTCTACTGGTGTAAAGGGTACATGGTGCTCTACTGGTGTAAAGGATACATGGTGCTCTACTGGTGTAAATGATACATGGTGCTCTACTGGTATAAAGGATACATGGTGCTCTACTGATGTAAAGGGTACATAGAGGTAACTCGTGGTCGTTTCAATTGTGTCTAACTGTACCTCTCCTAAATAAGGACCCCTCTATCTGTTAAATAAGGACCCCTCTAGCTGTTAAATAAGGACCCCCTCTATCTGTTAAATAAGGACCCCTCTATCTGTTAAATAAGGACCCCTCTATCTGTTAAATAAGGACCCCTCTATCTGTTAAATAAGGACCCCTCTATCTGTTAAATAAGGACCCCTCTAGCTGATAAATAAGGACCCCCTCTATCTGTTAAATAAGGACCCCTCTATCTGTTAAATAAGGACCCCTCTATCTGTTAAATAAGGACCCCTCTATCTGTTAAATAAGGACCCCTCTATCTGTTAAATAAGGACCCCTCTATCTGTTAAATAAGGACCCCTCTATCTGTTAAATAAGGACCCCTCTAGCTGATAAATAAGGACCCCCTCTATCTGTTAAATAAGGACCCCTCTATCTGTTAAATAAGACCCCTCTATCTGTTAAATAAGGACCCCTCTATCTGTTAAATAAGGACCCCTCTATCTGTTAAATAAGGACCCCTCTATCTGTTAAATAAGGACCCCTCTATCTGTTAAATAAGGACCCCTCTATCTGTTAAATAAGGACCCCTCTATCTGTTAAATAAGGACCCCTCTATCTGTTAAATAAGGACCCCTCTATCTGTTAAATAAGGACCCCCTCTATCTGTTAAATAAGGACCCCTCTATCTGTTAAATAAGGACCGCTCTATCTGTTAAATAAGGAGAGAGAGAGAGAGAGAGAGAGAGAGAGAGAGAGAGAGAGAGAGAGAGAGAGAGAGAGAGAGAGAGAGAGAGAGAGAGAGAGAGAGAGAGAGAGAGAGAGAGAGAGAGAGAGAGAGAGAGAGAGAGAGAGAGAGAGAGTTACAATGAAGAAGGTGACCTAAACTGGAACATGCTTAACACCCCAGTCATCCTCACCATTCTAAATAAGCATGCCACATTCATGAAATTTAGAACCAGGAACAGATATTGCCCTTGGTTCTCTCCAGACCTGAATGCCCTTCACCAACACAAAAACATCCTATGGCATTCTGCATTATCTAGCCCCTGTGATATGCAATTTTTCATGGAAGTCAGAAACCAATATGGACAGGCAGTTAGAAAAGCCAATGCTAGCTTTTTCAAGCAGAAATTTGCTTCCTGCAACACAGACTCAAAAAAGTTCTGGGACACTGTATGGTCCATGGAGAATAAGAGCACCTCCTCCCAGCTGCCCACTGCACTGAGGATAGGAAACTCTGTCACCACTGATAAATCCACTATAATTGAAAATTTCAATAAGCTTTTTTCTATGGCTGGCCATGCTTTCCACCTGGCTACCCCCTACCCCGGTCAAATGCACTGTACCCCCCACAGCAACTCGCCCAAGCCTTCCCCATTTCTCCTTCACCCAAATACAGTCAGCTGATGTTCTGAAAGAGCTGAAAAGTCTGGACCCCTACAAATCAGCCGGGCTAGACAATCTGGACCCTTTCTTTCTAAAATGATCTGCCGAAATTGTTGCAACCCCTATTACTAGCCTGTTCAACCTCTCTTTCATGTCATCTGAGATTCCCAAAGATTGGAAAGCAGCTGCAGTCATCCCCCTCTTCAAAGTGGGACACTCTAGACCCAAACTGCTACAGACCTATATCTGTCTTCGAAAGCCAAGTTAACAAACAGATTACCGACCATTTCGAATCCCACAGCACCTTCTCCGCTATGCAATCTGGTTTCCGAGCTGGTCATGAGTGCACCTCACTGCCTCTGGCAGTCTCTATGGGGATACCACAGGGTTCAATTCTTGGGCCGACTCTTCTCTGTATACATCAATGATGTCGCTCTTGCTGCTGGTGAGTCTCTGATCCACAACTACGCAGATGACACCATTCTGTATACTTCTGGCCCTTCTTTGGACACTGTGTTATTAACTAACCTCCAGACGAGCTTCAATGCCATTACAACTCTTCTTCCGTGACCTCCAACTGCTCTTAAATACAAGTAAAACTAAATGCATGCTCTTCAACCGATTGCTGCCTGCACCTGCCCGCCTGTCCAACATCACTACTCTGGACGGTTCTGACTTAGAATATGTGGTCAACTACAAATACCTAGGTGTCTGGTTAGACTGTAAATTCTCCTTCCAGACGTTCATCAAACATCTCCAATCCAAAGTTAAATCTAGAATTTGCTTCCCATTTCGCAACGAAGCATCCTTCCTGGTTAAATAAATGTGAAATAAATCAAATAAAAAAAGAAGGGTAGTCGTTGCTGTAAGCCAGTGTTCTAATGGAGAAGGGTAGTCGTTGCTGTAAGCCAGTGTTCTAATGGAGAAGGGTAGTCGTTGCTGTAAGCCAGTGTTCTAATGGAGAAGGGTAGTCGTTGCTGTAAGCCAGTGTTCTAATGGAGAAGGGTAGTCGTTGCTGTAAACCAGTGTTCTAATGGAGAAGGGTAGTCGTTGCTGTAAGCCAGTGTTCTAATGGAGAAGGGTAGTCGTTGCTGTAAGCCAGTGTTCTAATGGAGAAGGGTAGTCGTTGCTGTAAGCCAGTGTTCTAATGGAGAAGGGTAGTCGTTGCTGTAAGCCAGTGTTCTAATGGAGAAGGGTAGTCGTTGCTGTAAGCCAGTGTTCTAATGGAGAAGGGTAGTCGTTGCTGTAAGCCAGTGTTCTCATGGAGAAGGGTAGTCGTTGCTGTAAGCCAGTGTTCTAATGGAGAAGGGTAGTCGTTGCTGTAAACCAGTGTTCTCATGGAGAAGGGTAGTCGTTGCTGTAAGCCAGTGTTCTAATGGAGAAGGGTAGTCGTTGCTGTAAGCCAGTGTTCTAATGGAGAAGGGTAGTCGTTGCTGTAAGCCAGTGTTCTAATGGAGAAGGGTAGTCGTTGCTGTAAGCCAGTGTTCTAATGGAGAAGGGTAGTCGTTGCTGTAAGCCAGTGTTCTAATGGAGAAGGGTAGTCGTTGCTGTAAACCAGTGTTCTAATGGAGAAGGGTAGTCGTTGCTGTAAACCAGTGTTTTAATGGAGAAGGGTAGTCGTTGCTGTAAACCAGTGTTCTAATGGAGAAGGGTAGTCGTTGCTGTAAACCAGTGTTCTAATGGAGAAGGGTAGTCGTTGCTGTAAGCCAGTGTTCTAATGGAGAAGGGTAGTCGTTGCTGTAAACCAGTGTTCTAATGGAGAAGGGTAGTCGTTGCTGTAAACCAGTGTTTTAATGGAGAAGGGTAGTCGTTGCTGTAAGCCAGTGTTCTAATGGAGAAGGGTAGTCGTTGCTGTAAGCCAGTGTTCTAATGGAGAAGGGTAGTCGTTGCTGTAAACCAGTGTTCTAATGGAGAAGGGTAGTCGTTGCTGTAAGCCAGTGTTCTAATGGAGAAGGGTAGTCGTTGCTGTAAACCAGTGTTCTAATGGAGAAGGGTAGTCGTTGCTGTAAACCAGTGTTTTAATGGAGAAGGGTAGTCGTTGCTGTAAGCCAGTGTTCTAATGGAGAAGGGTAGTCGTTGCTGTAAGCCAGTGTTCTCATGGAGAAGGGTAGTCGTTGCTGTAAACCAGTGTTTTAATGGAGAAGGGTAGTCGTTGCTGTAAACCAGTGTTTTAATGGAGAAGGGTAGTCGTTGCTGTAAACCAGTGTTCTAATGGAGAAGGGTAGTCGTTGCTGTAAGCCAGTGTTCTTTCTTCACTTCCCTCTGGTCCTTGGGACCCACACATTATGCAGTTGTAGCCCATGTGGAATCGCTAGCTAGTTAGCTGTGATTGCATTAATTATTTTTTTTCTTACACTGAGACAGTTCCAATTCTTTGGTGCAAATGAAGCATTTCATCCTTGTCTTCAGACTGTAAAATGCAGAGAGAACATAATCTTGCACCTCTCTTCTCTTCCATTGTTTTTAATGGGATTAATGGGGTCATTTAGTGAGGATCTCATATAAGAGAATCTATAGATGAGGCCTCCAGAGACAATAGACTTGTTAAAGTGAGTCTCTATGTACATTCCTGAGATGTTAGTTGACCAATCGTCTTCAGTTTCTGACTAGAGAAAGACCCTGTCTGTGTCCTAAGCGGCTCCTTATTACTATAGGGCACTTATATTGGCCAGATCCTTATGGGCCCCTTGTCAAAAGTAATCCACTACATAGGGAACAGGGGTGCAATTTGGGAGGCAGAGTTGCACTCCCAGAAAGCATTGCAGATTAGGTGTTTTTCCTTGTTCGGAGTTTGTGGAGAGATGTTAGAAATACACTCCGCAGTTTACCAAATGGCTTGGTTCAGCTGTGGGGTGATACACTCCGCAGTTTACCAAATGGGGTAGTAGTCAACAGAGGCTTTGTAGACATATGTAATGTAAAGAGATTACACACTGGGGCTGTTAGCCTCTCACCACAAATACATTTCTGTCTCCTGGAGATAGCAGCAGCTCTGTCCTGTCTCCTGGAGATAGCAGCAGCTCTGTCCTGTCTCCTGGAGATAGCAGCAGCTCTGTCCTGTCTCCTGGAGATAGCAGCAGCTCTGTCCTGTCTCCAGGATATAGCAGCAGCTCTGTCCTGTCTCCTGGAGATAGCAGCAGCTCTGTCCTGTCTCCTGGAGATAGCAGCAGCTCTGTCCTGTCTCCTGGAGATAGCAGCAGCTCTGTCCTGTCTCCTGGAGAAAGCAGCAGCTCTGTCCTGTCTCCTGGAGATAGCAGCAGCTCTGTCGTGTCTCCTGGAGATAGCAGCAACTCTGTCCTGTCTCATGGAGATAGCAGCAGCTCTGTCCTGTCTCCTGGAGATAGCAACAGCTCTGTCCTGTCTCCTGGAGATAGCAGCAGCTCTGTCCTGTCTCCTGGAGATAGCAGCAGCTCTGTCCTGTCTCCTGGAGATAGCAGCAGCTCTGTCATGTCTCCTGGAGATAGCAGCAGCTCTGTCCTGTCTCCTGGAGATAGCAGCAGCTCTGTCCTGTCTCCTGGAGAAAGAAACAGCTCTGTCCTGTCTCCTGGAGATAGCAGCAGCTCTGTCCTGTCTCCTGGAGATAGCAGCAGCTCTGTCCTGTCTCCTGGAGATAGCAGCAGCTCTGTCCTGTCTCCTGGAGATAGCAGCAGCTCTGTACTGTTGTTGTGGAAGGTTTGGGAATGGCTTCCTTTTAGGTGGTTATAGAATTTAACGGCTCTTTTCTGGATTTTGATAATTAGTGGGTATCGGCCTAATTCTGCTCTGCATGCATTATTTGGTGTTCTACGTTGTACACGGAGGATATTTTTGCAGAATTCTGCGTGCATAGTCTCAATTTGGTGTTTGTCCCATTTTGTGAAGTCTTGGTTGGTGAGCGGACCCCAGACCTCACAACCATAAAGGGCAATGGGCTCTATGACTGATTCAAGTATTTTTAGCCAAATCCTAATTGGTATGTTGAAATTTATGTTCCTTTTGATGGCATAGAATGCCCTTCTTGCCTTGTCTCTCAGATCGTTCACAGCTTTGTGGAAGTTACCTGTGGCGCTGATGTTTAGGCCAAGGTATGTATAGTTTTTTGTGTGCTCTGGGGCAACAGTGTCTAGATGGAATTTGTATTTGTGGTCCTAGTGACTGGACCTTTTTTGGAACACCATTATTTTGGTCTTACTGAGATTTACTGTCATGGCCCAGGTCTGACAGAATCTGTGCATAAGATCTAGGTGCTGCTGTAGGCCCTCCTTGGTTGGTGACAGAAGCACCAGATCATCAGCAAACAGCAGACATTTGACGTCGGATTCTAGCAGGGGGAGGCCGGGTGCTGCAGACTTTTCTAGTGCCCGCGCCAATTCTCTCTCCGTCTTAGAGCTTGGAGAACCTACTACTCTCTCTCTCTCTCTCTCTCTCTCTCTCTCTCTCTCTCTCTCTCTCTCTCTCTCTCTCTCTCTCTCTCTCTCTCTCTCTCTGTCTCTCTCTCTCTCTCTCTCTCTCTCTCTCTCTCTCTCTCTCTCTGTCTCCCTCTCTCTCTCTCTCTCTCTCTCTCTCTCTCTCTCTCTCTCTCTCTCTCTCTCTCTCTCTCTCTCTCTCTCTCTGCGGTGCTTTGAGTGCACCATACAGCGTCTTTCAGAAAGGCCACCTGTAGTTAACATATATGAACCCAGCCGACTGGAGACAATAGAATGTACTATAGAGAGAAGCAGAATGGATGTTTCCCTACACTGAGACACACAGACTGCAAATTTACCCTATGATTACTGGAAAACTTAACTTCATCAGACATTACGAGACAGATGTCTTCTCTGATGTTGTCTGCCATGCTCTCCTGATGCAGGGTCAAATACAATGCCTAGAGGGGCTGAATATGAAAGGATAAAATCTTAATGCAGATATACATACCCATTCTAAAGGTTAGTGGTGTGTGTGTGTGTGTGTGTGTGTGTGTGTGTGTGTGTGTGTGTGTGTGTGTGTGTGTGTGTGTGTGTGTGTGTGTGTGTGTGTGTGTGTGTGTGTGTGTGTGTGTGGTGTGTGGTGTGTGTGGTGTGTGTGTATCTACATGTGCTTGAGACAATGCAGGAGACAGACAAAAACAGACCATTTGAAGATCAATGGTTTTATTGGACTCCATAAAATAACATGTTTTCTATAGACAGGTTATCTTGCGGCTAAAAATAAATAAACTGGACGAATATCACATGTAATCACTGTTACAGACAGAGATGGTATCAGCTCAATCTGTTCCCCTGTTACAGACAGAGGTGGTATCAGATCTAACTGGCCTGGTACTCAGGGCTCTATTGTCCCTCCATCAGGTCCTAATGACCTGGTACTCAGGGCTCTATTGTCCCCCCCATCAGGTCCTAACGACCTAGTACTCAGGGCTCTATTGTCCCCCCCATCAGGTCCTAATGGCCTGGTACTCAGGGCTCTATTGTCCCCCCATCAGGTCCTAGTGGTCTGGTACTCAGGGCTCTATTGTCCCTCCATCAGGTCCTAATGGTCTGGTACTCAGGTCTCTATTGTCCCTCCATCAGGTCCTAATTGTCTGGTACTCAGGGCTCTATTGTCCCTCCATCAGGTCCTAATGGCCTGGTACTCAGGGCTCTATTGTCCCTCCATCAGGTCCTAATGGCCTGGTACTCAGGGCTCTATTGTCCCTCCATCAGGTCCTAATGGCCTACACCCAAACAAGGGCACTGCGTTCATCCACCTCTGGCCTGCTCGCCTCCCTACCACTGAGGAAGTACAGTTCCCGCTCAGCCCAGTCAAAACTGTTCGCTGCTCTGGCCCCCAATGGTGGAACAAACTCCCTCACGACGCCAGGACAGCGGAGTCAATCACCACCTTCCGGAGACACCTGAAACCCCACCTCTTCAAGGAATACCTAGGATAGGGTAAGTAAGGGTAGGTAATCCTTCTCCCCCCCCAACAAGATTTAGATGCAAGTGGCTGTTCCACTGGTTGTCATAAGGTGTATGCACCAATTTGTAAGTCGCTCTGGATAAGAGCGTCTGCTAAATGACTTAAATGTAAATGTAAATGTACTCAGGGCTCTATTGTCCCTCCATCAGGTCCTAATGGCCTGGTACTCAGGGCTCTATTGTCCCTCCATCAGGTCCTAATGGCCTGGTACTCAGGGCTCTATTGTTCCTCCATCAGGTCCTAAATGTCTGGTACTCAGGTCTCTATTGTCCCTCCATCAGGTCCTAATGGCCTGGTACTCAGGGCTCTATTGTTCCTCCATCAGGTCCTAAATGTCTGGTACTCAGGTCTCTATTGTCCCTCCATCAGGTCCTAATGAGCTGGTACTCAGGGCTCTATTGTCCCTCCATCAGGTCCTAATGGTCTGGTACTCAGGATCAATTAGAAGTTCAACAGCAGGTTGAAACTAAGTGTAAAACAAGGTCTTTGTGGATGTTGCTTCAAAGCCTAACACAACAAAATGGATGGAGCTTCATAAGGTGATGATTCATTCAAAACACAAATACGAATATTAGAGTTTATACCTACATTTAGGCGTTTGAGCCCAAGCCCAAAATACATTTAAAAAATACATTCAAATCATCAAACAAAACTGATTTAAGATGTCTTTGGTACACAATTGGTCTAGCCAATACTCCAAATTTTAACCAATTCTGGGAATCTCCTATGAGTGTGGATTGTATTAATATGCACACTTGCAAACTTTCTATTAATGAGTCTGGGAGAGAACGTATAGCCTTAGGCCAGGCTGTGTGTTCATTGATTGTGCTGGGGAGGATTACAGATAGCCTACAATTATAGCGAATTATATTTTCATAATTAATTGGATGACACATTACATTTAGCTATACAGAATCTCTCACCACCAAGCTTTTTCCATCTCCTCTCTCCTCTCCTTTATTTATTTCTGCAACGTGCAGAGCGGCTGTCGACAGTTTAGTGAAATATGTTTAATTTGCGAAAACATGTCACCATCTATGTTCTTAAATGAAGCAGGAACAGGAACAGGAAGCAGGAACAGGAACAGGAAGCAGGAACAGGAAGCAGGAACAGGAACAGGAACAGGAAGCAGGAACAGGAACAGGGTTTGGGCCGGGAATATACACCTGTCCCACAACGAGAGAGCGAGAGAGCGTGAGAGCGTGAGAGCGAGAGAGCGAGAGAGCGAGAGAGCGAGAGAGCGAGAGGGCGAGAGGGCGTGAGAGCGAGAGGGCGAGAGGGCGAGAGGGCGAGAGGGCGTGAGGGCGAGAGGGCGAGAGGGCGAGAGGGCGAGAGGGCGTGAGAGCGAGAGGGCGAGAGGGCGTGAGAGCGAGAGGGCGAGAGGGCGAGAGGGCGAGAGGGCGAGAGAGCGAGAGAGCGAGAGGACGTGAGAGCGAGAGAGCGTGAGAGCGAGAGAGCGTGAGAGCGTGAGAGCGTGAGAGCGAGAGGGCGTGCTCCTCTAAACAGTGGTTGATGGGTATAAGTGATATAAGAGTTGTTATATTTATTTCTCAGCTGGTCATAATAAAGACATGCTCTGCTATAAAACCCAAGTAGCCTACGAGACATCAATGAAAAAATGGTGGGAAATCAGGGAAAGCACGCGGCCTCCATTCACTATTCAACTGCATACGGATGACATCATTTTAACATTTGATTATGGAGCGCTCTTAATACAAAGCAATTTGACATATTAGTAAAGACAAGATCACATTTGAGAATAGTCTGATGGGTGAAAATATGTAGGAAAGAAACGGCCTATCACAGTTATTACGTTGACGTGTGACAATAAGACCGTGTGTTTGTGTGTGTGTGTGACTGTGTGTGTGACTGTGTGTGTGACTGTGTGTGTGACTGTGCGTGTGACTGTGTGTGTTTGTGTGACTGTGTGTGTGACTGTGTGTGTGTGTGTGTGTGTGACTGTGTGACTGTGTGTGTGTGTGTGTGTGTGTGTGTGGTTGTGTGTGACTGTGTGTTTGTGTGTGTGAGTATGAGTGCATGCAATCATCTAAACATCAGTTATCATGTAGTCATCATAATCATCATCTAACTCATCATCTAACCTATCATTTAACCCCCTTCAGTAACCCCCTTCAGTAACCCCCTTCAGTAACCCCCAGTACAATAACCCCCTACAGTAACCCCCTTCAGTAACCCCCTTCAGTAATCCCCTTCAGTAACCCCCTACAGTAACCCCCTACAGTAACCCCCTTCAGTAACCCCTTCAGTAACCCCTTCAGTAACCCCCTACAGTAACCCCCTTCAGTAACCCCCTTCAGTAACCCCCTACAGTAACCCCCTACAGTAACCCCCTTCAGTAACCCCCTTCAGTAACCCCCTTCAGTAACCCCCTTCAGTAACCCCTTCAGTAACCCCTTCAGTAACAGTAACCCCTTCAGTAACCCCCTTCAGTAACCCCCTTCAGTAACCCCTTCACAGTAACCCCTTCACTAACCCCCTACAGTAACCCCCTTCAGTAACCCCCTTCAGTAACCCCCTACAGTAACCCCCTTCAGTAACACCCTTCAGTAACACCCTTCAGTAACCCCCTTCAGTAACCCCCTTCAGTAACCCCCTTCAGTAACCCCCTCAGTAACCCCTACAGTAACACCCTTCAGTAACCCCTTCAGTAACCCCTTCAGTAACCTTCAGTAACCCCTTCAGTAACCCCCCTTCAGTAACCCCCTTCAGTAACCCCCTTCAGTAATCCCCCCTTCAGTAACCCCTTCAGTAACCCCCTTCAGTAACCCCCTTCAGTAACACCCTTCAGTAACCCCCTTCAGTAACCCCATTCAGTAACCCCCTTCAGTAATCCCCTTCAGTAACCCCCTTCAGTAACCCCCTACAGTAACACCCTTCAGTAACCCCCTTCAGTAACACCCTTCAGTAACCCCCTTCAGTAACACCCTTCAGTAATCCCCTTCAGTAACCCCCTTCAGTAACCCCCTTCAGTAATCCCCTTCAGGAACCCCCTTCAGTAACCCCCTTCAGTAACACCCTTCAGTAATACCCTTCAGTAACACCCTTCAGTAACCCCCTTCAGTAACACCCTTCAGTAATACCCTTCAGTAACCCCCTTCAGTAACCCCCTTCAGTAATACCCTTCAGTAACCCCCTTCAGTAACACCCTTCAGTAACCCCCATTCAGTAACACCCTCCACAAGTCCTCACCCTAGTCATCATCAGTACAATCATGGTTGTGTTTCAACATTTGAACATTGGCCCCATTTAATTAAGTCACTACGCGCATTAGACAGACACACCCAGCACCTCCCTGTTTTTACTGCCTCTAATCAGCAGCATTCGTCTCTCTCTCTCTCTCTCTCTCTCTCTCTCTCTCTCTCTCTCTCTCTCTCTCTCTCTCTCTGAAATCTATTTCATTTGGAAAGGATAAATCATTTTCCTCCAGCGAAGAAGGGAAGGGGGAAGTTAATTGCGTGTTGTTTTAGATAACAAAACAAAATACAATTCTGTTTTGGGCCTCGCCTGTCTGCCCCTGACTGTGCTAGACAGTAAATCCTTGTGTCTATTGACGTCTGTAATCTGTTAATTAGCTACTGGGGGAAACAAGAACAAAGACAGCGACAGGTGATTCCAAAAACTATTTTCCTAGATTCCTCACATCATAACTTCCTAGGAAGGGCAGAGATGGTATCACTGGAAGAGAGGATCCACTCGCTTCCGTTTGATATATAAGGAGACTTAAATAAATGTAACATTTATTTAACTAGGCAAGTCAGTTAAGAAAAAAATCTTATTTACAATGACGGCCTACACCGACCAAACCTGGACGACGCTGGGCCAATTGTGTGCCGCCCTCTGGGATGCAGACTGGATTCAAGTCAGGGACTGGAGTAGCTTAAACCGCTGCGCCACTAGGGAGAGGACACAATATATCGAGAGAAAAACTTTAGAGATTCATCCAGCATCTTTGTCATGGAAAATATCTCCATTGATCAGCCTGTCAATAGAAAGTGAGTCTGAGATAATTTGTATTCCCTGCTGTTTAAACAGCCGTCGATAAGTGCTCCATGCAGATGGCATTTCGGTGGAGTTAAAATGCCGCGTCATTCATGGCCTTTTCCCTTTAGCAAATGTCACATGAAATTAGCTTTTCTTTTCAAAATGTACTTTCCATCAACTGTACATCCGAAACATGTTTCACATCACATTTTCTGTTCTCGCAATATTATTATTATTATTATTTATTTTTTATATAACAACAGCTAAATATAAATGGATTAAATTTAATATAGTAGCATTAGTTATTCCACATTATTGATTGAACTGGCCGTTTTGTAGTGTGCTCTTTTTTTCTAAAGAAACCATTGTTATTGTTTCCACCTATTTCTGTAGAAAACTAGAGAGAGGACAGAGAGAGAGAGACAGAGAGACAGAGAGAGAGAGAGAGAGAGAGAGAGACAGAGAGACAGACAGAGAGACAGAGAGAGACAGACAGAGAGACAGAGAGACAGACAGAGAGACAGACAGAGAGACAGAGAGAGCGACAGAGAGACAGACAGAGCGACAGAGAGACAGACAGAGAGACAGAGAGACACAGAGACAGAGACAGATAGAGAGACAGAGACAGATAGAGACAGAGAGAGACAGAGAGACAGACAGAGAGACAGAGAGACAGAGACAGACAGAGAGACAGAGACAGACAGAGAGACAGAGAGACAGATAGAGAGACAGAGAAAGACAGAGAGACAGAGACAGACTACAGATCTATAGTACAGATCTATAGTAATTCTACAGATCTATAGTAATCCAGCCGATCCATAGTTATCCTACAGATCTATAGTAATTCTACAGATCTATAGTAATCCAGCCGATCCATAGTTATCCTACAGATCTATAGTAATCCTACAGATCTATAGTAATCCTACAGATCCATAGTTATCCTACAGATCTATAGTAATCCTACAGATCTATAGTAATCCTACAGATCTATAGTAATTCTACAGATCTATAGTAATCCAGCCGATCCATAGTTATCCGACAGATCAATGTGTTCTGAGCTGCTGTCAGTATTTTTTAAATTCATTAACATACATAAAAACAAGGCTTTTATTGGTCTTCTCTCCAACTTCACCATGCAGAAGAAACCTCAAGTCCTGTCCCAAATGTCACCTTATTACCTACATGGTGTACTACTTTTACTAGAACCCTATGGGCCTTGCTCAAAATTAGTGCACTATATAGGGAATAGGGTGCCATGTGGTATGTATTTTAGTGTAAAGAAGTGCACTATATATGTGGGATGCTGAATCAGTAAAGTTTAAATCATGAGATTCTCTGAGCTCATCCTGATGTAGAGTGTTGACTGAATCAGGGACCTTCTAGAACAGTGTTACCGTGGGTTACAAGCTTCACATAACATCACATTATAAGAACCTAGGAAAGCCTGTAGTTTCTGAGACAGACCCTGTGGAGTATTGTACTGTTATTTCTAGGTAATCAGATACAGGGCTCTCGGAAAGTTTTCTGACCCCTTCACTTTTTCCATATTTTGTTAAATTACAGCCTTATTTTTAAATGGATTTAAATACGTTTTTTTAATCATCAATCTACACACAATACCCCATGATGACATCACAACACCCCATAATGACATCACATTACCCCATAATGACATCACAATACCCCATAATGACATCACAACACCCCATAATGACATCACAATACCCCATAATGACATCACAACACCTCATAATGACATCACAACACCTCATAATGACATCACAATACTAGAGACTAGAAACTGAGCTCAGGTGTATCCTGTTTCCATTGATCATACTTGAGATATTTCTAAAACTTGATTGGAGTCCAACTGTGGTAAATTCAATTGGATTGGACATGATTTGGAAAGGCACATACATACCTGTCTATATAAGGTCCCACAGTTGACAGTGCATGTCAGAGCAAAAACCTCTATCATTCTTAAATAGAAGAAGTTTGGAATCACCAAGACTCTTCCTAGAGCTGGCTGCCCGTCCAAACTGAGCAAACGGGGGGGGAAGTACCTTGGTCAGGCAGGTGACCAAAAACCCGATGGTCACTCCAACAGAGCTCCTCCAGGAGATGGGAGAACCTTCCAGTCAAGCCCTTATGCTAGAATGGCCAAACGAAAGCCACTCCTCAGTAAAAAGCACATGACACCCCGCTTGGAGCTTGCCAAAAGGCACCTAAAGGAATCTCAGACCATGGGAAACAAGATTCTCTGGTCTGATGAAACCAAGATTGAACTCTTTGGCCTGAATGCCAAGCCTCACAACTGGAGGAAACCAGGCACTGCTCCACACCTGGCCAATACCATCCCTACGGTGAAGCGCGGTGGTGGCAGCATCATGCTGTGGGGATGTTTTTCAGTGGCAGGGACTGGGAGACTAGTCACGATTGAGGCAAAGATGAACGGAGTAAAGTACAGAGAGAATCTTGATGAAAACCTGCTCTAAAGCGCTCAGGACCTCATACTGGAGTGAATGTTTTTTTTCATTTAAAACTGCAACCTGGCCAAGATAAAGCAAAGCAGTGCGACACAAACAACAACACAGAGTTACACACGGAATAAACAAGTGTACAGTCAATAACACAATAGAAAAAAATGAAAGTCTATATACAGTGTGTACAAATGGATTGTGGAGGTAAGGCAATAAATAGGCCATAGTAAAGAAGTAATTACAATTTAGCTAATTAACACTGGAGTGATAGATGAGCAGATGACGATGTGCAAGTAGAAATACTGGTGTGCAAAAGAGCAGAAAAGTAAATAAAAACAATATGGGATGAGGTAGGTAGATTGGGTGGGCTATTTACAGATGGGCTATGTACAGCTGCAGCGATCGGTTAGCTGCTCAGATAGCTGATGTTTCAAATTAAAGTTAGTGAGGGAAATTTAAGTCTCCAGCTTCAGCGATTTTGCCATTTGTTCCAGTCATTGGCAGCACAGAACTGGAAGGAAAGGCGGCCAAAGGAGGTGTTGACTTTTGGGATGATCAGTGAGATTTACCTGCTGCAGCGCGTGCTACGGGTGGGTGATGTTATCGTGACCAGTGAGCTGAGATAAGGCGGAGCTTTACATAGCATAGACTTACAGATGACCTGGAGCCAGTGGGTCTGGCGATGAATATGTAGCGAGGGCCAGCCGTCTAGAGCATACAGGTCTCAGTGGTGGGCTTTGGTGACAAAACGAATGGCACTGTGATACACTGCATCCAGTTTGCTGAGTAGAGTGTTGGAACCTATTTTGCAAATGACATCGCCGAAGTCGAGGACTATCCTAATATCCAGTTTTACAAGGGTATGTTTGGTGGCGTGAGTGAAGGAGGCTTTGTTGCAAAATAGGAAGCCGATTCTAGATGTAATTTTGGATTGTAGATGTTTAATATGAGTCTGGAAGGAGAGTTTACAGCCTAGCCAGACACCTAGGTATTTGTAGTTGTCCAAATGTTCAAAAGTCAGAACCGTCCAGAGTAGTGATGCTTGTCAGGCGGGCGGGTGCAGGCAGCGAATGGTTGAAGAGCATGCATTTGGTTTTACTAGTATTTAAGAGCAGTTAGAGGCCATGGAAGGAGGGTTGCATGGCATTGAAGCTCGTTTGGAGGTTAGTTAACACAGTGTCCAAAGAAGGGCCAGATGTATACAGAATGTTGTCGTCTGTGTAGAGGTGGCTCAGGGAATCACCCGCAGCAAGAGCGACATCGTTGATATAGACAGAGAAAATAGTCTGCCCAAGAATTGAATCCTGTGGTAACCCCATAGAGACTGCCAGAGGTCCGGACAACAGGCCCTCCGATTTTACACACTGAACTCTGTCTGAGAAGTATTTGATGAACCAGGTGAGGCAGTCATTTGAGAACCAAGGCTGTTGAGTCTGCCGACAAGAATACGGTGATTGACAGAATTGAAAGCCTTGGCCAGGTCGATGAAGACGGCTGCACAGTCCTGTTTTTTATCGATGGCGGTTATGATATCGTTTAGTACCTTGAGCGTGGCTGAGGTGCACCCGTGACCAGCTCGGAAACTCGATTGCACAGTCAGAGAAGGTACGGTGGGATTCGAAATGGTCAGTGATCTGTTTATTAACTTGGCTTTCGAAGATTTTTGAAAGGCAGAGGAGGATGGATATAGGTCTATAACAGTTTGGGTCTAGAGTGTCTCCCCCTTTGAAGAGGGGGATGACCGCGGCAGCTTTCAAATCTTTAGGGATCTCAGATGATACGAAAGAGAGGTTGAACAGACTTGTCATAGGGGTTGCAACAATGGTGGCGGACAATTTTAGTAAGAGAGTGTCCAGATTGTCTAGCCCAGCTGATTTGTACGGGTCCAGGTTTTGCAGCTCCTTCAGAACATCTGCTATCTGGATTTGGGTGAAGGAGAAGCTGGGGAGTAGCTGTGAGGGGTGCGGAGCTGGTGACCGGGGTTGTGGTAGCCAGGAAGAAAGCATGGCCAGCCTTAGAGAAATGCTCATTGAAATTCTCGATTATTGTGGATTTATTGGTGGTGACAGTGTCACCTAGCCTCAGTGCAGTGGGCAGCTGGGAGGAGGTGCTCTTATTCTCCATCGACTTTACAGTGTCCCAAACCTTTCTGGAGTTAGAGCTACAGGATGCATATTTCTGTATGAAAAAGCTAGCCTTTGCTTTTCTGACTGACTGTATGTATTGGTTCCTGACTTGCCTGAAAAGTTGCATTTCGCGGGGACTATTCGATGATAGTGCAGTCTGCCACAGGATGTTTTTGTGCTGGTCGAGGGCAGTCAAGTCTGGAGTGAACCAAGGGCTGTACCTGTTCTTAGTTCTTCATTTGTTTTAAAGGGGCACGCTTATTTAAGATGGTGAGGAAATTACATTTTAAGAACAACCAGGCATATTCGACTGACGGGATGAGGTCAATATCCTTCCAGGAGAGCCGGGCCAGGTCGATTAGAAAGGCCTGCTCGCGGAAGTGTTTTAGGGAGCGTTTGACAGTGATGAGGGGTGGTCGTTTATCCGCAGTCCCATAGCGGATGCAGGCAATGAAGGCTTAGTGATCGCTGAGGTTCATCTTCCAACAGGACAACGACCCTAAACACACAGCCAAGACAACACAGGCTTCGGGACTAGTCTCTGAGTGTTTTTGGAACCACCAAGAGCCTGATCGAACATCTCTGGGGAGACCAGAAAACAGCTGTGCAGCGACGCTCCCCATCCAACCTGACAGAGCTTGAGAGGATCTGCAGAGGAGAATCTGAAAAACTCCTCAAATACAGGTGTGCCAAGCTTGTAGTGTCATACCCAAGAAGACTCGAGGCTGTTATCGCTGCCAAAAGGTGCTTCAACAAAGTACTGAGTAAATGATCTGAAACATTATGTAAATATGAGATTTCAGTTTTTTTTATATAGTGTCTAAAAACCTGTTTTGCTTTTTTTTATGAGGTGTAGATTGATGAGGTGTAGATTGACTAGGGGAAAAAAACGATTTAATCCATTTTAAAATAAGATTGTAAAAATGTTGGGAAAAAGTCATGGGGTCTGAATACTTCCCGAATGCACTGTAGACTGATATAGTGGTACTTTCTCATACTTCCTCTGCTGAGACCAGAGTCTGGTGGTGGTTCAGAATCTAATCAACACACAATGGGACGGTGGGCTAAACAGTTCTACTGTAACGTTAACACACACACACACACACACACACACACACACACACACACACACACACACACACACACACACACACACACACACACACACACACACACACACACACACACACACACACACACATGGTCACACAAATACACAGACACACACACACACACACACACAAACAAACACGTTAACAAACACGTCACACAAATATACACACACAAAACACACACACACACACAAACACATTACACATGGTCACACAAATACACAAACACACACAAACACACACACACACACACATTACACATGGTCACACAAATACACACACACACACACACACAAATACACACACACATACAAACACAAAAAACACACACAAACACACACACCCTTCGAAGGCTTAGCAACACCTCCCTGGCATTAGGTTGAGATGTGTTTCATATTGATGTTTTCTGTGATCGATCGGTAGAGTCTAGCATCTCTCTCGTTCATCAATACTGCTGACAGACCAGATGAGAAGCAGGGGAAATCCCATTCAGATGGACGATACATACAGTAGACACTATCTATGAATGATGGAGTTAGAATTGAATGATGGACAGAGATGTTAAATAGCTAGAATTGAATGATGGATAGAGTTGTTATAGAGTTAGAATTGACCGATGGATAGCAGAGATGTTAGATAGACATGAAAGATGGGCAGATACATGGATGAGATATAGATTGAAACTGAGGAGATGTAAGTTTTCTTGATGGAATTATGTTTTTTTGAAAGTGTTATTTAGTATAATTTTGATTGAATCAAAATACACACACACACACATTTTGATTGTATCAAAATTATACAAAATAACACTTTACAAAAAAATATAATTACATCAAAAAGACTAAAAACACCAGGAATCAGTTCCAAGTGATTTTAATTTGGCAAATGTGTTCGCAAGTATTACCACGCATAATAGAGAGATTTGTTTGTGTTTGTTAATAAATCCTCTTGAAGCTAGGGGGCGCTATTTACATTTTTGGAAAAATGACGTTCCCAAAGTAAAAGGCCTATTTCTCAGGACCAGATAATAGAATATGCATATAATTGTATATAATTATATATATGCTATATATACATATATATAATATATATACATATATATATATATATACATATATATATATATATATATATATATATATTTATATATATATACATATATATAATATAATATACATATATATATAATATATGTATATAATTGACAGCTTAGGATAGAAAACAATCTAAAGTTTCCAAAACTGTAATAATATTGTCTGTGAGTATAACAGAACTGATATTGCAGGCGAAAGCCTGAGGAAAAATCCAATCAGGAAGTGACTCTTATTTTGAAATAAGCGTTCCTATGCATCCCTATTGACCATTGAAAGGGATATCAACCAGATTCCTTTTTCTATGGCTTCCCTAATGTGTCTACAGTCGCTAGACATAGTTTCATGCTTTTATTTAGAAAAATTAGTGTGAACGACAACATTGCGTCAGTGGTCAGGTGGTGGCTCAGAGTGATTTGTGCGTAATAGACAAAGGCGGCCATTGTTCCTCTCGCTCCTAGTGAAAAGCCAATTGTCCCGTTTGATATATTATCGAATAGATATTTGAAAAATACCTTGAGGATTGATTATAAAAAATATTTCTGTCGATATTATGGATCTAATTTTTTTCGCCGTTGTCATGACAGCAATTTCTGGTGGATTTCTCAACAAAACGTGAACAAGAAAAGGAGATATTTCCTCTATAAAAATTATCTTTATGGAACAACATTTGCTGTCTAACTGGGAGTCTCGTGAGTGAAAACATCCGAAGCTCATCAAAGGTAAACTATTTAATTTGATTGCTTATCTGATTTTCGTGACCAAGCTTCCTGCTGCTAGCTGGACATAATGCTATGCTAGGCTATCGATAAACTTACACAAATGCTTGTCTTGCTTTGGCTGTAAAGCATAATTTCAAAATCTGAGATAACAGGGTGATTAAAGAGCAGTGATGCTGTTCGTATTTGTATTTGTACATATTAGCCAGTTTATACAATTTTAAAAACATTACAGTACATTCATAGATTTCACAACACTGTGTGCCCTCAGGCCCCTACTCCACCACTACCACATATCTACAGTACTAAATCCATGTGTAAGTGTTGCAGTCATTTCAGTCACTGTAGTAGCTGACATGTATAGTGTTGAGTCATCCAGTGGCATGTCATTAGTAAAGATTTAAAAAGTAATGGGCCAAGACAGCTGCCTTGGAGAATTCCTGATTCTACCTGGATTATCTTGGAGAGGTTTCCATTAACCTCTTGCTCCTACCTGACACGCAGGCGTCCCATCTAGACATCTGGAAATGCAAATGCGCTACGCTAAATGCTAATAGTACTCAAACGTTCATTAAAATACACATGCAGGGTATTGAATTAAAGCTACACTCGTTGTGAATCCAGGCAACAAGTCAGATTTTTAAAATGCTTTTTGGCGAAAGCATGAGAAGCTATTATCTGATAGCATGTAACACCCCAAAAGAACCGCAGGGGACGTAAACAAAATAATTAGCATAGTCGTCGCTACACAAACCGCACAAATAAAATATAAAACATTCATTACCTTTGACCATCTTCTTTGTTGGCACTCCTAGATGTCCCATAATCACTATTGGGTATTTTTTTTTCAATTAAATCGGTCCATATATAGCCTAGATATCGATCTATGAAGACTGTGATAAACGGAAAAAAATAGCGTCTTGTAACGTCATTTTTTTAATTAAAAAAGTCGACGATAAACTTTCACAAAACACTTCGAAATACTTTTGTAATGCAACTTTAGGTATTAGTAAACGTTAATAAGCGATTAAATTGATCACGAGGCGATGTATATTCTATAGCTGTCCGTCTGGAAATAATGTCCGGGTAAATCTCAACCAAAATATCCGGTCGGAGACCGGAAGAACTGCGCTGCCTTGCGTCTGTTTGACCAAGAAACAAATAGTAGGCAAATGGCAAGCCTCTAGACATCGTGTGGAAGCTGTAGGTATTGCAACCTCAGCCCCATTAAATGTGGTTCACCTTTATCAATGGGTTCAAGTCGCGCATGGATATATTTTTCCATTTTCAGTGATCAGATTTTCCTGCACTTTTCGATGAAACGCACGTTCTGTTATAGTCACAGCCGTGATTTAACCAGTTGTATAAACGTCTGAGTGTTTTCTATCCACACATACTAATCATATGCATATACTATATTCCTGGCATGAGCAGCAGGGCGCTGAAATGTTGCGCGATTTTTAACAGAATGTTCGAAAAAGTAGGGGGTAGGAGTAACAGGTTAAAGAACACACTCTAATTCGCATTATGTTTGCCAATCGGTTGTGCATTCAGACTTATTTTCCATTCCTTTTGCCTCATCCCTCTCAACCATACAATTTTTCAATTCCTCATCAATCCACAGGGATTTAACACATTTTACAGTCATTTTCTAAATTGGTGCATGCTAATTAGTAACTGGAATAAGCAATTTCATATATGTGGCTATTGCAGCGTCTGTTTGCTCCTCATTACACACCACGGACCAACAAATATTCTTTACATCAACAACATAGGAATCACAACAAAACGTATTGTATGACCTCTTATACACTATATTAGGCCCCGCCTTTGGAACTGTGGTTTTCCTACATATGGCTACTATATTGTGATCACTACATCTGATGGATTTGGATGCTGCTTTCAAGCATATTTCTGCATCATTAGTAAAGATGGGTTCAACACATGTTGATGAATTCATTCCTGTGCTGTTTGTAACTACCCTGGTAGGTTGACTGATAACCTGAACCAGGTTGCAGGCACTCATTAATCAAAATCAAATCAAATGTATTTATATAGCCCTTCGTACATCAGCTGATATCTCAAAGTGCTGTACAGAAACCCAGCCTAAAACCCCAAACAGCAAGCAATGCAGGTGTAGAAGCACGGTGGCTAGGAAAACTCCTAGAAAGGCCAAAACCTAGGAAGAAACCTAGAGAGGAACCAGGCTATGTGGGGTGGCCAGTCCTCTTCTGGCTGTGCCGGGTGGAGATTATAACAGAACATGGCCAAGATGTTCAAATGTTCATAAATGACCAGCATGGTCGAATAATAGTAAGGCAGAACAGTTGAAACTGGAGCAGCAGCATGGCCAGGTGGACTGGGGACAGCAAGGAGTAATCATGTCAGGTAGTCCTGGGGCCTGGTCCTAGGGCTCAGGTCCTCCAAGAGAGTGAAAGAAAGAAGGAGAGAATTAGAGAACACACACTTAGATTCACACAGGACACCGAATTAGGACAGGAGAAGTACTCCAGATATAACAAACTGACCCTAGCCCCCCGACACAAACTACCAATTTGTAAGTCGCTCTGGATAAGAGCGTCTGCTAAATGACTTAAATGTAAATGTACTGCAGCATAAATACTGGAGGCTGAGACAGGAGGGGACAGGAGACACTGTGGCCCCATCCGAGGACACATTACAGTTTGAAGCTTTTTCTTGAGTGGGCAACTTGATGAAAGCCAGTCAATATTTAAATCACCCAGAAAATATACCTCTCTGTTGACATCGCATACATTACCAAGCATTTTACACATATTATCCAGATACTGACTGTTAGTACTGTTAGTGGTCTAAAGCAGATTCCCCAGAAGGAGCTTTGGGTGAAGCAGATGAACCTGTAGCCTTATTACATCAACGGTATTTAACGGGAGATCCTCTCTAATCTTTACAGGAATGTGGTTCTGAACATAAACAGCAACACCTCCACCACTGGCATTCCTATATTTTCTGTAAATTGTATAACCTTCTATTGCTAGCACTGTATCATCAAAGGTATTAGTTAAGTGAGTTTCAGAGATGAATGTCAGAATATGAATGTCATATGTTACTAGCAAAATACGCACCTTGTGTCTTAAACTACATATGTTAACATGATCTATTTTGAGCACTTTTCTGGGATGCTTGGTTGTTTTCATTGCTTTACTGGGAAGCTTAGAAGAAGTAGATATGCTATTCATCTTATTTCTGTTAGTGCAGGGTGAGCTGCACACAGTGGACTTCCTCCCAGGACACACCGCCTCAGTGCTAACAGTATAAATCTGGTTGATAGGCACATGATTCCTGCATACAATAGCTGTAGGATTAGCAGAGGCATTCAGGGCAGTTCGAGGACATACATTAGGTTACTTACATTGTGTCTACCAACACCCTGGGATGATGTACTGTACATTTGCTGAAGCATTATGATAACTCTGTGTCAAGAAGGTAGGGATTAGTTGAGCTGGGCTTGGCTCATTGATAAGTCATTGTCTCAACACAGCCTTCTAATTCTGTGAAAGGATCCAGGATCCCACATGATTTGGGTGGATCCCATCCTCCTTATAAAACATGTTTTGTTTCCAAAAGGTATCAAAATTGTCAACAAAAGTTACACCCATTGAGCTGCAATAATCACGTAGCCAGTTGTGAAGAGAAAGAATCCTGCTAAAGCATTCAATGCCACGATTCAGAAAGGGCCAGATATGATGGGAATTTTATTAGTGTCTGGCAGAGAGTCAATCAGCTCTTTAAAATACAGTTTCAACTGTTCAGATCTGCCCTTCATAATGTCATTAAAACCCACATGGACTACGATAGATTCGTTTTTCATGTCCTAACGTATTACATTCGGGAGCAGGTTAGTAACGTAATTTACTCGCGCTTTGGAGGAGGACATTGTTTTTGCACCAGGAACGGTCACATGTCTTACAATGGAGCCAAAACGGCTGCCGAGACTGATGAGGAAATCTGCCCACAATTCTATCTATAGAATGTATATCTGTTGATATTGTCTTTTTTTAAAGTGTCATAAATTATTGAGTTTAGAGAACCCTTTATGGACGGGCGACCCCTCTTTTATGCTGCTGCTTACTCTCTGTTTATCATATATGCATAGCCATTTTAAATATACATTCATGTACACACTACCACAATTGGCCCGACCAACCAGTGCTCCCGCACATTGGCTAACCGGGCTATCTGCATTGTGTCCCACCCACCATCCGCTACTCTCTGTCTATCATATATGCATAGTCACTTTAACCATATCTACATGTACATACTACCTCAATCAGCCTGACTAACCGATGTCTGTATGTAGCCTCGCTACTTATATAGCCTCACTACTGTATATAGCCTCTCTACTGTATATAACCTCTCTACTGTATATAGCCTCTCTACTGTATATAGCCTCTCTACTGTATATAGCCTCTCTACTGTATATAGCCTCGCTACTGTATATAGCCTCACTACTGTATATACCCTCTCTACTGTATATAGCCTCGCTACTGTATATACCCTCTCTACTGTATATAACCTCTCTACTGTATATAGCCTCACTACTGTATATACCCTCTCTACTGTATATAGCCTCGCTACTGTATATAGCCTCGCTACTGTATATAGCCTCACTACTGTATATACCCTCTCTACTGTATATAGCCTCTCTACTGTATATAGCCTCTCTACTGTATATAGCCTCTCTACTGTATATAGCCTCGCTACTGTATCTAGCCTCACTACTGTATATACCCTCTCTACTGTATATAGCCTCACTACTGTATATACCCTCTCTACTGTATATAGCCTCTCTACTGTATATAGCCTCACTACTGTATATACCCTCTCTACTGTATATAGCCTCGCTACTGTATATAGCCTCACTACTGTATATACCCTCTCTACTGTATATAACCTGTCTACTGTATATACCCTCACTACTGTATATAGCCTCTCTACTGTATATAGCCTCACTACTGTATATAGCCTCTCTACTGTATATAGCCTCAATACTGTATATAGCCTCACTACTGTATATAGCCTCTCTACTGTATATAGCATCTCTACTGTATATACCCTCACTACTGTATATAGCCGCTCTACTGTATATAGCCTCACTACTGTATATACCCTCTCTACTGTATATAGCCTCTCTACTGTATATAGCCTCTCTACTGTATATAGCCTCGCTACTGTATATAGCCTCACTACTGTATATACCCTCTCTACTGTATATAGCCTCGCTACTGTATATAGCCTCACTACTGTATATACCCTCTCTACTGTATATAGCCTCTCTACTGTATATAGCCTCACTACTGTATATACCCTCTCTACTGTATATAGCCTCGCTACTGTATATAGCCTCACTACTGTATATACCCTCTCTACTGTATATAGCATCTCTACTGTATCTAGCCTCACTACTGTATATAGCCTCTCTACTGTATATAGCATCTCTACTGTATATAGCCTCACTACTGTATATAGCCTCTCTACTGTATATAGCCTCACTACTGTATATACCCTCTCTACTGTATATAGCCTCTCTACTGTATATAGCCTCACTACTGTATATAGCCTCTCTACTGTATATAGCATCTCTACTGTATATAGCCTCACTACTGTATATAGCCTCTCTACTGTATATAGCCTCACTACTGTATATACCCTCTCTACTGTATATAGCCTCTCTACTGTATATAGCCTCTCTACTGTATATAGCCTCTCTACTGTATATACCCTCTCTACTGTATATAACCTCTCTACTGTATATAGCCTCTCTACTGTATATAGCCTCTCTACTGTATATAGCCTCTCTACTGTATATACCCTCTCTACTGTATATAACCTCTCTACTGTATATAGCCTCTCTACTGTATATAGCCTCTCTACTGTATATAGCCTCTCTACTGTATATAGCCTCTCTACTGTATATAGCCTCTCTACTGTATATAACCTGTCTACTGTATATACCCTCACTACTGTATATAGCCTCTCTACTGTATATAACCTGTCTACTGTATATACCCTCACTACTGTATATAGCCTCTCTGCTGTATATAACCTCTCTACTGTATATAGCCTCTCTACTGTATATAGCCTCTCTACTGTATATAGCCTCTCTACTGTATATACCCTCTCTACTGTATATAACCTCTCTACTGTATATAGCCTCTCTACTGTATATAGCCTCTCTACTGTATATAGCCTCTCTACTGTATATACCCTCTCTACTGTATATAACCTATCTACTGTATATAGCCTCTCTACTGTATATAACCTCGCTACTGTTTTTCACTGTCTTTTTACTGTTGTTTTTATTTATTTGCTTACCTATTGTTCACCTAATACGTTTTTTTGCACTATTGGTTAGAGGCTGTAAGTATTTCACTGTAAGGTCTACTACATCTGTTGTATTCAGCATTTCACTGTAAGGTCTACTACACCTGTTGTATTCAGCATTTCACTGTAAGGTCTACCGACACCTGTTGTATTCAGCATTTCACTGTAAGGTCTACTACACCTGTTGTATTCAGCATTTCACTGTAAGGTCTACTACACCTGTTGTATTCGGCATTTCACTGTAAGGTCTACTACATCTGTTGTATTCAGCATTTCACTGTAAGGTCTACTACACCTGTTGTATTCAGCATTTCACTGTGAGGTCTACTACATCTGTTGTATTCGGCATTTCACTGTAAGGTCTACTACATCTGTTGTATTCAGCATTTCACTGTAAGGTCTACTACACCTGTTGTATTCAGCATTTCACTGTAAGGTCTACCTACACCTGTTGTATTCAGCATTTCACTGTAAGGTCTACTACACCTGTTGTATTCAGCATTTCACTGTAAGGTCTACTACACCTGTTGTATTCAGCATTTCACTGTAAGGTCTCCCTACACCTGTTGTATTCAGCATTTCACTGTAAGGTCTCCCTACACCTGTTGTATTCAGCATTTCACTGTAAGGTCTACTACATCTGTTGTATTCGGCGCACGTGACAAATAAACTTTGATTTGATAACTTGAGTACGTTACAGGCCTACGACAGATGGAGAAGCCCTTCTGGATGCAGAGCAGGGGCGGAAGGTTGCCGATGTCGATTTAAAAATCGTAGTAGTAGGCACTGTGGCCAAAGACAGTGACGAAGGTGCAGGAAGATCAGGCTCCAGGATGGCAAAACTATTTGTTGTTTGTATCCACTCCGTGCCTCTCGTTGGGAGTCTAGACTGCTTTGCGAGAGGCTGGTGTCTTTGGCTTCCACGGCTTGTGACATGCGACCGTCGTTGTTTGTCTTACTCCTCTTGCTGTGTTCCTTTGACTCCACTATCAGATGAGGGAGCTCCAGGCAACACCGGCCAGTCGGCTAACAACAAATGACAAGGCGGAGATGCATCCAACAAGCGTGAACACCGTCCAGTCACTGGCGTAGAAAATGTAAACATTTCATTCTGCGTTTGACCTAGTTTCTTATGTCGGCTGGTGACCTGTGTGACCAAGGAAGCCACCTCAAGCCTATAATCCTCGGCAGGTAAGCGATTGCCACATTGGAACTCTGAGTGATTCGGTTTGTCCTGAAACAAAGTGTAGTAGATACAGTTCCTACAGCACTGGAACCATTAATTTACCTCTCCAGACAGAGAAGGCTCCATTGCAAAACTGATCTGGTACCAACTTCGTTAGCTTGAAGAGCAATGTGCAGGCTTCTTGCAACCACTTGCAAAACAGATAGCTTAGATGTTTGAGTACCTTTTGAATGTGAAGTTTCCATGAAGCCTAGTCCACTCTACCAGTGACAAACCTTGACTGGCCACTTGGGGATAATGTTGTCACAGTGAACATCCGAGGATGGAACCATGCTACCTCCCCCTCATCGTACTAGGTGTGCGGAGGCTGTTGCCTCCCCTGCTCCGGGGAGGGACCAGCTTTCACTTCACCCTTGGGAGTAAAACGGTACCTGTTCCAAACTGACTGGCGATATTCTTGTGGAACAGGACAAGAAGGTGAAGACATTGGGGTGGACCCAGAAGCCGGGGCAGACCCCCTAGAAGAGAATGCCGCCGCAGTAGCAAAGGTCCTCTGAAAAAGGAAGATGGGCAGAGCTACCTCCTGGTTCGTTTTCTCCTCGAAATGAGACGTCACATAATCCAGTGACAAGCCAGACAACCCCATAAGAAGAATTGTTGTGTCCAAGTACATCTACCTATCTCTCTCCAGGACCTGTGACCAAGTCAACCAAAGGTGTGGCTGCATCACCGCAGTAACCCCCATGAATCCATATAGATGCGAGACGGTGCAACAGGACATGCACAAGATGAAATTGTCTGTAGTCTCGTCTAGGAGCTCTGCGTGGGGATCCCCAGAAGCCAGAACTATGGCCAGGTCAGTCAACAACTCAGTCTGGTAAACCTTCAGTATTGTGACCATGTTCTGGGATCATCCTGGGCCTGGTAGACCTTGTCAAGCTGCGCCCCCGAAAAACAACAGTGCTTATTTTGGGAGTGACAGGTTAAGGTTAGCCAACCCTTTGTTAGCCAACAGATCTCGGAAGCCAGCGAGCTTCCCATCCAACGGAGGCATGTGGACAAGCCCTGCCCCCTCCATCACCTCCACACCCATGCAACATTAGACTGGAAAAAAAGGTAAGCGGTAATTGACTGTGGCTAGCATCAGGACGGTCACACCACTCGGCGACATGGATCAATGAGCGACACGCAAGAAGCCGGTGATTCCCTTGCTTCTAACGTAGCAGGGACGTGTGGCTGTCCCAAAGACAAACCCAGTACCTGGTGCTGTGGGGGTTACTACCTCCAGTACCTGGTGCTGTGGGGGGGTTACTACCTCCAGTACCTGGTGCTGTGGGGGTTACTACTTCGAGTACCTGAAGCTGTGG
This sequence comes from Oncorhynchus keta, assembly GCF_023373465.1. Classification (NCBI taxonomy): domain Eukaryota; kingdom Metazoa; phylum Chordata; class Actinopteri; order Salmoniformes; family Salmonidae; genus Oncorhynchus; species Oncorhynchus keta. Next base: position 42,806,745 of record NC_068428.1, read on the forward strand.
GGGTTACTACTTCCAGTACCTGGTGCTGTGGGGGTTACTACCTCCAGTACCTGGTGCTGTGGGGGTTACTACTTCCAGTACCTGGTGCTGTGGGGGTTACTACCTCCAGTACCTGGTGCTGTGGGGGTTACTACCTCCAGTACCTGGTGCTGTGGGGGTTACTACTTCCAGTACCTGGTGCTGTGGGGGTCACACACACACACACATTCCATTAGCAATGCAAAAATCCAGGCAAAAGGTATTATCAAACCAAACCAAAAAAAGGTTTTATCAAACCAAATTACTGTATATGATGACATACAGTAGGATCTCCCCGTGGAACCTGTAGAAATAGCTTAAAATATGTTTAGGTTGCCTTTTGTCTGCTATGCTATCACATGGTGTCTCTGGTCATTGCAAAGAAGTCAAAAGTAGTGCACTATTTATTTTATTTTACCTTTAATTAACTAGACAAGTCAGTTAAGAACAAATTCTTATTTTCAATGACGGCCTAGGATAGAGCTATAGGGCTCTGGTCAAAAGTAGTGCACTGTATAAAGAATAGGGTTCAATTTAGGGTGAAAAGTAGTGCACTATATAGAGAAAAGGGTGCCATTGGGCTCTGGTTTAAAGCAGTGCACTGTATAGAGAATAGTGTTCCATTCAGGGTCTAAAGTAGTGCACTATAAAAGGAATAGGGGGCCATTTGGAACGCCTTCACACAGTGACTTGTGAGACAACCTCGCTATCTGTGATTGAGCTGTTTGCCTTTTTAGGTTGTGTAATGTTCAATTTTTTTTTTTGGGGGGGGGTTTATTTAATTCAACCTTCTTTGTTGTAGTGTTGTTTATGTGGTTCTGTGTAAGGGTCATTTCAGGTCAGACCATAGAACAGAAAGAGTACATTTTGTTAGCATAAAGTCAGCCCATTTGTCCTCAGGTTTAATCTACCTGTCTGGGACAGTTTAATTGATGGAACATTATTTAAATTTTAAAAAATTCTTTTTTTTAACCTGGTACACTTTATATATTTTATCTTTCATTAACATTTAAATGGAAATGTTCTGACTTGAATTGCAATATTGCAAGATTAAAATGTTTTCTCTCTCTCTCTCTGCCTTCCCTCTCTCTCTCTCTGCCTTCCCCTTCTCCTCTCTCTCTCTCTCTCTCTCTCTCTCTCTCTCTCTCTCTCTCTCTCTCTCTCTCTCTCTCTCTCTCTCTCTCCTCTGCCCTCTCTCTCTCTCTCTCTGCCTTCCCCCTCTCCTCTCCCTCTCTCTCTCTCTCCCTCTGCCCTCTCTCTCTCTCTCTCTCTCTCTCTCTCTCTCTCTCTCTCTCTCTGCCTTCCCCCTCTCGCTCTCTCTCTCTCTCTCTGCCCCCCTCTCTCTCTCTCTCTCTCTCTCTCTCTCTCTCGCTCTCTGCCCCCCCTCTCTCTCTCTCTCTGCCCCCCTATCTCTCTCTCTCTCTCTCTCTCTCTGCCTTCCCCCTCTCTCTCTCTCTCTGCCCCCCTATCTCTCTCTCTCTTTCTCTCTGCCTGCCCCCTCTCACTCTCTCTCTCTCTCTCTCTCTCTCTCTCTCTCTCTCTCTCTCTCTCTCTGCCTTCTCTCTCTCTCTCTCCCTCTCTCTCTCTCTCTCTCTCTCTCTCTCTCTCTGCCCTCTCTCTCTCTCTCTCTCTCTCTCTCTCTCTCTCCACCCCCTCTCTCTCTCTCTCTCTGCCCCCCTATCTCTCCCTCTCTCACTCTCTCTCCCTCTCCCCCTCTCTCCCTCTCTCTCTCATTCTCTCTCTCTCTCTCTCTCTCTCTCTCTCTCTCTCTCTCTCACTCTCTCTCTCTCTCTCTCTCTCTCTCTCTCTCTCCTCTCTCTCCTTCTCTCTTTCTCTCTCTCTCTCTCTGCTCTGTAATCTTTGGCATTTTTATTTTTATATCTCTGCAGTGTTTTTTTATCATATTTATCATCATTTTTCATAGAAACTAACCCCAGAACACTTTTAGTCGAGTGTCTTTCTTATTTTTTCTATTAGCACTTTACAGCTGAAAGTCAAATAATGTATAGTCACAAGTTTGAATTGTGATACATCTCCATTAGTCAAAGTGCCACACAGAGTCGTGCTTTTAACATCTCTGTAAAGATGCTATTTCCAAGGCAGCAAAAAAACACACAATAAATTCACTGAAGTGTCTCGAAGAGCTTCAAAACGTGTTCTTTTCAAGGAAACCAGATCCCATTCACTGACCATGGCCAGCCAAACTCTGAAGAACTTCTGAGTACTTCCTCTTTTCTTCTCCGTCTCCTCCCACTTCCTCTTTCTTCCCTCAATATTTCCCTCCCTTGAAGAGAAAAACCTATTCTGACATTACTCTATATTGTAGATCAGTGGGTTCACCATGTGGCCGTGAACTCGTAGATTCAGTGACTGCATCCCAAATTGAACCCTATTCCCTATATCGTGCACTACATTTCAGTACAAAGGGAATTATGGTCCCATTTCAGTTTCATTTTCAGGTTGGGTATCACTGGAGACAGTCTTAAGGTGGAGAACTACCTGACACTCAAGGAGACCACTACTCTCCATTTTATTTTTCCATAGACACCTAGGGTGTCTATATATTTTTTTTTCAGCGAGATCACACCAGATAATCTTCCATTTTCGACGTCGGTAGATGCCTTTATTGCCTTCCACTAGTCGAGGGGCAACATGATCATGTGACTTGTGATGAAGGCGGTGGCTGGGTAAGCACTGGCTAGGATCATGCATTACCTGTGACTTGTGATGAGGTGGCTGGTGGCTGTGACTTGTGATGAGCACTGGCTAGGATCATGCATTACCTGTGACTTGTGATGAGGTCGGTGGCTGGGTAAGCACTGGCTAGGATCATGCATTACCTGTGACTTGTGATGAGGTCGGTGGCTGGGTAAGCACTGGCTAGGATCATGCATTACCTGTGACTTGTGATGAGGTCGGTGGCTGGGTAAGCACTGGCTAGGATCATGCATTACCTGTGACTTGTGATGAGGTCGGTGGCTGGGTAAGCACTGGCTAGGATCATGCATTACCTGTGACTTGTGATGAGGTCGGTGGCTGGGTAAGCACTGGCTAGGATCATGCATTACCTGTGACTTGTGATGATGTCGGTGGCTGGGTAAGCACTGGCTAGGATCATGCATTACCTGTGACTTGTGATGAGGTCGGTGGCTGGGTAAGCACTGGCTAGGATCATGCATTACCTGTGACTTGTGATGAGGTTGGTGGCTGGGTAAGCACTGGCTATCATCAAAGACAGATTTACTCACAAATAAACCTGGATGAATCCCAAGTTCACCATACAAGACAACTCCAACAATCAGAGTGACGTGGCTATTAAGCGAAAATCACCAAATGTAAATACCAATGTAGCCAAGATACAAAAGTGATAGCTTCGGATGGTGGCATATTTAAATTTCATCTGACAAAATGACACACTGCTTTAACTCAGCTAAGCCACTATGACTTAGTTGAGTTACAACTGATATGTGGCACTAAAATTCCAACATAGACACATTTCATCTGATCAATTGTTAGGAAAACTCCACAGCCAATCACAATGGATTACAATTCTTCCAATGATCTGTTCGCTGCTCTGGCCCCCCAATGGTGGAACAAACTCCCTCACGACGCCAGGACAGCGGAGTCAATCACCACCTTCCGGAGACACCTGAAACCCCACCTCTTTAAGGAATACCTAGGATAGGATAAGTAATCCTTCTCACCCCCCTTTAAGATTTAGATGCACTATTGTAAAGTGACTATTCTACTGGATGTCATAAGGTGAATGCACCAATTTGTAAGTCGCTCTGGATAAGAGCGTCTGCTAAATGACTTAAATGTAAATGTAAATGGAATCTTGGCTTATTTTGTGTCAGTTGTGCAATTGAAATGTGTCATCTGCATTTATCCCCTCGGGGATTCAATCCCGTAACCTTTCAATTACTGGCCCAGCGCTCTAACCACTAACTGTGTGGCTTTCAGATCACAGACCTAAGAAAGATAACGCAATGTCAATAATAAACATAGGTTATTGCTAGTTACAACTAAATAGTCCAAACAACATTTTATATCCAAATTAAACAAATCAATGCACGGTGTAGTCAGCAAGCAACAAGTAATCCATAGTAGCTTTAACTTCAGCAAGCAACAAGTAATCCATAGTAGCTTTAACTTTAGCTTTAACACAAGTAATCCATAGTAGCTTTAACTTTAGCTTTAACTTTAGCTTTAACTTTAGCTTTAACACTCGTATACATACAGTTGAAGTCGGAAGTTTGCATACAGCTTAGCCAAATACATTTAAAATAATTTTTTCACAATTCCTGACATTTAACCCTAATAAAAAAAATCCCTGTCTTAAGTCAGTTGGGATCAGTTAGGATCACCACTTTATTTTAAGAATGTGAAATGTCAGAATAATTGGAGAGAGAATTATTTATTTGAGCTTTTATTTCTTCTTTCACGTTCCCAGTGGGTCAGAAGTTTAGATACACTCAATTAGTATTTGGTAGCATTGCCTTTAAATTATTTAACTTGGGTGAATTGTTTCGGGAAGCCTTCCACAAGCTTCCCACAATAAGTTGGGTGAATTTTGGCCCATTCCTCCTGACAGAGCTGGTGTAACTGAGTCAGGTTTGTAAGGCCTCCTTGCTCGCACACGATTTTTCAGTTCTGCCCACACATTTTCTATAGGATTGAGGTCAGGGCTTTGTGAGGGCCACTCCAATACCTTGACTTTGTTGTCCTTAACTTCTTACGGGTAGATGGGCCGATAGCGTCCCACCTGGCCAACATCCGGTGAAATTGTAGAGTGCGAAATTAAAAAAATACTAAACTCAAATATTTTACATTCTTGAAAATATATCAAAATAAAGCTTAACTTCTTGTTAATCCAGCCGCTGTGTCAGAGTTCAAAAAGGCTTAATGGCGAAAGCACACCATGCAATTATCTGAGGACAGCACCCCGCATACAAAACCATGAAAAACATATTTCAACCAGGCAGGTGTGCTACAAAAGTCAGAAATAGCGATATAATAAATGCCTTACATTTGAAGATCTTTTTTTTGTTGGCACTACTAAATGTCCCACAAACATCACAAATGGTACTTTTGTTCGATGATGTCCTTCTTTATGTCCCAAAAATGTCAATTTATTTGGCGCGTTTGATTCAGAAATACACTGCTTTCAACTCGCCCAACAAATGATCTTATAAATTACCTTTAAACTTGGTCCAAAAATTTCAAACAACATTTCTAATCCAACCTTAGGTACCCTAAAACGTAAATAATCGATAACATTTAAGACGGAATTAACTGTTACTAATACAGGATAAAAACAATGTGGAGCGCGCTCCTGTTCACACGCACCAAAACAGTAGAGTCCACCTGGAGTGACACTTACAATGAATAGCATTACTTCTTCATTTCTCATAAGAAAACATTGAACAATTTCTAAAGACTGTTGACATCTAGTGGAAGCCATAGGAACTGCAGCCAGATCCCTAATACATTTACATTTAAGTCATTTAGCAGACGCTCTTATCCAGAGCGACTTACAAATTGGTGCATACACCTTATGACATCCAGTGGAACAGCCACTTGCATCTAATCTTTTTAGGGGGGGGGTGAGAAGGATTACTTATCCTAATAATAAGGGTATCCCATAGAAAATAAATCCTATGATTCTTTTTTCCCCTGGATGGTTTGTCCTCGGGGTTTCGTCTGCCAAACCAGTTCTGTTATACTCATTATTTTCACAACTAAATAATCACTTTCTATCTAATATATTAGCTATGTCTTACCTTTTCAGCATGTCGGTTTTTGCTCTCCCAACTTTGTGAATGCAAATATGATGTTCACTCTCGACACTGATACTAAAATGTAATTCCCGCTCCTTACTTCCAGAAAGCAAAAGTAAATGTCCAAAGTCCAGGTAAAAAGTATGAATTGGTCATTTAGTTTCACACAGTACTGGACAGTCTAGTACTCACTTGTTCGCCTGTCAGAGAGATAGCAGTGAGGGAGATGGTGGCATAGTGGTTGTTAGCACAACTTACCCTAGCACAACATGTTTAGGCAATACCATTGCCCAAAACATTAAATTTGTCTCGAATTAAGCTACTTCAAGCTAGGCAAAGCAGCTATGGCTAAACTGACCCTGCCCATTAACGGTGACTGGAGTCAGCTAATGCAGGGCGTTTCAAGAATTTGAATGTGTTTGAATGGACTGAAAGAAAGGCAGAAATATCCATCTTTCCTGAGGTTTTGATAATTATTATTATTATTATTATTATTATTATTATTATTTTTCATACAGTTTAAGCTGTTATTTAATTTTTTTGCATATCAACCACTTAAAAAAAATATTAGATTGCAGAAAAGTATGTTTAAAAATATATATAATTTTCATAGCAGCTTATTTTATTAGATTATCACAGGGTAAATAGTTATGATATAGTTTGGCTTGGAAGAGGTTTTTTCACCTGGTCACATACAGCTGATGTGTTGTGCATTGAAGTCCACAAGCAAAGGGAAAAGGTGAGAGGAGGAGAGCGCATAGATGCGAGAAGGAATACAACGTGGCTGCTATGAAAGTAACGTGTGATTCTGTTGAAAAACGCTACTTAAAGGGAAGCAAACGGAAGAAAAATGGGGATAAACACACTCCTGAATTTGTCCAATAGAAACTGTCGTTTTGCAACTGTTGGACTAACGGTTACACCCTTGATCAGATGCTAGATGCAGGCAAAGAGTGTGCAAGGCGTAATTGAATGTGTCACTGTCTGTCCATGTGTCATTGTCTGTCACCTCAAATTTGTCTCTTGGCCTGTGTGCACTGTGCCCCTACGCTGTAAACTTTCAGTTACAGGCTGTAGCAATCTCAAGATAGGTATAGGGAACATTTGAGTATCATGTACAGTGCCTTGCAAAAGTATTCGGCCCTGTCACGCCCTAGTCGAAGTATTTTGTGTTTATCTTCATTTATTTGGTCAGGCCAGGGTGTGACATGGGTTTTTGTATGTGGTGTGTAGATAGTGGGATTGTAGCTTAGTGGGGTGTTCTAGGGAAGTCTATGGCTGTCTGGAGTGGTTCTCAATCAGAGGCAGGTGTTTATCGTTGTCTCTGATTGGGAACCATATTTAGGCAGCCATATTCTTTGGTTATGTTGTGGGTGATTGTCCTTAGTGTCCTGATGTCCTTGTTCTGTGTTAGTTGACACAAGTATAGGCTGTTTTCGGTTTTCGTTTCGTTTATTGTTTTGTAGTGTTTTTTGTATTGATTTGTGTTACGTTTATTTGATTAAAAATGGATCGCAATATACACGCTGCAGTTTGGTCCGACTCTCCTTCACCATTAGAAAACCGTAACAGCCCCCCTTGAACTTTGCGACCTTTTGCCACATTTCAGGCTTCAAACATAAAGATATAAAACTGTATTTTTTTGTGAAGAATCAACAACAAGTGGGACACAATCATGAAGCGGAACAACATTTATTGGATATTTCAAACTTTTTGAACAAATCAAAAAAATGAAAAATTGGGCGTGCAAAATTATTCAGCCCCAGTGCAGCAAACTCTCTCCAGAAGTTCAGTGAGGATCTCTGAATGATCCAATGTTGACCTAAATGACTAATGATGATAAATGCAATCCACCTGTGTGTAATCAAGTCTCCGTATAAATGCACCTGCACTGTGATAGTCTCAGAGGTCCGTTAAAAGCGCAGAGAGCATCATGAAGAACAAGGAACACACCAGGCAGGTCCGAGATACTGTTGTGAAGAAGTTTAAAGCCGGATTTGGATACAAAAAGATTTCCCAAGCTTCCCAAGGAGCACTGTGCAAGCGATAATATTGAAATGGAAGGAGTATCAGACCATTGCAAATCTACCAAGACCTGGCCGTCCCTCTAAACTTTCAGCTCATACAAGGAGAAGACTGATCAGAGATGCAGCCAAGAGGCCCATGATCTCTCTGGATGAACTGCAGAGATTTACAGCTGAGGTGGGAGACTCTGTCCATACGACAACAATCAGTCGTATATTGCACAAATCTGGCCTTTATGGAAGAGTGGCAAGAAGAAAGCCATTTCTTAAAGATATCCATAAAAAGTGTTATTTAAAGTTTGCCACAAGCCACCTGGGATACACACCAAACATGTGGAAGAAGGTGCTCTGGTCAGATGAAACCAAAATTGAACTTTTTGGCAACAATGCAAAACGTTATGTTTGGCGTAAAAGCAACACAGCTCATCACCCTGAACACACCATCCCCACTGTCAAACATGGTGGTGGCAGCATCATGGTTTGGGCCTGCTTTTCTTCAGCAGGGACAGGGAAGATGGTTCAAATTGATGGGAAGATGGATGGAGCCAAATACAGGACAATTCTGGAAGAAAACCTGATGGAGTCCGCAAAAGACCTGAGACTGGGACGGAGATTTTGTCTTCCAACAAGACAATGATCCAAAACATAAAGCAAAATCTACAATGGAATGGTTCAAAAATAAACATATCCAGGTGTTAGAATGGCCAAGTCAAAGTCCAGACCTGAATCTGATCAAGAATCTGTGGAAAGAACTGAAAACTGCTGTTCACAAATGCTCTCCATCCAACCTCACTGAGCTCGAGCTGTTTTGCAAAGAGGAATGGGAAAAAATGTCAGTCTCTCGATGTGCAAAACTGATAGAGACACATACCCCAAGCGACTTACAGCTGTAATCTCAGCAAAAGGTGGCGCTACAAAGTATTAACTTAAGGGGGCTTAATAATTTAGCACGCCCACTTTTTCAGTTTTTGATTTGTTAAAAAACTTTGAAATATCCAATTTTCCACTTCATGATTGTGTCCCACTTGTTGTTGATTCTTCACAAAAAAATACAGTTTTATCTATATCTTTATGTTTGAAGCTTGAAATGTGGCAAAAGGTTGCAAAGTTCAAGGGGGCCGAATACTTTCGCAAGGCACTGTAATAGCCTAAACCTATCAATTTTACATTGAAGTGGGTGAATGGAATAGGAATGACAGTCATCCAATATGCTGTAATAGAAAAAAATGACCCTCCCTCATCTTAAATGATACTGACCGCCGCTGGTATGGATTCCATTCTCTCTGTGATGGATCTGACATCCACATGCTTGGGGAGTCGATTCAGGTTGAAAACAGGGTATGCTGCACACAAACACACACAGTATGCTTTGAAAGCCAAACGCTCAGCTAACAAGTTCTTCTTGTTCTCTATTATTCTTTCACAGCATTGCGCCAAGGCCATTAACCGTAATGGAGGGAAAAATAAATTAAAGGAGGAGTGAGAGGAGAGAGAGGGAGACACAGAGAGAGAAGAATAGGGAAGAGAGAGGAGGGGGAAGAGGTAGAGAGGGAGACCAGATTGAGGAGGGAGAGGAGAGGGAAGAGGTAGAGAGGGAGACCAGATTGAGGAGGGAGAGGAGAGGGAAGAGGTAGAGAGGGAGACCAGATTGAGGAGGGAGAGGAGAGGGAAAAGGTAGAGAGGGAAACCAGAGGGGGGAGAGAGCGGAGAGGAAGAGGTCGAGAGAGGAAAGAGAGGATGAGGGAGAGGGAGAGAGAGGAAAGAGAAAGAGAGGATGAGAGAGAGAGAGAGGGGGGAAAGAGAGATAACTGGAAACTTACACTGCAGCAAATTATTATCATGATGGAAGGGTGTTTTAAATTACAGGTCATTTGAGTCATGGGCTGGAGGACTTAAATAGTTAGAATCAATGTCAGAGACGCAGGAGGGAGGGAGGGAGGGAGGGAGGGAGGGAGGGAGGGGTGACGTTCTGCCCAGTGAAGTCTGAAGTGTGTGGTGGAGTGGAAGCTTGGGGGAGAGGAGAGAGAGACACAGACACAGAGGGAGGAAGGGAGGGTGAGAGAGAAAAGAGAGAGAGAGAGAGACAAATAAAAAGAGGGGAGAGAGAGAGAGGGGAGAGAGAGAGAGAGGGAGAGAGAGAGAGGGGAGAGAGAGAGAGGGGAGAGAGAGAGAGAGGGGAGAGAGAGAGAGGGAGGAGAGAGAGAGAGAGAGAGAGAGAGAGAGAGAGAGGGGGAGAGAGAGAGAGAGAGAGAGAGAGGGAGAGAGGGAGAGGGAGAGAGAGAGAGGGAGAGGCAGATGGAGAGAAGAAGGAGAGAGAAAAACCGGGGACAGTGAGAGACAGAGAAAGGGTGAAGAACGAGAAAGGGAGGAGAATCCTTTCCCTTTTGATCTTGGCAGATAAATGCTCATTAGCTAGTTGATAAATGTATAACAGAGACGGCAAAGCAGTCCACAATGACCAGAGAGAATCCATATCTCGTTGTACGGCAACCATGAGGGAAATGAGGAAAATACATTTCATTGCTTTCAAGGAAGAAAATATAACCTCATCTAGAAAAGGCCTATTTAAACGTTCCTTTATTTTACTTGCTGAATTGGTGAGGTCATCTCTACACTATCCGTTCAATGCAGACAAATAGCATATAGATACATACATATACGTTCATTAAAATTGCTTCCACATTCCAACGACATCCAAGGACACATTGTTAAAGAAAATACAATCCAGAACATTACATTTTTCCCCTCAAGTGGACATGAAATGATCTCTGTTTTATCTCTGTTCTCTTCAGCCTCCAGTGTTACCGCAGTAAGTGTTTTCAGAATATTAAACCACAATACTTTCAAGGACATTGGTGAAGAAAGTACACTCCAGAAACGTACATATCATAAGTCGTCTCTTCAGGCTTTTTCCAAATTCGACGTTCTAAAGCTCTGACTTCTCATTGTCTACAGATTCAGAGTAGTGGAAACTATACACATAAAAACACACACACACACACACACACACACACACACTCACTCACTCACTCACTCACTCACTCACTCACTCACTCACTCACTCACTCACTCAGAGAGAGAGAGAGGAGAGAGAGACTCACTCACTCACACATACACACTCACACACACACACTCACTCACAGATACACACTCACACACACTCACACACACACACTCACTCACTCACTCACTCACTCACTCACTCACTCACTCACTCACTCAGCACTCACTCATCACACATACACACTCACACACACACACTCACTCACAGATACACACTCAAACACACTCACACACACACACACAACACACACACTCACTCACTCACTCACTCATAACTCACTCACTCACTCACTCACTCACTCACTCACTCACTCACTCACTCACACATACACACTCACACACACACACTCATTCACAGATACACACGCACACACACTCACAATGAGGGACACTCACTCACTCACTCACTCACTCACTCATCACTCACACATAAACACTCAAACACACACACACACTCACTCACAGATACACACACACACACTCACTCACTCACTCACTCAACTCACTCACTCAGATCACTCACTCACTCACTCACTCACTCACTCACTCAACACACACACACACACACTCACTCACAGATACACACTCAAGAAACACTACACACACACACA
>NC_068428.1:42838240-42863240 GCF_023373465.1 Oncorhynchus keta
AGACAGGGCATTTTATTTTTTAACCTTTATTTAACTAGGCAAGTCAGTTAAGAACACATTCTTATTTACAATGACGGCCTAGGAACAGTGGGTTAACTGCCTGTTCAGGGGCAGAATGACAGAGTTGTTTGTACCTTGTCAGCTCGGGGATTTGAACTTGCAACCTTTCGCTTACTAGTCCAACACTCTAACCACTAGAGTGACTGCCCCCATCCTGACTGCCCCTGAACAGGCATGATGCACAGACATTGAGACTGTTGGCATATGTCCTCTAATATGGTGGATACTTTCGGCATCAGTGCATCCTAATAATATAGATTTTCGCCAAAGTGTGCACATGTAAGCCTTTATGGTTTTGAAAGAAAATGACTGGAACTCCCTCTACCCCAATCCAATGCTTTTAGACTTGTGTGGAGTAGTACGCGTGTTCACACTTCTGATGGAACGAGGGATTATTGGGACACAACGTGTGACTTTAAACTGCACCACCACCTAGTATGGTTTTCAATTCAAGCTGTTATAACGATACAGGGCCCAGATGCAGATGGTTCGAGTCCCTGATAGTTATGATAAACAAGGTGCGGGCTGGAGATCATAAACCAGGTCGGAGTTCAGGAGGTAAAGGGTGGCAGGCAGGCTTGAGGTCAGGGCAGGCAGAATGGTCAGGCAGGCGGGCTCAGTGTCAGGGTAGGCAGAATGGTCATGCAGGCGGGCTCAGTGTCAGGGCAGGCAGAATGGTCAGGCAGGCGGGCTCAGTGTCAGGGCAGGCAGAATGATCAGGCAGGCAGGCTTGAGGTCAGGGCAGGCAGAATGGTCAGGCAGGCGGGCTCAGTGTCAGGGCAGGCTGAATGGTCAGGCAGGCGGGCTCAGTGTCAGGGCAGGCAAAGGTCGGAACCGGGAGGACTAGAAAAACAGAGACTTGGAAAAAGCAGGAGAATGGAAAAACACGCTGGTTGACTTGACAAGACGAACTGGCAAAAGACAAACAGAGAACACAGGTATAAATACACAGGGGGTAATGGGTAGATGGGTGACACCTGGGGGGGAGGGGGGTGGAGACAAGCACAAAGACAGGTGAAACAGATCAGGGTGTGACAGCTGTAGATCTTTGGATTAATGATTTATTTTTATATTTTTAGGAGCGGCAGTTACCCTAGTGGTTAGAGCGTTGGGCCAGTAACTGAAAGGTTGCTGGATTGAATCCCCGAGCTGACAAGGTAAAAATCTGTCGTTCTGCCCCTGAACAAGCAGTTAACAAACTCTTCCCCGGTAGGCTGTCATTGTAAATCAGAATTTGTTCTTAACTGACTTGCCTAGTTAAATAAAGGTTAAATTAAATATACACTGCTCCAAAAAATAAAGGGAACACTTAAATATAAATCTCGATGTTCTCTGGCAAATGCCAAACGTCCTGTACGGTGTTGGGCTGTAAGCACAACCCCCACCTGTGGACGTCGGACCCTCATACCACCCTTATGGAGTCTGTTTCTGACCGTTTGAGCAGACACATGCACATTTGTGGCCTGCTGAAGGTAATTTTGCAGGGCTCTGGCAGTGCTCCTCCTGCTCCTCCTTGCACAAAGGCGGGGGTAGTGGTCCTGCTGCTGGATTGTTGCCCTCCTACGGCCTCCTCCACATCTCCTGATGTACTGGCCTGTCTCCTGGTAGCGCCTCCATGCTCTGGACACTACGCTGACAGACACAGCAAACCTTCTTGCCACAGCTCGCATTGATGTGCCATCCTGGATGAGTTGCACTACCTGAGCCACTTGTGTGGGTTGTAGTCTCCGTTTCATGCTACCACCAGAGTGAAAGCACCGCCAGCATTCAAAAGTGACCAAAACATCAGCCAGGAAGCATAGGAACTGAGAAGTGGTCTGTGGTCACTACCTGCAGATCCACTCCTTTACTGGGGGTGTCTTGCTAATTGCCTATAATTTCCACCTGTTGTCTATTCCATTTGCACAACAGCATGTGAAATGTATTGTCAATCAGTGTTACTTCCTAAGTGGACAGTTTTATTTCACAGAAGTGTGATTGACTTGGAGTTACATTGTGTTGTTTAATTAAGTGTTCCCTTTATTTTTTTGAGCAGTGTATATATTTCAGAATCTGACAGTGGTATATATTATAGTATATCTTAGTATGTTGCAACTGCCACTTGAAAAGTAACAATCCCCATATGTTGTTGAATGGATTCAGTATTTACAGAAAAATATGAACTTATAACAGTATATTGGTTTTGTATAGGAAATGTACTGTACAATATACATTCATCTATATCTCTGATTCAAGGGTAACACCTTTTCTTATTACACCTGACATAGGATTAGCAAATTCAGCTACAGAGGTTTAGACATTCCATCTGTGTCCATTTAGGATCATTTGGGAAGCCATTCTACACCCATAAGCAAACAGCAGACCTAATAGAATAGTTAACTGTCTTTTCTAGCCCACCTGTCAAAGCCTGAGAGAAAGAAGAGGGAGAGAGAGAGATGGCGAGAGAGGAAGAGGAAGATAGATTGTAAAGCAGGGCGAGAGAGAGAGAGATGGAGAGAGAGGAAGAGGAAGATAGATTGTAGAGCTGGGAGAGAGAGAGATGGAGAGAAAAAGAGAGAGAATGGTCTGCTGGTAGTGACAGAATGATATGAGCTCAGAGATAGATAAGGAAAAGTCATTTATAGAATGTGGACCGTCAGCACTTCTCCATTCCGTGGTCTCTGTGGTAACACATTAAAAGTATAGAGGTCATTCCAGAGGTCACTGGGGAGATAGAGGTCTTAATTGTGTTCTAAATGACAACCTATTTACTACCAGTGTTGGGATTATTTACTGGAAAATGTATAAATAAAAAAATATGTTGCACATTTCTCAGTACATTTCAATTATTGTTAATCTAACTGCACTTTCCAATTTACAGTAGCTACGACAGTGAACGAATACCATGCTAATGTTTGAGAGTGCCCAGTTTTGAACTTAAGTTATTAATAAACCAATTGGGCACATTTGGGCAGTCTTGATACAACATTTAGAACAGAAGTACAATGGTTCATTGGATCAGTCTAATATTTTGCACACAAACACACACTGCTGCCATCTAGTGGGCAGAATCTAAAATGCAACTGGGCTGGATTAATACATTATGGCCTTGCTCTTGCCTTTAAAACAATATATGTTATTTTTATTTATCTGGTCTTTTACCAGATCTAATGTGTTATATTCTCCTACATTCCTTTCACATTTCCACAAACTTCAAAGAGTTTCCTTTCAAATGGTATCAAGAATAGGCATATACTTGCTTCAGGGCCTGACCTACAGGCAGTTGAAAAAAGGGGCGGATCCTTAAGAGGATAACAAAAGACTAAGCTGTGTTTCACTATATTTCACTTGTGATTTCATGAATATTCATATTTTCTAGTAAGATTTTTTTGTCCGTTGCGTTATGCTAATTAGTGTAGTTGATGACAATTCTCCTGGATAGTTCTAAGAAGTTAATAAGCTTTACGTATCAAGCTTTTGTGAGTAAAAAAATAAATAGCACCCTTATGTAGACATAGCTCCACCCACATCCGTTCCACGCATCGAATGAGGTTGGAGTCGAGGGAAAGTGTAACCAAATATAACAAAGTGGATAAATATTCTAATGAAGTGTGTACACAAAATGTATTAAACACATCTGTAAAACCACAATGAGGACATCGACCCATTAAGCAACTTTTCATAAATCATTGGGTACAGAACAAGAAAAACTGAGTAATAGGTGGCATTACTTCACATTTTACAGCAAAACATACATAGTAACTTCACCATTAAGACATTTAGGAAATAATATCTGTAGGGGGAAACTCTTTAGGTAGATAGTGTGGTCTACAGATTATCAAGAGATACTCTACCTCAGGTTAATTAACTATTCATGAAAATCGCAAATGAAATGAAATAAATATATTTGCTCTCAAGCTTAGCCTTTTGTTAACAACACTGTCAGTTAGATAGCAAAAGTTCAGTTTTTCCAAAAAGATTATTTGTGTAGGACAAATCGCTCCGTTTTGTTCATCACGTTTGGCTACGAAAAAAAACCTGTATCCAGGAGTGTAATTATTGCCGCAAGCTCATTTGCATAACGCAACTTTAACTATTCATGAAAATCGCAAATTAAATGAAATAAATATATTAGCTCTCAAGCTTAGCCTTTTGTTAACAACACTGTCATCTTTGATTTTCAAAATATGCTTTTGAACCATAGCTAAACAAGCATTTGTGTAAGAGTATTGATAGCCTAGCATAGCATTAAGCCTAGCATTCAGCATGCAACATTTTCACAAAAACAAGAAAAGCATTCAAATAAAATAATTTACCTTTGAAGAACTTCAGATGTTTTCAATGAGGAGACTCTGTTAGATAGCAAATGTTCAGTTTTTCCAAAAATATTATTTGTGTAGGACAAATCGCTCTGTTTTGTTCATCACGTTTGGGTAAGAAAAAAAACGAAAATTAAGTCATTGCAACGCAAACTTTTTTCCAAATTAACTCCATAATATCGACAGAAACATGGCAAACGTTGTTTAGAATCAATCCTCAAGGTGTTTTTCACATATCTATCAATGATAAATCATTCGTGGCAGTTTGGTTTCTCCTCTGAAGAAAATGGAACGCGCATGGACCTGGAGATTACGCAATAATTTTGACGGAGGACACCGGGCGGACACATGGTAAGTGTAGTCTCTTATGGTCAATCTTCCAATGATATGCCTACAAATACGTCACAATGCTGCACTCACCTTGGGGAAACGACAGAAATTGCAGGCTCATTCCTGGCGCATTCACAGCCATATAAGGAGACATTGGAACACAGGGCATTCAAAATCTGGACCATTTCCTGTATGAAATGTCATCTTAGTTTCGCCTGTAGCATTAGTTCTTGGGCACTCACAGATAACATCTTTGCAGTTTTGGAAACGTCAGAGTTTTTTCTTTCCAACGCTGTCAATTACATGCATAGTCGAGCATCTTTTCGTGATAAAATATCTTGTTTAAAACGGGAACGTTTTTTATCCAAAAATTAAAAGATTAAAAGTAATGTTCCCGTAGTAAACGGGATATTTTGTCAGGACAAGATGCTAGAATATGCATATAATTGAAGCTTCGGATAGAAAACACTCTAAAGTTTCCAAAACTGTAAAAATATTGTCTGTGAGTAAAACAGAACTGATGTTGCAGGCGAAAGCCTGAGAAAAATCCAAACCGGAAGTGCCTCATGTTTTGAAAGCGCTGTGTTCCAATGCGTCCCTACTGAGCAGTGAATGGGCTATCAACCAGATTACTTTTTCTCAGTATTCCCCAAGGTGTCCACAGCATTGTGACGTAGTTTTACGCATTTATGTTGAAGAATACCCTAAGCGGCTACATTGCGCAAGTGGTCACCTGATGCTCCCAGAGTGATTCTCGCGTAAAATACAGAGGTAGCCATTATTCCAATCGGTCCTACTGAAAAACGAATTGTCCCGGTGGATATATTATCGAATAGATATTTGAAAAAACACCTAGAGGATTGATTATAAACAATGTTTGCCATGTTTCTATCGATATTATGGAGCTAATTTGAAATATTTTTAGGTGTTTTCGTGACTGCAATTTCCGGGCGATTTCTCAGCCAAACGTGAAGAACAAACGGAGCTATTTCGCCTACAAAAATAATATTTTGGGAAAAAAAGGAACATTGGCTATCTAACTGGGAGTCTCGTGAGTGAAAACATCCAAAGCTCATCAAAGGTAAACAATTTAATTTGATTGCTTTTCTGATTTCCGTGACCAAGTTACCTGCTGCTATCAGGACAAAATGCTATGCTAGGCTATCAATAAACTTACACAAATGCTTGTCAAGCTTTGGCTGTAAAGCATATTTTGAAAATCTGAGATGACAGGGTGATTAACAAAAGGCTAAAGTCTGTCTCAATATATTTCACTTGTGATTTTCATGAATAGGAATATTGTCTAGGAATATTTATGTCCGTTGCGTTATGTTAATTAGTGTCAGTCGATAATTACGCTCCATCAAGCGGGATGAGTAGTCACTAGAGGTTGACGCTACCCATCCCGGTACAGGGACAATTGTCATCAGCAACCGTTGAATAGCATAGCGCCACAGTCAAATAATATTACAAAAAAATACTCATATTCATGAAATCACAAGTGCAATATTGCAAAACACAGCTTAGCCTTTTGTTAATCTACCTGTCGTCTCAGATTTTGAAATTATGCTTTACAGCGAAAGCAATCCAAGCGTTTGTGTAAATTTATCGATAGCATAACATAACGTTATGTACACTAAGCACTAGCTAGGTCACGAAAATCAGAAAAGCAATTTAATTTTTTTTTACCTTTGATGATCTTCGGATGTTTTCACTCACGAGACTCACAGTTACACAACTAATGTTCCCTTTGTTCCATAAAGATGATTTTTATACCCAAAATACCGATGTTTGTTTGTCGCGTTACGACAACGTAGACGTATATTCCAAATAATATCCATAATGTCCACAGAAACATGTCAAACGTTTTTTCTAATCAATCCTCAAGTTGTTTTTAAAATATGTATTCGATAATATATCAACCGAGTGTGTAGCTTTTTCAATAACAGCGGGAGAAACAATGGCTGCTTTACTCAGTTGCGCAAAACAAAACTCACTCTGAGAGCCCCCACCTATCCACTTACGCAATGTGATCCTTCACGCTCATTTTTCAAAATAAAAGCCTGAAACTATGTCTAAAGACTGTTGACACCTTAGGGAAGCCATAGCAAAAGGAATCTGGTTGATATCCCTTTAAATGGAGGATAGGCATGCATAGGAACAGAAAGGTTTCAAAATAAGAGGCACTTCCTGATTGGATTTTCCTCAGGTTTTCGCCTGCAATATCAGCTCTGTTATACTCACAGACAATATTTTTAGTTTTTGAAACTTTAGAGTTTTTTCTATCCTAATCTGACAATGATATGAATATTCTAGTTTCTGGGGCTGAGAAATAGGCAGTTTCAAATGGGTACGTTTTTTGCCAAAAAATAAAATACTGCCTCCTACACGCAAAAGGTTAAGAGCCCATAAAACAGCAGCCATCCCATCCGGCCCCAACACTGTTGGCAGTGAAGAACGTTAGAATCATGCCTGACATGGCCAGTGATCAACATTCCTCACCGGAAGCCCGCCTTCCACATTTAATAAACTCAAGGCACGGATTCTAGCACAGGAACTCCCCATAGCTGTGTTCTACCTCATTTCCCTCCTTCAGGGAACTGTACTTGTAATCATAACTGTATGTTTTGCAGCCCTCAATAAAGATTGCTTCATTTCAGACTCTGCCTGTCTCTCAGTTTAGCTCATCTCTGCATAGCTAAATTACAACAAAAGCTATTTCACAACCATTCCTTTCCTTTGACAAGTACTTCTTTTATCCTCTCCCTGTCACCTGTCTTCTGTTGCTTGATTTCTTCTCAGCATGTTCCGGTAACACACGCACGCACGCACGCACGCACGCACACACACACACACGAACTCGTCGTCCTTTCCATTTACTGACTGAGCAATTTCCATCAGAGCTTCACCCCACCTTGAGTGCTTTTCAGTTCAACCCTCACCTTTAATAACACCTTTCACCTACCACAGACCACCCGGGGGCCTCATCGAGCATGTGTGTGTGTGTTTGTGTGCGTGTGTGTGCGCTTGTGCATGCGTGTGTGATGTAGCAATGGGCTATGGTGTATTTAGAAGCAACAAATACACATACTGAGAGGAAGGAAGGATGAAAGGATGGAAGGATGGAAGAATGAAAGACCGAAGGATCAAGGATAGCAGAATAGTGAGATGGAAGGGTGGAAAGATGGATGATGGAAGGATGAAGGATGGAAAGGTGAAGGATGGAAGGATGGAAGAATTGAAGGATGAAGGATAGCAGGATGGAAGGATATATGGATGAAGGATAGCAGGATGGAAGAGTGGAAGGATAGAAGGATGAAGGATAGCAGGATGGAAGGATGGAAGGATAGCAGGATATCCTACAACTGCGAAACTCTAAAAATCCTGCATCAGCCTAACTCTAAAAATCTAGCTGTAGAGTCATATAAACCTGCTGCCTGGTTCAACATCTATGCTGTTCTATACAGCAAAGACAGACCAGAGCAGGTTGCGGCTTATACTGTAGATGTCAGCTTGGTCAATTCCTCTCTTCTTGCTGACTGTGAAGAATTCCATTATGATGCTAATACTAAGGGTGTTGAGAGAGCAGTGTTTTTGGTGTGTGTGTGTGTGTGTGGTGTGTGACAATGCAATGGTCTCTCCTGCATTTAGAAGCAATATGCACTGACAGGAATAAGGAAGAATGGATGAATGGATGATAACAGCAGGATAGAATTATAGAAGGATGAAGGATAGCAGGATGGGAGGATAGAAAGATGAAGTATAGCAGGATGGAAGGATGAAGTATATCAGGATGGAAGGATGAAACAATGGAAGGATAGAAGTATAGAATGATGATGGATAACAGGATGGAAGAATAGAAGGATGAAGGATAGCAGAATGGAAGGATTATGTGTATCAGGATGGAAGGATAGAAGGACGAAAAGATGGATAGCAGGATGGATGGATGGAAGAATAGAAGGTTAAATGATAGAAGGATGGAAGGATAGAAGTATGATGGATAGCAGGATAGAAGTACAGAAGGATAAAGGATAGCAGGATGGAAGGATGAAGAATAGCAAGTTGGAAGGATGGAAGAATAGATGGAAGCAGGATGGAAGGATAGAAAGATTAAGGATAGCAGGATAGAATGATGAAGAATAGTAGGATGGAAGGATTGAAGGATGAAGGATGGCAGAATTTAATGATGGAAGGATGGAGGGATGGAAGGATTTTTTATTTTTTTATTTTTTTATTTCACCTTTATTTAACCAGGTAGGCTAGTTGAGAACAAGTTCTCATTTGCAACTGCGACCTGGCCAAGATAAAGCATAGTAGTGTGAACAGACAACACAGAGTTACACATGGAGTAAACATGGATAAAGGGTAGCAGAATGGAATGATGGAAAGATAAAGGATTGCAGAATGGAAGGATGGACAGATGGACAGATGAAAGATAGCAGGATGGAAGGATGAAGAATAGCAGGATGGAAGGATGGAAGGAGAGAACGATGGAAGGATTAAATGTTTGAAGGATGAAGGATGGCAGTATAGAACGATGGAAGGATTAAAGCTTGGAAGGACAAAACATAGCAGGATGGAAGGATAGATGATGGATGAAAGATTGAAGGATGAATAATGGAAGGATGAAAGGATAGCAGAATGGAAGGTTCTT
This sequence comes from Oncorhynchus keta, assembly GCF_023373465.1. Taxonomy (NCBI): domain Eukaryota; kingdom Metazoa; phylum Chordata; class Actinopteri; order Salmoniformes; family Salmonidae; genus Oncorhynchus; species Oncorhynchus keta. The sequence continues at coordinate 42,847,583 of NC_068428.1, forward strand.
CACAGGTCTTAATCTCCAATGGAGGCAAGAGGATAGGCAGATGACAGCATACTGTGTACTAACTTGGTAGAGATTAGTGACAGCATATGCTAACCTGGTAGAGGAGTCACCGCATATGTTAACCTGGTAGAGGAGTGACAGCAGATGCTAAATGTGATAAATGGTGACATTAAAGTGCATTAGAATGATTAAACCAGACGTCAACTCTGGGACTTCACAAAATGTAACTCAATTGCTGTGCAAATACAGTAGCCAAACACTGACATTCCTGCATTAGCCAAACACTGACATTCCTGCATTAGCCACACACTGACATTCCTGCATTAGCCAAACACTGACATTCCTGCATTAGCCACACACTGAAACTCCTGCATTAGCCAAACACTGAAACTCCTGCATTAGCCAAACACTGAAACTCCTGTATTAGCCAAACACTGACATTCCTGCATTAGCCAAACACTGACATTCCTGCATTAGCCACACACTGAAACTCCTGCATTAGCCAAACACTGAAACTCCTGCATTAGCCAAACACTGAAACTCCTGTATTAGCCAAACACTGAAACTCCTGCATTAGCCAAACACTGAAACTCCTGTATTAGCCAAACACTGAAACTCCTGCATTAGCCAAACACTGAAACTCCTGTATTAGCCAAACACTGACACTCCTGCATTAGCCAAACACTGAAACTCCTGTATTAGCCAAACACTGAAACTCCTGTATTAGCCAAACACTGAAACTCCTGCATTAGCCAAACACTGAAACTCCTGTATTAGCCACACACTGAAACTCCTGCATTAGCCAAACACTGAAACTCCTGTATTAGCCACACACTGAAACTCCTGCATTAGCCAAACACTGAAACTCCTGTATTAGCCAAACACTGAAACTCCTGTATTAGCCAAACACTGAAACTCCTGTATTAGCCAAACACTGACATTCCTGCATTAGCCAAACACTGAAACTCCTGCATTAGCCAAACACTGAAACTCCTGTATTAGCCAAACACTGAAACTCCTGCATTAGCCAAACACTGAAACTCCTGTATTAGCCAAACACTGAAACTCCTGTATTAGCCAAACACTGAAACTCCTGTATTAGCCAAACACTGAAACTCCTGTATTAGCCAAACACTGAAACTCCTGCATTAGCCAAACACTGAAACTCCTGCATTAGCCAAACACTGACATTCCTGCATTAGCCAAACACTGAAACTCCTGCATTAGCCAAACACTGAAACTCCTGCATTAGCCAAACACTGAAACTCCTGTATGAGCCAAACACTGAAACTCCTGTATTAGCCAAACACTGAAACTCCTGCATTAGCCAAACACTGAAACTCCTGCATTAGCCAAACACTGAAACTCCTGCATTAGCCAAACACTGAAACTCCTGTATTAGCCAAACATTGAAACTCCTGCATTAGCCAAACACTGAAACTCCTGCATTAGCCACACGCTGAAACTCCTGCATTAGCCAAACACTGAAACTCCTGTATTAGCCAAACACTGAAACTCCTGCATTAGCCAAACACTGAAACTCCTGCATTAGCCAAACACTGAAACTCCTGCATTAGCCAAACACTGAAACTCCTGCATTAGCCAAACACTGAAACTCCTGCATTAGCCAAACACTGAAACTCCTGTATTAGCCAAACATTGAAACTCCTGCATTAGCCAAACACTGAAACTCCTGCATTAGCCACACGCTGAAACTCCTGCATTAGCCAAACACTGAAACTCCTGTATTAGCCAAACACTGAAACTCCTGCATTAGCCAAACACTGAAACTCCTGCATTAGCCAAACACTGAAACTCCTGCATTAGCCAAACACTGAAACTCCTGCATTAGCCAAACACTGAAACTCCTGCATTAGCCAAACACTGAAACTCCTGCATTAGCCAAACACTGAAACTCCTGCATTAGCCAAACACTGAAACTCCTGCATTAGCCAAACACTGAAACTCCTGCATTAGCCAAACACTGAAAAGCGCCATATAAACCTGCTGCCTGAGTCGACATCTATTCTGTTCTATACAGCGAAGGCAGCTTATACTGTAGACGTCTGCTTCGTCAATTCTTCTTTCCTGCCTGACTGTACAGGATTCCATTATGATGCTAATATCCAGGGTATTGAGAGAGCTGTGTGTGTGTCTACCCTCTTCAACACAACATCATACCTCATCGTGTCAGGGATAAGCCAGAGGCGTAAGAGAGAGAGAGGGCCTCTGGCACTTTTACCCAAGATGCATCTGGCTTCACCTTATCTGCGGGGGAGGGGGGTACCCTTAAGCTATTTTTTTCAATCTTTTTTATTTTCTTTGTTCCTCTTCAGAAGTAGGGCATCTTACCTCTGGAGGAAAACACTAATGTACACTAACCCACTATTTCCATAGAGGTAGAGTTGTATCTTTACGATTGTTCGTCAGTTTCAATCCAGAGAAAGCTTAGAATATACTGTCTAGTGTACAGCTGCATGAAGCTGAATTAGATAAATCCAAGGCGAATCTTCAATCGTCTGAAGAATGTGTCATTTCCTTGGCTTTATATTCAATCAAGACTGCATATGGGCAAATCACCTCCCAAGAGGAGCAATATACACCTGGTTGTTCTACTGTTCCATTCCTCTCCAGTGCATAGACCACAAGTTCAAAGGGAAGATCATCGCTCATCTGAAGAATGTGTCCTTGAGTTTATATTCATCCCCAAAAAATGTATGGAAATCTACGTCTTGTTTCTAAAATGTTAATGTAAACTGTACCATCGTTTTTCACAATCCACTTCAATTCACCATGTCCTGTTCAGCGAATCTTCAATCATGGGAAGAATGTCTTCCAACACTTTCTATGGAAATCTACGACTTGTTTATGGTGAAACGGTGGAATATATTCTCCCCAAGAGATACATAGACTAGAGATTAGACCGCCCTTCAATTGGATCCAAGCGTTAGTTGATATTTGTGATGTCTTGTTGCCGATGGAGAGAGAATGACACCTTTTTCTTGTTTTTAAATATCTCTCAATCTCATTTGAAACTAACACCATTGTTAACATTCCTTCCTGCTTCACCAGAGCAGAAACCGCCCACAGCCCATACGGACGAAACATCAACCCTGATTCTCTGTCTGCGTTCGAAATGGCACCCTATTCCCTTCTTAGTGCACTACTTTTGACCAGAGTCCTATGTGGGGCCCTGGTTAAATGAAGTGCACTATATAGGGAATAGCATGCCATTAGGGACGTATGCACTTATTTGGTGGGTGATTATTTTAATTTATATATATATAAATGAAGTCTAAAGTTTGGACACACCTACTCATTCAAGGGTTTTTCTTTATTTGTACTATTTTCTACATTGTAGAATAATAGTGAAGACATCAACACTATGAAATAACATATGGAATCATGAAACAACTATCAAAGTGTTAAACAAATCAAAATATATTTAGATTCTTTAAAGTAGCCACTCTTTGCCTTGATGACAGCTTTGAATACTCTTGCTATTCTCTCAACCAGCTTCACCTGGAATGCTTTTCCAACAGTCTTGAAGGATTTCCCACATATGCTGAGCACTTGTTGGCTGCTTTTCCTTCACTCTGCGGTCCAACTTAATCAGGATAGCAGTTTTCAGCTAACATCATTGCAAAAGGGTTTCCTAATTATTAATTAACTTTTAAAAATGAAACACTTAGATTAGCTAACACAACGTACCATTGGAACACAGGAGTGATGGTTGCTGATAACTGGCCTATGTACAGTAGGGCAAAAAAGTATTTAGTCAAGCCACCTATTGTGCAAGTTCTCCCACTTAAAAAGATGAGAGAGGCCTGTAATTTTCATCATAGGTACACTTCAGCTATGACAGATAAAACGAGAATCACATTGTAGGATTTTTAATGAATTTATTTGCAAATTATGGTGGAAAATAAGTATTTGGTCAATAACAAATGTTTCTCAATACTTTGTTATATACCCTTTGTTGGCAATGACAGAGGTCAAACGTTTTCTGTAAGTCACTGTATATATTCCATAATAAAATCTGCCGTTTCCAGTTACAATAGTCATCTACAACATTAACAATGTCTACAATGTATTTCTGATCAATTTGACGTTATTTTAATGGACAAAAAACAAGGACGTTTCTAAGTGACCCCAAACTTTTGAACGGTAGTCTATATAGGGTCAGTTTTTCCAGGTCACACCAGTTGAGGCCTCTCTCTCCTCCAGGTGGTTGTGGGTCAGTTTTTCCATGTCACACAAGTTGAGGCCTCTCTCTCCTCCAGGTGGTTGTGGGTAAATTTTTCCAGGTCACACCAGTTGAGGCCTCTCTCTCCTCCAGGTGGTTCTGGGTCAGATTTTCCAGGTCACACAAATTGAGGCCTCTCTCTCCTCCAGGTGGTTGTGGGTCAATTTTTCCAGGTCACACAAGTTGAGGCCTCTCTCTCCTCCAGGTGGTTGTGGGTAAATTTTTCCAGGTCACACAAATTGAGGCCTCTCTCTCCTCCAGGTGGTTGTGGGTACATTTTTCCAGGTCACACAAATTGAGGCCTCTCTCTCCTCCAGGTGGTTGTGGGTAAATTTTTCCAGGTCACACAAGTTGAGGCCTCTCTCTCCTCCAGGTGGTTGTGGGTCAGTTTTTCCAGGTCACACAAATTGAGGCCTCTCTCTCCTCCAGGTGGTTGTGGGTAAATTTTTCCAGGTCACACAAGTTGAGGCCTCTCTCTCCTCCAGGTGGTTCTGGGTCAGTTTTTCCAGGTCACACAAGTTGAGGCCTCTCTCTCCTCCAGGTGGTTGTGGGTCAATTTTTCCAGGTCGCACAAGTTGAGGCCTCTCTCTCCTCCAGGTGGTTCTGGGTCAGATTTTCCAGGTCACACAAATTGAGGCCTCTCTCTCCTCCAGGTGGTTCTGGGTCAGTTTTTCCAGGTCACACAAATTGAGGCCTCTCTCTCCTCCAAGTGGTTCTAGGTCGACTTTCTCTCCCTGTCTTTTCATTAGCTGATGTTCTCATAAGAGCTCTGGATTCCTCCCTGCTGATGAAACAGTGTTATGGTGCACTACCTTTTCTACTTATTTCATTTTACCTTTATTTAAATGGAGCCGAGGTTGCAATACCTACAGCTTCCACACGATGTCAACAGCCTACTATTTTTTTCTTGGTCAAACAGACACAGGGCAGAGCAGTTCTTCCGGTCTCCGACCGGATATTTTGGTTGAGATTTACCCGGACATTATTTCCAGACGCACAGCTATAGAATATAATTTGCCTCGTGATCAATTTGATCGCTTATTAACGTTTACTAATACCTAACGTTGCATTACAAAATTATTTCGAAGTGTTTTGTGAAAGTTTATCGTCAACTTTTTTTATTTTAAAAAATGACGTTACGTTAAAAAACGCTATTTTTTTCGTTGATCACACAGTCTTCATAGATGGATATCTAGGCTATATATGGACCGATTTAAACGGAAAAAAGACCCAATAGTGATTATGGGACATCTAGGAGTGCCAACAAAGAAGATGGTCAAAGGTAATGAATGTTTTATATTTTATTTGTGCGGTTTGTGTAGCGCCGACTATGCTAATTATTTTGTTTACGTCCCCTGTGGGTCTTTTGGGGTGTTACATGCTATCAGATAATAGCTTCTCATGCTTTCGCCGAAAAGCATTTTACAAATCTGACTTGGTGGATAGATTGACAAGGAGTGTAGCTTTAATTCACTACCTTGAATGTGTATTTTAATGAAAGTTTAATGACAGTTTGAGTTTTATCAAAAACTATAGGTGGCGCTCTGAAACTCCGCTGAGTGATGTTCCTGCCAGGGAACTGTATTCTGCTACTTCCTTAAAGAAGTTAACTAAGCGAGTCAGTTAAGAACAAATTCTTATTTTACAGTGATGGCCTACCCCGGACAAACCCTAACCTGGACCACGCTCTGCACTGCCAGATGGGAGTCCCAATCACGGCTGGTTGTGATACAGCCTGGAACCTTATTGGCCGTGGTCAAAAGCAGTAATCTATATAGTTAATAGTGTGCAATTTGAGACACAGCAGTAAGCTATGTTTCTAGAATTATGAACCTTTAAACTTCCTAGGTGCTGTTTCCACAACGTTTGGGTAAAGCATTTATTTGCTTTCATCAAAAGTGATAATATGCCATACACAATACAATTAAGTATGGTTAATTAGAGGATTTCCCAGGGTGCATTGCACATTGTGTGGGCTGATTTGAGCAGATGGGAACAATTCCTCTCTATTAGGCTGTTTCACCATCCTCAATGACACAGGGTTGAAACACACGTCCTCTAAGACACAGGGTTGAAACACACGTCCTCTAAGACACACGTCCTCTAAGACACACGTCCTCTAAGACACACGTCCTCTAAGACACAGGTCCTCTAAGACACACGTCCTCTAAGACACAGGTCCTCTAAGACACACGTCCTCTAAGACACACGTCCTCTAAGACACACGTCCTCTAAGACACACGTCCTCTAAGACACACGTCCTCTAAGACACAGGTCCTCTAAGACACACGTCCTCTAAGACACACGTCCTCTAAGACACACGTCCTCTAAGACACACGTCCTATAGGACACAGGGTTGAAACACACGTCCTCTAAGACACACGTCCTCTAAGACACACGTCCTCTAAGACACACGTCCTCTAAGACACACGTCCTCTAAGACACACGTCCTCTAAGACACAGGGTTGAAACACACGTCCTCTAAGACACACGTCCTCTAAGACACAGGTCCTCTAAGACACAGGTCCTCTAAGACACACGTCCTCTAAGACACACGTCCTCTAAGACACACGTCCTCTAAGACACACGTCCTCTAAGACACAGGTCCTCTAAGACACACGTCCTCTAAGACACACGTCCTCTAAGACACACGTCCTCTAAGACACACGTCCTCTAAGACACAGGTCCTCTAAGACACACGTCCTCTAAGACACACGTCCTCTAAGACACACGTCCTCTAAGACACAGGTCCTCTAAGACACACGTCCTCTAAGACACACGTCCTCTAAGACACACGTCCTCTAAGACACACGTCCTCTAAGACACACGTCCTCTAAGACACACGTCCTCTAAGACACACGTCCTCTAAGACACACGTCCTCTAAGACACACGTCCTCTAAGACACACGTCCTCTAAGACACACGTCCTCTAAGACACACGTCCTCTAAGACACACGTCCTCTAAGACACACGTCCTCTAAGACACACGTCCTCTAAGACACACGTCCTATAGGACACAGGGTTGAAACACACGTCCTCTAAGACACACGTCCTCTAAGACACACGTCCTCTAAGACACAGGGTTGAAACACACGTCCTCTAAGACACACGTCCTCTAAGACACACGTCCTCTAAGACACAGGTCCTCTAAGACACACGTCCTCTAAGACACACGTCCTCTAAGACACAGGTCCTCTAAGACACACGTCCTCTAAGACACACGTCCTCTAAGACACACGTCCTCTAAGACACAGGTCCTCTAAGACACACGTCCTCTAAGACACAGGTCCTCTAAGACACAGGTCCTCTAAGACACAGGTCCTCTTAGACACACGTCCTCTAAGACACAGGTCCTCTAAGACACACATCCTCTAAGACACACGTCCTCTAAGACACACGTCCTCTAAGACACACGTCCTCTAAGACACACGTCCTCTAAGGGTTGAAACACACAGGTTGGAACCTTTATTGAACAAGGCAAGTCAGTTAAGAACAAATTCTTATTTTCAATGATGGCCTAGGAACAGTGGGTTAACTGCCTGTTCAGGGGCAGAATTTTACCTTGTCAGCTCGGGGATATGGACTTGCAACCTTTTGGTCCAACGCTCTAACCACTAGGCTACCCTGCTGCCTGTCGCCCAACACATCACAACACCTCTCTACAACACCTCTCTCCGTCTCCCAACACACCACAACACTTCTCTCTGTCTCCCAACACCTCTCTACAACACCTCTCTCCACCTCCCAACACACCACAACACTTCTCTCTGTCTCCCAACACCTCTCTATTTCCCAACACTTCACAACACATCTCTACAACACCTCTCTCCGCCTCCCAACACAACACCTCCCAACACAACACAGTGGGTTGTATTGAAACAATAGGTTGAATTGAAACAATAGGTTGAATTGAAACAGTGGGTTGTATTGAAACAATAGGTTGAATTGAAACAATAGGTTGAATTGAAACAATAGGTTGAATTGAAACAATAGGTTGAATTGAAACAGTGGGTTGAATTCAAACAGTGGGTTGTATTGAAACAGTGGGTTGTATTGAAACAGTGGGTTGAATTGAAACAGTGGGTTGAATTGAAACAGTGGGTTGAATTGAAACAGTGGGTTGTATTGAAACAGTGGGTTGAATTGAAACAGTGGGTTGAATTGAAACAGTGGGTTGTATTGAAACAGTGGGTTGAATTGAAACAATAGGTTGAATTGAAACAGTGGGTTGTATTGAAACAGTGGGTTGTATTGAAACAATGGGTTGTATTGAAACAGTGGGTTGTATTGAAACAGTGGGTTGTATTGAAACAATAGTTTGAATTGAAACAGTGGGTTGAATTGAAACAGTGGGTTGTATTGAAACAGTGGGTTGTATTGAAACAGTGGGTTGTATTGAAACAATAGGTTTAATTGAAACAGTGGGTTGTATTGAAACAGTGGGTTGTATTGAAACAATAGGTTGAATTGAAACAGTGGGTTGAATTGAAACAGTGGGTTGTATTGAAACAGTGGGTTGTATTGAAACAATAGGTTGTATTGAAACAATAGTTTGAATTGAAACAGTGGGTTGAATTGAAACAGTGGGTTGTATTGAAACAGTGGGTTGTATTGAAACAGTGGGTTGTATTGAAACAATAGGTTTAATTGAAACAGTGGGTTGTATTGAAACAGTGGGTTGTATTGAAACAATAGGTTGAATTGAAACAGTGGGTTGAATTGAAACAGTGGGTTGTATTGAAACAGTGGGTTGTATTGAAACAGTGGGTTGTATTGAAACAATAGGTTTAATTGAAACAGTGGGTTGTATTGAAACAGTGGGTTGTATTGAAACAATAGGTTGTATTGAAACAATAGTTTGAATTGAAACAGTGGGTTGAATTGAAACAGTGGGTTGTATTGAAACAGTGGGTTGTATTGAAACAGTGGGTTGTATTGAAACAGTGGGTTGAATTGAAACAGTGGGTTGAATTGAAACAGTGGGTTGTATTGAAACAGTGGGTTGAATTGAAACAATAGGTTGAATTGAAACAGTGGGTTGTATTGAAACAGTGGGTTGTATTGAAACAATGGGTTGTATTGAAACAGTGGGTTGTATTGAAACAGTGGGTTGTATTGAAACAATAGTTTGAATTGAAACAGTGGGTTGAATTGAAACAGTGGGTTGTATTGAAACAGTGGGTTGTATTGAAACAGTGGGTTGTATTGAAACAATAGGTTTAATTGAAACAGTGGGTTGTATTGAAACAGTGGGTTGTATTGAAACAATAGGTTGAATTGAAACAGTGGGTTTAATTGAAACAGTGGGTTGTATTGAAACAGTGGGTTGTATTGAAACAATAGGTTGTATTGAAACAATAGTTTGAATTGAAACAGTGGGTTGAATTGAAACAGTGGGTTGTATTGAAACAGTGGGTTGTATTGAAACAGTGGGTTGTATTGAAACAATAGGTTTAATTGAAACAGTGGGTTGTATTGAAACAGTGGGTTGTATTGAAACAATAGGTTGAATTGAAACAGTGAGTTGAATTGAAACAGTGGGTTGTATTGAAACAGTGGGTTGTATTGAAACAGTGGGTTGTATTGAAACAATAGGTTTAATTGAAACAGTGGGTTGTATTGAAACAGTGGGTTGTATTGAAACAATAGGTTGTATTGAAACAATAGTTTGAATTGAAACAGTGGGTTGAATTGAAACAGTGGGTTGTATTGAAACAGTGGGTTGTATTGAAACAGTGGGTTGTATTGAAACAATAGGTTTAATTGAAACAGTGGGTTGTATTGAAACAGTGGGTTGAATTGAAACAGTGGGTTGAATTGAAACAGTGGGTTGAATTGAAACAGTGGGTTGTATTGAAACAGTGGGTTGTATTGAAACAATAGGTTTAATTGAAACAGTGGGTTGTATTGAAACAATAGGTTGTATTGAAACAATAGGTTTAATTGAAACAGTGGGTTGTATTGAAACAATAGGTTGTATTGAAACAATAGGTGTCACATCCTGACCTTAGTTCCTTTTGTATGTCTCTATTTAGGTTGGTCAGGGCGTGAGGTGGGGTGGGCATTCTATGGTTTGTTCTTGTGTTTATATTTCTATGTGTTTGGCCTGGTATGGTTCCCAATCAGAGTCAGCTGTCAATCGTTGTCTCTGATTGAGAACCATACTTCGGTAGCCTGTTTTCCCACTTTTGTTTGTGGGTGGTTGTTTTCCGTTTCAGTGGTTTCACCATACGGGACTGTTTCGGTATTCCTTTATTCTCTTTTTCGTTTGTTTTCTGTTCAGTGTAATAAATATGATTAACACTTACCACGCTGCATATTGGTCCGATATTTCATACTCCTCCTCAGACGAAGAGGAGAACCGTTACAATAGGTTCAATTCAAACAGTGGGTTGTATTGAAACAATAAGTTAAATTGAAACAATAGGTTGAATTGAAACAATAGGTTGAATTGAAACAATAAGTTAAATTGAAACAATAGGTTGAATTGAAACAATAAGTTAAATTGAAACAATAGGTTGAATTGAAACAATAAGTTAAATTGAAACAATAGGTTGAATTGAAACAATAAGTTAAATTGAAACAATAGGTTGAATTGAAACAATAAGTTAAATTGAAACAATAGGTTGAATTGAAACCATGGGTTGTATTGAAACAGTGGGTTGAATTGGAACAGTGGGTTGAATTGAAACAGTGGGTTGTATTGAAACAGTGGGTTGTATTGAAACAGTGGGTTGAATTGGAACAGTGGGTTGAATTGAAACAGTGGGTTGTATTGAAACAATAGGTTTAATTGAAACAGTGGGTTGTATTGAAACAGTGGGTTGTATTGAAACAGTGGGTTGTATTGAAACAGTGGGTTGAATTGGAACAGTGGGTTGAATTGAAACAGTGGGTTGTATTGAAACAGTGGGTTGTATTGAAACAATAGCTGTTCATGATTTTATACAGTATAAACCTACATAATCTCACTGACGATGTATGCTTTATAAAGTATTGGCACATTTAATTTGCTCTTAACTGATTTTTGTCCTCTGACGTCCTTGGGTAGGCAGAGGGAGTCTGGAAGGGCATCGAGGAATCGTTGTGTTGTCTGTGAATTTATAGCACAACTTTTGATGCTCCTTAGTTGGGGTCTGAGCAGATTATTTGTTGCAATTGCAAACATAATAAAATGGTGGTCCGATAGTCCAGGATTATGAGGAAAAACATTAAGATCCACAACATTTATTCCACAGGACAAAACTAGATCCAGAGTATGATTGTGACAGTTAGTAGATCCAGAGACATGTTGGACAAAATCCAATGAGTCATGATGGCTCCGAAAGCCTTTTGGAGTGGGTCTGTGGACTTTTCCATGTGAATATTTAAGTTGAATATTATCTGCTATGACTACAAGGTCCGATAGGAATTCAGGGAACTCAATGAGGAATCCTGTATATGGCCCAGGAGGCCTGTAAACAGTAGCTATAAAAAGTAGCTATAAAAAGTCATTGAGTAGGCTGCATAGATTTCATGACTAGAAGCTCAAAAGACAAAAACGTCATTGTTTTTTTTGTAAATTGAAATTTGCTATCGTAAATGTTAGCAACACCTCCGCCTTTGCGGGATGCACTGGGGATATGGTCACTAGTGTAACCAGGAGGTGAGGCCTCATTCAACACAGTAAATTCATCAGGCTTAAGCCATGTTTCAGTCAGGCCAATCACATCAAGATTATGATCAGTGATTAGTTCATAGACTATAATTGCTTTTGAAGTGAAGGATCTAACATTAAGTAGCCCTATTTTGTGATGTGAGGTATCACAATCTCTTTCAATAATGACAGGAATGGAGGAGGTTTTTATCCTAGTGAGATTGCTAAGGCAAACACCGCCAATTTTAGTTTTGACCAACCCGGGTCGAGGCACAGACATGGTCTCAATGGGGATAGCTTATCTGACTACACTGACTGTGCTAGTGGCAGACTCCACTAAGCTAGCAGGCTGGCTAACAACCAGTTAGAGTTAGAGCCCTGTCTATGTTGGTAGATAAGATGAGAGCACCCCTCCAGCTAGGGTGGAGTCCGTCACTCCTCAGCAGGCCAGGCTTGGTCCTGTTTGTGGGCGAGTCCCAGAAAGAGGGCCAATTATCTAATCTTTTGGGAGGAGCAGAAAACAATTTTCAAACAGCGATTGAGTTGTGAGACTCTGCTGTAGAGCTCATCACTCCCCCTAACTGGGAGGGGGCCAGAGACAATTACTCGATGCCGACACATCTTTCTAGCTGATTTACACGCTGAAGCTATGTCCTTCTGTAGCTCAGTTGGTAGAGCATGGCGCTTGTAACGCCAGGGTAGTGGGTTCGATTCCCGGGACCACCCATACGTAGAATGTATGCACACATGACTGTAAGTCGCTTTGGATAAAAGCGTCTGCTAAATGGCATATATATATATATGTTGCACTTGGTGAACTCTGACTGTTTCATCCTAACATTGTTGGTGCCGACGTGGATAACAATATCTCTACACTCGCCAGTTTTAGCTTTAGCCAGCACCATCTTCAGATTAGCCTTAACATCGGTAGCCCTGCCCCCTCGTAAACAGTGTGTGATCGCTGGATGATTCGTTTTAAGTCTACTACTACGGTTAATGGAGTCGCCAATGACTAGGGTTTTCAATTTGTCAGAGCTAATGGTAGGAAGCTTCAGCGTCTCAGACCCCGTAACTGGAGGAGTAGAGACCAGAGAAGGCTCGGCCTCAGACTCCGACTCGCTGCTTAATGGGGAAAACCGGTTGAAAGTTTCTGTCGGCTGAATGATCGACACCGGTTGAGCATTCCTACAGCATTTCCCTCCAGAAACCATGAGAAAGTTGTCCGGCTGCGGGGACCGTGCCAGGGGATTTATACTAACGTTACTATCTGTACTTACTGGTGGCACAGACGCTGTTTCATCCTTTCCTACACTGAAATGACCCTTGCCTAACGCTTGCGTCTGAAGCTGGGCTTGCAATGCAGCTTTCCTCACCGTAAGGCGATCATTCTCCTGTGTGTTATGAGTACAGCGACTGCAATTAGATCATGTTAATGTTGCTACCTAGCTTTGTCTGGTGGAGGTAGAACCACGTCCAGATAAAGCGTCCAGAGTGAAAAAGTTGAATGAAAAAAAGTTGAGGGAAAAACCAAAAACATAAACGGTAATTAAAAAGTAAAAACTGTAAAGTTGTCAGGTAGCAAAGTAAGATTGGCAACAAAACGCACAGCAACGCGTAAAGAAGTCTGCAAGTTGTGACTGGAAATGGCATCAGCAACAGTCCTGTTGTTCAAGGTTTCAGTTATGTTTTTGGTTTAAAGTTTCTACAAACGTCAAAGTGTTTTCTATCCAATTATATGCATATCCTGGCTTCTGGGCCTGAGAAACAGGCAGTTTACTTTGGGCACGTATTGTCACCTATCCAGTGACAATAATAAATAAAACACATTTAAAAAACGAATGAACTACCTTGCCTTGTTAAATAAAGGTACAATTAAAAATAAAAAGAGAGAGGTGTTGGGAAACAGAGAGAGAGAGAGAGAGAGAGGTGTTGGGAGACAGTGAGAGAGGTGTAAACAACACTGCTAGCTAGCCAGCTAGCCCCCGAATAGCAGCACTGTAGAATTATTACACTCAACGGAACGACTTGATTAGTGTAGTGTCAACAACGCAGCTACTGCCAGCTAGCCTACTTTAGCAGTACTGTATCATTTTAATCATTTTAGTCAATAAGATTCTTGCTACGTAAGCTTAACTTTCTGAACATTCGAGACGTGTAGTCCGCTTGTCATTCCAATTTCCTTGCATTAGCGTAGCCTTTTCTGTAGCCTGTCAACTATGTGTCTGTCTATCCCTGTTCTCTCCTCTCTGCACAGACCATACAAACGCTCCACACCGCGTGGCCGCGACCACCCTAACCTGGTGGTCCCAGCGCGTACGACCCACGTGGAGTTCCAGGTCTCTGGTAGCCTCTGGAACTGCCAATCTGCGGCCAACAAGGCAGAGTTCATCTCAGCCTATGCCTCCCTCCAGTCCCTTGACTTCTTGGCACTGACGGAAACATGGATCACCACAGATAACACTGCTACTCCTACTGCTCTCTCCTCGTCCGCCCACGTGTTCTCGCACACCCCGAGAGCTTCTGGTCAGCGGGGTGGTGGCACCGGGATCCTCATCTCTCCCAAGTGGTCTTTCTCTCTTTCTCCCCTTACCCATCTGTCTATTGCCTCCTTTGAATTCCATGCTGTCACAGTTACCAGCCCTTTCAAGCTTAACATCCTTATCATTTATCGCCCTCCAGGTTCCCTCGGAGAGTTCATCAATGAGCTTGATGCCTTGATAAGCTCCTTTCCTGAGGACGGCTCACCTCTCACAGTTCTGGGCGACTTTAACCTCCCCACGTCTACCTTTGACTCATTCCTCTCTGCCTCCTTCTTTCCACTCCTCTCCTCTTTTGACCTCACCCTCTCACCCTCCCCCTACTCACAAGGCAGGCAATACGCTTGACCTCATCTTTACTAGATGCTGTTCTTCCACTAACCTCATTGCAACTCCCTCCAAGTCTCCGACCACTACCTTGTATCCTTTTCCCTCTCGCTCTCATCCAACACTTCCCACACTGCCCCTACTCGGATGGTATCGCGCCGTCCCAATCTTCGCTCTCTCTCCCCCGCTACTCTCTCCTCTTCCATCCTATCTTCTCTTCCCTCTGCTCAAACTTTCTCCAACCTATCTCCTGATTCTGCCTCCTCAACCCTCCTCTCCTCCCTTACTGCATCCTTTGACTCCCTATGTCCCCTATCCTCCAGGCCGGCTCGGTCCTCCCCTCCCGCTCCGTGGCTCGACGACTCATTGCGAGCTCACAGAACAGGGCTCCGGGCAGCCGAGCGGAAATGGAGGAAAACTCGCCTCCCTGCGGACCTGGCATCCTTTCACTCCCTCCTCTCTACATTTTCCTCCTCTGTCTCTGCTGCTAAAGCCACTTTCTACCATTCTAAATTCCAAGCATCTGCCTCTAACCCTAGGAAGCTCTTTGCCACCTTCTCCTCCCTCCTGAATCCTCCCCCCTCCCTCCTCCCTCTCTGCAGATGACTTCGTCAACCATTTTGAAAAGAAGGTCGATGACATCCGATCCTCGTTTGCTAAGTCAAACGACACCGCTGGTTCTGCTCACACTGCCCTACCCTATGCTCTGACCTCTTTCTCCCCTCTCTCTCCAGATGAAATCTCGCGTCTTGTGACGGCCGGCCGCCCAACAACCTGCCCGCTTGACCCTATCCCCTCCTCTCTTCTCCAGACCATTTCCGGAGACCTTCTCCCTTACCTTACCTCGCTCATCAACTCATCCCTGACCGCTGGCTACGTCCCTCCCGTCTTCAAGAGAGCGAGAGTTGCACC
>NC_068428.1:42868240-42925740 GCF_023373465.1 Oncorhynchus keta
GACGTGTCCTGTATCAGACGTGTCCTGTATCATGTCCTGTATCAGACGTGTCCTGTGTCAGACGTGTCCTGTACCAGACGTGTCCTGTATCAGACGTGTCCTGTATCATGTCCTGTACCAGACGTGTCCTGTACCAGACGTGTCCTGTATCAGACGTGTCCTGTATCATGTCCTGTATCAGACGTGTCCTGTATCAGACGTGTCCTGTATCAGACGTGTCCTGTGACCTCATGACCTGTACCAGACGTGTCCTGTATCAGACGTGTCCTGTATCAGATGTGTCCTGTGTCCTGTATCAGATGTGTCCTGTACCAGACGTGTCCTGTATCAGACGTGTCCTGTATCAGACGTGTCCTGTACCAGATGTGTCCTGTTCCAGACGTGTCCTGTATCAGACGTGTCCTGTGTCAGACGTGTCCTGTACCAGACGTGTCCTGTACCAGACGTGTCCTGTATCATGTCCTGTACCAGACGTGTCCTGTATCAGACGTGTCCTGTACCAGACGTGTCCTGTACCAGACGTGTCCTGTACCAGACGTGTCCTGTATATGTACAAGACCAGGACAGGTTTGGATAAAACAGCTGTCGTAGACTGAAGCAAACTCTGGTTGAAAACTGATAAACCTTTAAAGGGTGTCATGACGTTGCCCTCTTTGGGTACAGCGAGCACTAATCCCCCTCCCTCTGCACCATCCCCCTTTCTCTGTCTCTCATACACCCAGGCTGGTGCGACCTCAGATTGTAAATTCCTGGAAGAGAATCCTGCCTCATGGCCAGACAGTATAGAGAGAGTGAGTTTTCATAGAGAGAACAAAGGAATTTCTTCCACCTCACAGAACTTGAGGTCCGAACAATATTAATGTTCTGAAGAAAGTATAAAAGATCGGTGAAGTAACGAGCTACGAACTGGTCCATTTGGTACAATTTTGTGAAACTCATGAGAGACAATCCGCCACATTACCATAATCCTGTTTATACAACAGTCTCAGTTATGAATCTTACATCTAATTGTTGTACAAAATGAATGAGTAAAGATGAAACTATTTGTGAAATGATGTGATGCTATGTAATGATGTTAATGTGAGAGAATTGTATTTCTGATTAAAGTTTCACTAAGTCCTTGGCCCGCCCCCAGGGGCAGAGACAGGACCTGGCGTCATGGGAACAGCCCTTTTCTATGTTCCGAATACAACCCCCACCTGGGTCTTCTATCACCAGACCATCTTACATCGATAACGAGAGGGCTAAGGTTTGATTCCAGACCAGTACCTCTATCACAGAGGGAAATAAGGTTTGAGTAGATTGCTGAATCTATTAACCGTCCCAAGTGGTTAATAAACTCTTAGACTATCGATACCGACAGAATATGAACAAGTCTTTGATATTAATTTCTAGTCTGCAGCTAGGAATTCGGTATCATTGAACTCGTAGACCGACAACTGCCGAAACATCCATTCTATAATGACATGAATGAATGTTACTCTGAACTATCCATTCTAACCCCGGCAGAGAGCGAGGGCGGACAAACTCTCCAACAGAAACAAACTTTTCAACAGAGATCCGGGACGACACACTGAGTGTAAATCTATATATTGATTGCAATTATTTGTTCATGTGCAAAGGATTAGCACTTCAATTGTTATAATTAAGTGTCTCATCTCAGTTGACCCTGTTTTCCCTTTTGTCCACCAAGCCGCGATGCAGGTTTAGCCCACTAGGGAACATTCCCCTATCATTTCCTTGTAACTACTTCTGTCATTACTTAGTTAGTAAATACATGATTTAAGACAACTGATGTATTGATGACTCATAGTGAAGACTGGGTTCGTGCCGATAACCAACAATTTACGACGTTTGGAACGAGACTAACGTGAGGTAAAGAATTATTAATTCATTCGAAGACTAATTGATCAGATATTAAAATATCTGAAAAGTTATATTAGGAAAATATTATAACTTTGTAATCTGAATATTTTTTCCTTGATGCCCCGACTTCCTAGTTAATTACAGTAACATGATTAATCAGTTTAATCGCGTAATAATAATTACAGAGAGTGATTTGATAAGTAAGTCTTCAGTTTTAATGATACCAAAGACAGGACAAGGGGCAGCTCACTGTTTTACTATAAAGCTATACTGGTATATTCAATCCACTATGATATACAAAAGTAGCACAGTGTAACGTGCATTAATTAAGGGACACATTCTCCGAGCTCATCTTTAAAGAGGTCTTTGATGATGGAGTGGGAGAGGGAAGGGAACAGGAGGAGATGAGAACTCAAGGAACTCCTCAAAGGAAGCCAGACTAGAGAGAGAGAGAGCGAGAAAGACAGTGATGGGAAGGAGAGAGGAAGAGAGAGAGAGAGAAAGAGAGAGAAGGAGGGTGGGGGAGAGGGAGAGAGAGAGAATGGGGTCAACATGACATCACTCCATCAGGTTCCCAAAAGAGTTCTCTCATGTTGGAAAATAACATCCCAGGCAAAACAGGGCCAATTTATATGTGCCAGACGCTGAGTTCACACACACACACACACACACACACACACACACACACACACACACACACACACACACACACACACACACACACACACACACACACACACACACACACACACACACACACACACACACACACACACACACACACACACACAAGCCATACACTGAATTGTCAGGATGTATGCTGAAACCCCCCATGGGTCCTGGGGATGGATGAGGTAGAGGGGCTGACACGGGGAGATTTGAGCTAATAAATGGTGCTGAGGATTTGGGTCCTCCTGCGTTTAGATTGTATTAGGCTCTTTTGATGAATTGGGAGCCAGGGGCAATCCTCACTCCACTCCAAACAGAGACTATAACTCACGGAGGAAAGAAATGCTATGTTACTGTTTTTAGACTAGCGCTTTGTAAAACCTTTAGAATATATTAATGGGAAATCTTCAGATTCTAGAATGTTAAAATGTCTTCTAACATGCTGACCAGACACGCGCCATAGCGTGCACGTTGATTTCGTTCACCCACACCAGAAGCGATCAGGAGACGCAGGATGAAATATCAAAACAAACTCTGAACCAATTATATTCATTTGGGGACAGGTCGAAAAGCATTAAACATGTATGGCAATTTATCTAGCTAGCTTGCTGCTGTTGCTAGCTAATTTGTCCTGGGATGTCAACATTGGGTTGTTATTTTACCTGAAATGCACAAGGTCCTCTAGTCCGATAATTAATCCACAGATAAAACAGCAAACCAAATTCTCCTCCTTCCTCAGGCTTCTTTTTTACTTCTTTCGACTTTAAATGGCGGTTGGGAACCAACTTTACGGTGCATTACTACAACGACTGGAGTGTGGATGTCAGTTAATCATTCATTCACCCATGTGGGTATATGCTCTTAAAAACCAATGAGGAGATGGCATGTGGGTATATGCTCTTAAAAACCAATGAGGAGATGACATGTGGGTATATGCTGCTAAACATCAATGAGGAGATGGCATGTGGGTATATGCTCTTAAAAACCAATGAGGAGATGGCATGTGGGTATATGCTGCTAAACATCAAAGAGGAGATGGCATGTGGGTATATGCTCTTAAAAACCAATGAGGAGATGGCATGTGGGTATATGCTCTTAAAAACCAATGAGGAGATGGCATGTGGGTATATGCTGCTAAACATCAAAGAGGAGATGGGAGAAGCCAGACTGTAATGTGTGCTCTCTGTCTGGTCTTGGGTCAGTACGAGAGTGCTGCAGCATTCTGTATGTTTTTGCAGTTGACCAATGGCTTTCTTGGGTAGACCAGACAGGAGAGCATTACATTAGTCAAGCCTGCTTGTAATACAAGCAGAGATGAGTCTCTCTGTATCAGCCTGAGAGGGAGACGGCTGCACCTTGGAAATGCTCCTCAGGTGGTAAAAAGATATTTTGGTCACATTCCTAATGTGTGATTCAAAACTGAGTTCAGAATGTAAAATGACACCTCGGTGTTTTATCTTTATTGCCTCTTGCCTTGATTTAGCTGGAGGAAAGTGTGAGCCATCCAACTATTTAAATCTATCATGTTTCAGAGAAGACCCACATGGGGCGGCAGCGTAGCCTAGTGGTTAGAGCGTTGGACTAGTAACCGGAAGGTTGCGAGTTCAAACCCCCGAGCTGACAAGGTACAAATCTGTCGTTCTGCCCCTGAACAGGCAGTTAACCCACTGTTCCCAGGCCGTCATTGAAAATAAGAATGTGTTCTTAACTGACTTGCCTGGTTAAATAAAGGTAAAATTTAAAAAAAAAAATGCAGACAGTGTCGAAGTAACAAAAGTTTATTACTAGAACAAGGGGGCAAGCAAAACGACAGGTCAGTCGAGTGCAAAAGGTCAGCATTACAGGCAGTCTCAGGATCAGGGCAGGAAGAATGGGAAAACTAGAAAACAGGAACTAGAAAAAGACAGGAGCCAAATGAAAAATGCTGGTAACGAACAAAACGAACTGGCAACAGACAAACAGAGAATACAGGGGATAATGGGGAAGAGGGGCGACACCTGGAGGGGGTGGAGACAACCACAAAGACAGGTGAAACAGATCTGATCTGATCTGATCTGTTTCACCTGTCTTTGTAGTTGTCTCCAGGTGTGATCTCATGCTAATTGCATTAGCCTACGTTAGCTTAACTGTCCCATGGACGGGACACCGATCCTGAATACGTTTGTAACTAAGGCTGTCTGTCACAGGGTGACTAGGGTGGGTACTCTAGTTTTTCTATTTCTATGTTGGCCCTTGTATGGTTCCCAATCAGAGGCAGCTGTCTATCGTTGTCTCTGATTGGGGATCATATGTAGGCAGCCGTTTCCCACTGGGTTTTTGTTGGGATCTTGTTTTTGGTTAGTTGCCTGTGAGCACGTCATAGCTTCACGTTTCGTTTGTGCTTTACTGTTTTTTTGTGCCGGTTCACTAAATAAATATGTTGAACCCATGCCAAGCTGCACTTTGGTTCGACAATCCTTACAACGACAATCGTGACACTGTCTGTGCTGGGCACGAAAACCAGATTGGATTTTTTTTAAATACTGTTGGTACTTGAAAAATAATTTATCTGTTTGAAAAGCTTTTTTTTTTTGCTTAAGAATAGAAGATTGGCTGAAAATTGCTAAGAGCTGAAGAATCTAGATTACTTTTCTTCAGAAGGGGTTTCACCATGCCTGTGAACAGGGAGTGATTACCAATAGCTTGCACTTCTTCAGAAATGCAATTAAAAACTGTTTTGAAGAAGGTGATGGGGATAGGATCAAGAAGGTTGGCAGATGGCTCAAATTGTAATATCACTTTCCTGAGTATGTCTGTGTCAACCAGGGAAAATAACTCCTTAGTGCCTTTGCGTGGTAGGCTAAGGCACATATTAAACTTCTCATCAGGTCTTGACTGATACACAGCCTAATGTTTGCTATTTTATCTCTGAAATATGCCGCAAACTCATCACATTTAAAGTTCACTTAGGTTTGTGTTGGTAGGATTTATCAGGCCATCAATGGACGAGAAGAGGACTTTCATATCATAATTGATCAAGATAGAAAAATAAGCCCGCCTGGCAGCTCTAAATGACTTGTTATATATGCCAAGTTGATCTCTCAGAATATCATAATAGACCTCTGACTTTGACTTTCTCCACTTCCGCTCTGCCTTTCTGCAATGTCTCTTTAATTGATTTGTTTCTTCACCAACCCAAGGGCCTCTCCATTTGTAATGTGTCCTTTTTTCAACCCTACTGGAGCTGTGGCATCAATGGCTGCCCTTAGTTTGCTTTTAAAGTGATCAAGAAAATCATCACAAGAGGAAGGCAGAATAGGTGATGGTGTATTGTTCATACACCCAATAAAATCTGTAGCAACTTCAGAGGTCGGAGAGTGTTTCTTAATAATGTGTTCAGTATTACCCTGAACTTTGGGCAACAAGGAAATAAAACGTCCACAGTGATGATCAGATAAAGCAACATCAACAATAGCAGATATGTCAATAGAAAACCCCTTGGTAATAACCAGGTCCAGTAGAAAGCCCCTTGGTAATAACTAGGTCCAGTAGAAAACCCCTTGGTAATAACTAGGTCCAGTAGAAAACCCCTTGGTAATAACTAGGTCCAGTAGAAAACCCCTTGGTAATAACTAGGTCCAGTAGAAAGCCCCTTGGTAATAACCAGGTCCAGTAGAAAGCCCCTTGGTAATAACCAGGTCCAGTAGAAAACCCCTTGGTAATAACCAGGTCCAGTAGAAAGCCCCTTGGTAATAACCAGGTCCAGTAGAAAGCCCCTTGGTAATAACCAGGTCCACAATATGGCTGTGGTTATGGGTGGACCCAGTAGAAGCCCCTTGGTAATGACCAGGTCCACAGTATGGCTGTGGTTATGGGTGGGCCCAGTAGAAAGCCCCTTGGTAATAACCAGGTCCACAGTATGGCTGTGGTTATAGGTGGGCCCAGTAGAAAGCCCCTTGGTAATGACCAGGTCCACAGTATGGCTGTGGTTATGGGTGGGCCCAGTAGAAAGCCCCTTGGTAATAACCAGGTCCAGAGTATGGCTGTGGTTAAGGGTGGGACCAGTAGAAAGCCCCTTGGTAATAACCAGGTCCAGAGTATGGCTGTGGTTAAGGGTGGGCCCAGTAGAAAGCCCCTTGGTAATAACCAGGTCCACAGTATGGCTGTGGTTATGGGTGGGCCCAGTAGAAAGCCCCTTGGTAATGACCAGGTCCAGAGTATGGCTGTGGTTATGGGTGGGCCCAGTAGAAAGCCCCTTGGTAATGACCAGGTCCAGAGTATGGCTGTGGTTATGGGTGGGCCCAGTAGAAAGCCCCTTGGTAATAACCAGGTCCAGAGTATGGCTGTGGTTATGGGTGGGCCCAGTAGAAAGCCCCTTGGTAATGACCAGGTCCACAGTATGGCTGTGGTGATGGATGGGCCCAGTAGTATGTTGGATAAAGTCCATAGAGCTCAAAAGAGTCATACATTCAATGGCCTTGGAGTCAGTCTAATATTAAAATCACCCAACACAATGAGTTTATCATAGTTCTCAAGGACAATAGAAAATAGTTCAGAGATATCAGTAAAGAAAGTGGGGCAGTGCTTTGGTGGTTTATACAGGGTTACGGCCAGCACTGGTAGCTGACATTTAAACAGTGAAGCATGATGCTCAGAAGACCCAACGTAGCCAAGTTAAATGTCCTTACCCCTGAGAGCATTATTAAAAATAGAGGCTGCCCCCCCCCAAACCCGTTTCCCTTTTCTGATAGGGTATGAAAAGCTGTAATCCAGGGAAGCTTCAATAAGATCGGCACTACAGTCTGATGACAGCCATGATTCAGTGAGAAACATCCAATCCACTTTGCCCCTCAGTAATGAGGTCATTCACAAGAAAAGTTGTTACCAGTGACTTTAACATTTAAAAAGGCCATATTCATTGAGTGTGGGCCACTCTGCCCCTGGGGCATCTGCCTCAAGGAAACAACCAAACTATTAATGCTATAACCATATTTTCTGACAGTCTCCAATCTGCCCCTGGGGCATCTGCCTCAAGGAAACAACCAAACTATTAATGCTATAAATAACCATATTTTCTGACAGTCTCCAATCTGCCCCTGGGGCATCTGCCTCAAGGAAACAACCAAACTATTAATGCTATAACCATATATTCTGACAGTCTCCAATCTGCCCCTGGGGCATCTGCTTCGAGGTAACCAATGAAATAACAACCACAATTCTGAATAGTACAGCCACATTTTCTGAACTCAATAGTAGATAAAGTTAAAGTACCAATAGTGCCATTTTTTTTATACAGGAGTTGATACAGTTTTCCCTTGTTGTGCTTCACCCCAGAGACACCACACTGCCTCAAGGAAACAACCAAACTATTAATGCTATAACCATATTTTCTGACAGTCTCCAATCTGTCAGAATGGTAGGGTATTACAGTTTATGTAAACTTATTATAACGCAGAGTTTGGGGAACATGAATTAGGTCACTCACAATAACCATAGTGCTATTTGTACAGGAGTTGATGTGGTTTCCAAGTCCTCTGTTGTTTACTCTAACAGTGAGAACTGGAGCCCTACCAGACCCTGTCTGTCAGTCTCTAAAACAGTTTGATGTTGCTGGGACTGGAGCCCTACCAGACCCTGTCTGTCAGTCTCTAAAACAGTTTGATGTTGCTGGGACTGGAGCCCTACCAGACCCTGTCTGTCAGTCTCTAAAACAGTTTGATGTTGCTGGGACTGGAGCCCTACCAGACCCTGTCTGTCAGTCTCTAAAACAGTTTGATGTTGCTGGGACTGGAGCCCTAAGACCCTGTCTGTCAGTCTCTAAAACAGTTTGATGTTGCTGGGACTGGAGCCCTACCAGACCCTGTCTGTCAGTCTCTAAAACAGTTTGATGTTGCTGGGACTGGAGCCCTACCAGACCCTTTCTGTCAGTCTCTAAAACAGTTTGATGTTGCTGGGACTGGAGCCCTACCAGACCCTGTCTGTCAGTCTCTAAAACAGTTTGATGTTGCTGGGACTGGAGCCCTACCAGACCCTGTCTGTCAGTCTCTAAAACAGTTTGATGTTGCTGGGACTGGAGCCCTACCAGACCCTGTCTGTCAGTCTCTAAAACAGTTTGATGTTGCTGGGACTGGAGCCCCACCAGACCCTGTCTGTCAGTCTCTAAAACAGTTTGATGTTGCTGGGACTGGAGCCCTACCAGACCCTGTCTGTTCTCTAAAACAGTTTGATGTTGCTGGGACTGGAGCCCTACCAGACCCTGTCTGTCAGTCTCTAAAACAGTTTGATGTTGCTGGGACTGGAGCCCCACCATTGTCTGTCAGTCTCTAAAACAGTTTGATGTTGCTGGGACTGGAGCCCTACCAGACCCTGTCTGTCAGTCTCTAAAACAGTTTGATGTTGCTGGGACTGGAGCCCTACAGACCCTGTCTGTCAGTCTCTAAAACAGTTTGATGTTGCTGGGACTGGAGCCCTACCAGACCCTGTCTGTCAGTCTCTAAAACAGTTTGATGTTGCTGGGACTGGAGCCCTACCAGACCCTGTCTGTCAGTCTCTAAAACAGTTTGATGTTGCTGGGACTGGAGCCCTAAGACCCTGTCTGTCAGTCTCTAAAACAGTTTGATGTTGCTGGGACTGGAGCCCTACCAGACCCTGTCTGTCAGTCTCTAAAACAGTTTGATGTTGCTGGGACTGGAGCCCTACCAGACCCTGTCTGTCAGTCTCTAAAACAGTTTGATGTTGCTGGGACTGGAGCCCTAAGACCCTGTCTGTCAGTCTCTAAAACAGTTTGATGTTGCTGGGACTGGAGCCCTACCAGACCCTGTCTGTCAGTCTCTAAAACAGTTTGATGTTGCTGGGACTGGAGCCCTACCAGACCCTGTCTGTCAGTCTCTAAAACAGTTTGATGTTGCTGGAACTGGAGCCCTACCAGACCCTGTCTGTCAGTCTCTAAAACAGTTTGATGTTGCTGGGACTGGAGCCCTACCAGACCCTGTCTGTCAGTCTCTAAAACAGTTTGATGTTGCTGGGACTGGAGCCCTACCAGACCCTGTCTGTCAGTCTCTAAAACAGTTTGATGTTGCTGGGACTGGAGCCCTACCAGACCCTGTCTGTCAGTCTCTAAAACAGTTTGATGTTGCTGGGACTGGAGCCCTACCAGACCCTGTCTGTCAGTCTCTAAAACAGTTTGATGTTGCTGGGACTGGAGCCCTACCAGACCCTGTCTGTCAGTCTCTAAAACAGTTTGATGTTGCTGGGACTGGAGCCCTACCAGACCCTGTCTGTCAGTCTCTAAAACAGTTTGATGTTGCTGGGACTGGAGCCCTACCAGACCCTGTCTGTCAGTCTCTAAAACAGTTTGATGTTGCTGGGACTGGAGCCCTACCAGACCCTGTCTGTCAGTCTCTAAAACAGTTTGATGTTGCTGGGACTGGAGCCCTACCAGACCTGGAACCCCTGCGGTTAGGGTGAATCCAGTCTTTTTTTTTTAAGTGCTGGTTGGTCCCACAGCAAATAAAAGTTGTCAAGAATGGTGACGTTCCTGTCAAGTTTCTTCAGGTACTCGTTTAGGGTGTCGAGTCGGCTGAAATCTCTACAGTTATGTAACATCCAGACAGGTTTGTTGGGTATGACCTCGGATGATAGGATTACGCACTCCATTTATTCACAATTGAAAAATGGTGTTAGTAGTCATGATAAGTTAAGGAGGTAGTCATTATTTTACGAGCCCATGTGCTGCACATTACGCAAAGGGATCAATAATAGTAGTGTGTGTGTGTGTGTGTTTGGGTAATATTGACACCCTTGCACATTACAATGGAGTGCAGTGGAGCACAAAGTTCTATTTTTTCTTTTCAAAACTGGTTGAATGTCTAAGTTTACATAGGCATCTGCAACTTACTGAAGGTGGGATAAATTACACAGTTTCAAATTCATTTAGAATCATTTAGTCCAGGACCTTTTTTTTTCTTCTTTGAAGTGAAATATCTCAATTTAAGTTGATTTTTGTTGTTGTTTTTGGTCCAAACGAAAGACACTACATCTTGGCAGTGGTTAACATCAGTCCCTGAGCCTCTTCCATATATGGACACAGCATGCAGTCCTTGATTGTTATTCTTCCCGACTGATTAAACAAAAAGTCCAGGGCTACATTATTGAAATCCACACAGTCGAACAACCTACTAAGTAGTTAGCTAGCTATAAGTCATTATTGAAATCCACACAGCCAAACAACCTACTAAGTAGTTAGCTAGCTATAAGTCATTATTGAAATCCACACACCCAAACAACCTACTAAGTCGTTAGCTAGCTATAAGTCATTATTGAAATCCACACAGCCAAACAACCTACTAAGTAGTTAGCTAGCTATAAGTCATTATTGAAATCCACACAGCCAAACAACCTACTAAGTAGTTAGCTAGCTATAAGTCATTATTGAAATCCACACAGCCAAACAACCTACTAAGTAGTTAGCTAGCTATAAGTCATTATTGAAATCCACACAGCCAAACAACCTACTAAGTAGTTAGCTAGCTATAAGTCATTATTGAAATCCACACACCCAAACAACCTACTAAGTCGTTAGCTAGCTATAAGTCATTATTGAAATCCACACAGCCAAACAACCTACTAAGTATTTAGCTAGCTATAAGTCATTATTGAAATCCACACAGCCAAACAACCTACTAAGTAGTTAGCTAGCTATAAGTCATTATTGAAATCCACACACCCAAACAACCTACTAAGTCGTTAGCTAGCTATAAGTCATTATTGAAATCCACACAGCCAAACAACCTACTAAGTAGTTAGCTAGCTATAAGTCATTATTGAAATCCACACACCCAAACAACCTACAAAGTAGCTAGCTAGCTATAAGCCATTATTGAAATCCAAACAGCCAAACCTACTAAGTAGCTAGCTATAAGTCATTTTTGAAGTCCAAACAGCCAAACAGACTGCTAAGTAACGTAAACTCAACCCATTCCATAACAAATGTGCACAACCGCGACATTCAAATGAGGCTGCAAAGAAAACTAATGGGACTGTAGCGACTGTGTTGACTTCAAAATCAGGGGTGTGAACTAGGTTTCTATTCAAGCGTTGATCGACATGGTAATGGCTCTATAGTATTGGAGAAAAGTTAAAAAAAACTGACCCTCCGTTACATCGTGGCGTGTCATGCCGTAACGTACAGCATGCATAAAGCAACTATTTCTGTCTTACAATCTCTCTACACCAGGTGTAGCACTTCTCTCATCGTTTAAAAATAAGAAATGGACAGTAAGGGGGGAAAGCATCATGACTCTCAAAAGCCTCTGTTAACTTCTGAAGATAATTGTTGTACCGCCCTAAAAACCTGATTCAAATTCGACACAAACCTTCAAATAGGTATGTAATGACACATTATATAAGCTCTTTATAGTGTTTTATTTACATTTTAGAGGCGAAAAGGTGATAAGTTGGACAGATCCAGTGAAAAAAAGCAGTTTTCCCACACATCTCCTTCTCACTACCTCGCATTAGTTTTGCTTGCCCACCCGCCATTTTTAAAAAGACACGACGGAGCTCATTGCCTTCTTGAATCATGCAGAAACGAGCAGCGTGGAGGTCTCGGAATGAATTCTGTTGGAAAGCAGAGAAATTGGTATTGACATTACAGTTGATCTGGAATTATAACGTTTTTGGGTGGGCTAAAATAAGGTCAATTGTACGGACCAAGGCAATGTACAAAAGTGAGTGAGTTTACATTAGCTAGCTAGCTATAAGCCCAAAAAAATTGACTTTTCATACCAATTCTGTAACTCTGAGTGTCAAGTCCGGACAATGTACACTAAATGATCAAACCCTAGAGCAGTTAACACCCTCCCCCAAAAAACACTTTAAAAAACAATGTATAATAGCTACGCTGTCTGCGTAGGCAACCTCACGGTGCCATGACAACCTGTGTGTCAGAGTTCCTGTGTGTCAGTGCCAAAGGAATTACACTACTCTCACACCTGGGTAACCATTCAGTTCTTGTAGCTATAGGCCAGTACAGTCAGACTGGCCATACCACACACACACAACAGCTAGGCTTTTACAGTAGGAATTGAGTATCCTCCAACCTTACAGTACAGATTACTCACAGCTATAGACTGGCCAAACCATTCACCGACAACAATATAGGCCTACTGTAGCTTGCCAAATCACTCAAGCACAACTGCAGGTCTTTGTTGGAATTTAGAATGAGAGTCCTGGTTCGATCCACTGCCAGGCAACTCCCGCCTCTGTGTGTGTGTGTGTGTGTGTGTGTGTGTGTGTGTGTGTGTGTGTGTGTGTGTGTGTGTGTGTGTGTGTGTGTGTGTGTGTGTGTGTGTGTGTGTGTGTGTGTGTGTGTGTGTGTGTGTGTGTGTGTGTGTGTGTGTGTGTGTGTGTGAATGGGTAGCTAGCTTAACATACTGTACTGCAGGCAGCCAGCCTGACACGGCCAGATCATCTGTCTGTTTACTCAGAAATGAAACATGAAACAGCCGGGCTTGCTTTATTTCCTGTGCATTTCACAGCGGATGCGTAATGCAGCGAGAAACATGCATAACTTTGACTAACAAGTGGAAGGGGATCTGTCTGCTGTCCTGTGAAACGCTTCTACTTTAGCTTTTTATTTTTCAGAATATAGGACACACAATATATATTAGCTAAATTGAAGCTAAATTGAAGTTTCTTCTTCTTCTAGAGGTAAAGAAGATGGAGAAAGAGATGGAGGTGGATTCAATATTCTATTTTAGATTTTTAAAACACAGGACACATAATGTATTAGTCATTTAGAGAACGTCCCCGGGCTCCATGCAGCCAGAGAGATGCTGAGACTACAGTACGTACACTCCTACTTACGGATGATGATAACTGTCAATGTTGTTTGCCCTCCTCTCTCTCTCTCTCTCTCTCTCTCTCTATCCATTCTGTCTCTCTACCCGTTCTCAGAAAGAGCAAATTAACAAAAGGAAAAGAGCATGGGAAAATGGTTCCTCATCGTTGCTAGGAAACTGAAACGTTTAGCATGACAGTGTTTCTATGAAGCGTCACAAATGGCACCCTATTCCCTACGTATTGCACTACTTTTTAACCAGAGACATATGGGTAGTGCATATAAAAAGTAGTGCACTAGGGTTCCATTTGGGACGTAGCCGTATGATGACTGAAAAGCTAAGCAAGGCGCTTCTGTGCATATCGGATTGATAGTTATTAATTGGATTAAAGTTGATTGCAGTAAATTAAAAGTTGTTGCCGTGGAGTTAGCCAGGATATTACACAAGTTTATCATGATGTGCCAATAATTACATTTAAAGTAGCAGTAATACATTTTTTTTTAAATGTTTGAGACACTGGTAAATGCCAAATGAGCTTAATTTAACGGTCTTATATTTCCCTTGTCTCATCCCTCAGCTGTTTGCCAAAACAAATCACACGTTTCCATAGTTTTGACGCCACTATTTTGAGGTCATTTCCTGTCCTACAGAGGAAATGAATGTTTTGGGCGAAAAAAAATGACAAAGGCTACTTATACATATTCACAAATTGGATCAAATCAAATCAAAGTGTATTTGTCATGTTCGCCGAATAGACCTTACAGTGAAATGCTATCTTATGCTATCAACCCCTAACCAACAGTGCAATTTTTAAGTAAAAAGTAGGTATTAGGTAAACAATAGATCAGTAAAGAAAAAAAAACATTCAAATGACAGTGAAAATAGTAGGCTTTATACAGGTGGTACCAGTACAGAGTCTTTGTGTAGGGGGCACCGGTTAGTCGGGCTAATTGAGGTAATATGTACATGTAGGTATAGTTAAAGTCACTATGCATAGATAAAAAGAGAGTAGCAGCAACGTAAAAGAGGGCTTGGCAGGTGGGAGGTGGCGTGACACAATGCAAATAGTCCGGGTAGCTATTTGATTACCTGTACAGGAGTCTTATGGCATGCGGGTAAAAACTATTGAGAAGTCTTTTGGTCCTAGACTTGGCACTCTGTTAAAGCTTTCCATGCAGTAGAAGAGAAAACAGTGGGAATTTCCATGTGGAGTTGATAAACGATAGGGCAGCTATCAGTGTAGCTAGCTAGCATACTAACCTTATCTAGCTAGCATGCTAACTTTATCTAGCTGGCATGCTAACCTTAGTTAGCTAGCATTCTAACCTTATCTAGCTAGCATGCTAACCTAATCTAGCTAGCATGCTAACCTTATCTAGCTCGCATGCTAACCTTATCTAGCTCGCATGCTAACCTTATCTAGCTAGCATGCTAATCTTATCTGGGTAGCATGCTAACCTTATCTAGCTAGCATGCTAACCTTATCTAGCTAACTTGCTAAACCTATCTCGCTAGCTAATGTTATCTGCTAATGTTATCTGTTCTTGCAGATGTTTTGTTTGTTAAACAATGTATTCAAAAGATTAGCCAGCTAGCTCTATGGCTGTTCTGGAGATATCTTAGTAGTAGAGTGTGTAGTGAAGCAAAACTGTAGTGGTCAAAACCATTCATTTTGGGGCTACGGGGGAAGCAAAATGCTATCATATTACACAACTACAACCATTCATAAAATGGTCAGATAAAAAAGATAAATATAATACAGACTATCAGACTAAAAAAAAATAAGTGAAAATTGACAAATGAATCCAATGGATAATGACAATTACCGTGGTAAAAACAACGTTTTACACCCCTTGGTTTAATGTGCTCCGTGGCTCAGACGGCCGAGTATACACTGGGGCTGTTTGGCTCATCTTAGTCACGAAGAGGAATAACTCTGCTGCTGTTTCTGATTCATTAACAATGACATGCTGGCTGGTGGGTGGTAACATTTAAAAAATATATATATATACAACAAAAAAATAGAGTAGGCTGAAAATAATGTGTATGTCATATCATAGGGAAATGAGAACTACATTCAAACGGAATAATATAATAATAATAATAATAATATATGCCATTTAGCAGACGCTTTTATCCAAAGCGACTTACAGTCATGTGTGCATACATTCTACGTATGGGTGGTCCCGGGAATCGAACCCACTACCCTGGCGTTACAAGCGCCATGCTCTACCAACTGAGCTACAGAAGGACCACACGATGACTTGTTGACTTAATAAATCGTTGTGCAACATCATGGGCTCTGGCCATAGTCTTACAGTTGGACAAAGTGGATTTCAACTGGTGTGGACGATGTGTGAGTTTAGTTTATTCATGTACTTGGACTCAAATATACAGAACTGTATATATATTCTATGCAGCTCAACCTATGCACCTAACTGAGAACAAAATACAACAACAAAATATGGACTAAAGTGAAGTGTTGAGTTAAACAAATCTGTCCCGAGCAGAGAAAAAGAGTAAAGATACTGTGAAAGACAGTGGTCTGCCATTGTTTTTTTTTGTGTGTTTTTTTTTATTACCTATCTGCTCACGATCTCTCGCTCCACGGCTTTCATTTCCTGCCACTTACCTGATAAAAACATAATAGCAACACAACGCTGGGGTGCTTTAAACTGAGAGCCACGTAGCCATGGAAACCTGGACAGACCATGCTAATAATAACCCAAAACAGCCGAAGTTTGGGTGTGTGTGTGGAGAGAGAGAGAGAGAGAGAGAGAGAGAGAGAGAGAGAGAGAGAGAGAGAGAGAGAGAGAAGAGGAAGAGAGAGAGAGAGGGAGGGAGAGGGAGAGAGAGAGAGAGAGAGAGAGAGAGAGAGAGAGAGAGAGAGAGAGAGAGAGAGAGAAGAGAGAGAGAGAGAGTGTGAGAGAGAGAGAGAGTGAGAGAGAGAGAGAGAGAGAGAGAGAGAGAGAGAGAGAGAGGAAGAGAGAGAGTAGTAGCCTATAGATTTGTTTTAAATGGATACATGTTTATGTTTATTTGTTTGTCATTTTCTTATTTATGTTTGGCTGGCGGCAATCATGTATTTACTTGTTCAGTAATTCAATTGGGAAATTCAAACATTGCAAATGACTAGCCTATCTATAGCTATAAACAGTATTTGGCTGGTAAGATATGTATATTACAGTCAGACTCTGGGATTTGTGTCTGATCATTCGTGGGTTTAACAGTGGTCACAGAAGGGGGGGTCACAGCTGGCAGTCAGCTTGGTTTTCTCAGATAGAAGGAGGAGAAGGATAAGGAGGAACGGCACTGTCACTACCCTCCCCAGGGGAGGACACAGAGAAAGAGCAAGGCCACTGTCAATTCCGGGCCTGGTTAGTGGGGTATCTGTTGGGACTCCGGGCCTGGTTAGTGGGGTATCTGTTGGGATTCCGGGCCTGGTTAGTGGGGTATCTGTTGGGACTCGTAGGCTGTTAGTTCTCGCTGCTGCGAGTGTCCACCTGTGTCTCGTCAGTCAAGAACGAGGTGGTGGCTTTGCTGATGTGGTCGGTAATGTCTTCGGTCAATTGGCACCGGCTTGAACAGATAAAGCTTTTTGTGCAGCATTGTTGGGCACTACTTGGTCTTTCCTTTCATCTTGAACAACTCACTCACTCTCTGTCCCAGTCAGAACTGAACAACTCACTCTCTCTCCGTCTCAGTCAGACCTGAACAATTCTCTCTGTCTTTCCCAGTCAGACCTGAACAACTCACTCTCTCTCCGTCCCAGTCAGACCTGATTCACGTAACTTTTTAGAACTCGACAGCCAATTAGGTGAGGAGGCTAATCCGGGCTGCCTCCCTGATAAATATGCTAATTAGATGCATGTCAACTATTCCGTCTGACTGAGTCACCTACTACCCGTGTAGACTGGACAACACAAGGGTTACTGTCAAAACGATTTATAAAAACATTTAATAGAATGTTGATTTAGGTGTCAGATAAAGTGGGCATATGTCCCCTGAGCTCGTGGGCCCCTCTGCCTTGTGGGTGGGTGGTGGGGGTTCTGCTACACCATTGTCTATGTTGCATAGAGTGCTATTTCAGCCAATGAAAGGATGAGGTCAAACTGGTTATTTCTGGTTTAGGGTACATGATTTGGGAATGGATGGTGCCATTAGGCCCGAGGATAGAGGGATCTATTCTCTCTTTACTACATTCTGTGGAATGCTGTTCAGTTAAATCTGGTCCTAGACTGTCTGTAATGAGATGTTTAGTCTGAAAACTAAAATATATATATAAAAGATGGAAGGAAGAGTGAGGGGAAAGTCAAACTAACAGTTGAAGAAAGTACAGCCTTGCTGTGAAGGTCATAGCTCTGGCTATTTCATCTTCTTCTTTTTAACGGTTTAAAGATCTGTTCTAAATGTCCTATTTTACACAACAACGAAAAAACACCTGCCATCTTCAGTGTTGGTGAAAACGCGTGAGCTCCATGATCATTTCTCTCTTTCCCTCCCTCCTTTCACATCACGGATGACTCACGTCCCAATCAGCTCCACATAATGATGAGTCCTGTGAAGAAGAAAAACCACTTTGGCATTGTGTCGGAGCTCGGACACTGACAGAAAATACTGTATAGTGATAATATACCAGAGACGTCTCTATGATTCCTCTACGATCCAGGATCCAGAAGGTTGTGAGTATGCCATGAGCTACCAGAAAGATACCAGAGACCAGACTAAAACACCCTTGAATCAACTGTGTATTCTCTAAACGACTCTATGAAAGAGCGTAACTCAATGGTCGTCATCACCTCACAGACGTCAGTGAACAGAAATAGAAGTGGTTATTGCTTCCAGGGCAAGCAGGAAGTGGAACATATACCAAGAGATATGGAAGTTGGAACACATGCACCGACACACACACACACACACACACGCGCACACACGCACGCACGCACACGCACGCACGCACGCACGCACGCACGCACGCACGCGCACACACACACACACACACGCAGGGAGGCATGCATGCTCGCTCACTAACATACAGTGCCTTGCGAAAGTATTCGGCCCCCTTGAACTTTGCGACCTTTTGCCACATTTCAGGCTTCAAACATAAAGATATAAAACTGTATTTTTTTGTGAAGAATCAACAACAAGTGGGACACAATCATGAAGTGGAATGACATTTATTGGATATTTCAAACTTTTTTAACAAATCAAAAACTTAAAAATTGGGCGTGCAAAATTATTCAGCCCCCTTAAGTTAATACTTTGTAGCGCCACCTTTTGCTGCGATTCCAGCTGTAAGTATATATATATATATAAACTATATATATTCTATATATTCACTATATAGATACTATATAGACATGTTCTATTTACTATATCTACACTACATAGGCATTATGTAGATACTATATATACACTATATAGATACTATATATACACTATATAGACACTATATAGACTATATATATATACTATAGAGATACTATATAGACACTCTATATATACTATATTTACACTATATAGATACTATATCGACACTATATAGATACTATAAATACACTATATCGATACTATAAATGCACTATATAGATACTATATCAACACTATATAGATACTATAAATACACTATATAGATAATATATATACACTCTATAGATACTATATAGACACTATATAGATTCCATATATACACTATATTGATACTAAGTAGACCCTATTTAGATTCTATATAGACACTATATAGATTCTATATATATATAGAATATATAGATACTATATAGACACTATATATTCTATATAGACACTATATAGATACTATATAGACACTATATATTCTATATGTACACTATATATTCTATATAGACACTATATAGATTATATATATATATAGAATATATAGACACGATATAGACACTATATAGATACCATATAGATACTGTGTAGACAGTTTGTAGACAGTATATAGACACTTTATACCACAGCTTTTTCAAATTCTCATTTCTGATTGGCTAGAAGGTTATTCTACAAGGGACATTTAAACCTTTTGAAAAGATATCGGCTCACAATTGGCCCAGCGTCGTCCGGGTTAGGGTTTGGTAGGGTAGGCCGTCACTGTAAATAATAATTTGTTCTTAACTGACATGCCTAGATAAATAATGTAAAATAAAAACCTGCTCGTCGAACATCTCATTCCAAAATCATGGGCATTAATATGAAGTTGGTCGCCCTTAGCTGTTACAACAGCCTCCACTCTTCTGGGAAGGCTTTCCACTAGATGTTGGAGCATTGCTGCTATAACAGCCTCCACTCTTCTGGGAAGGCTTTCCACTAGATGTTGGAACATTGCTGCTACAACAGCCTCCACTCTTCTGGGAAGGCTTTCCACTAGATGTTGGAACATTGCTACTATAACAGCCTCCACTCTTCTGGGAAGGCTTTCCACTAGATGTTGGAACATTGCTACTATAACAGCCTCCACTCTTCTGGGAAGGCTTTCCACTAGATGTTGGAACATTGCTGCTATAACAGCCTCCACTCTTCTGGGAAGGCTTTCCACTAGATGTTGGAACATTGCTACTATAACAGCCTCCACTCTTCTGGGAAGGCTTTCCACTAGATGTTGGAACATTGCTACTATAACAGCCTCCACTCTTCTGGGAAGGCTTTCCACTAGATGTTGGAACATTGCTACTATAACAGCCTCCACTCTTCTGGGAAGGCTTTCCACTAGATGTTGGAACATTGCTACTATAACAGCCTCCACTCTTCTGGGAAGGCTTTCCACTAGATGTTGGAACATTGCTGCGAGGACTTGCTTCCGTCACAGCATCATATATACATAAGTATGTGGACACCCCTTCAAATTAGGCTGGCCAGGAGAGCCAGCATTAGTATATTGCTGGCTCTAGCATTAGGCTGGCCCGGGAGAGCCAGCATGAGTATATTGCTGGCTCTAGCATTAGGCTGGCCGGGAGAGCCAGCATTAGTATACTGCTGGCTCTAGCATTAGGCTGGCCGGGAGAGCCAGCATTAGTATACTGCTGGCTCTAGCATTAGGCTGGCCGGGAGAGCCAGCATTAGTATATTGCTGGCTCTAGCATTAGGCTGGCCCGGAGAGCCAGCATGAGTATATTGCTGGCTCTAGCATTAGGCTGGCCTGGAGAGCCAGCATTAGTATATTGCTGGCTCTAGCATTAGGCTGGCCGGGAGAGCCAGCATTAGTATACTGCTGGCTCTAGCATTAGGCTGGCGGGAGAGCCAGCATTAGTATACTGCTGGCTCTAGCATTAGGCTGGCCGGGAGAGCCAGCATTAGTATACTGCTGGCTCTAGCATTAGGCTGGCCGGGAGAGCCAGCATTAGTATACTGCTGGCTCTAGCATTAGGCTGGCCGGGAGAGCCAGCATTAGTATACTGCTGGCTCTAGCATTAGGCTGGCCGGGAGAGCCAGCATTAGCACTCTGGAACTGGGAAGACACATGAGCGATGAGAGAGCTGAGAGAAAGCGTTCGCACTCTGAGATTCCCCAGGCGGCCTTTCTGTCAAGCTGAGGAGTGATTCCCAGATTCCACGCTTTCCTTCTGTTCTTTATTGCGTCCAAATTTGCACCCTTTTCCCTAAATAGTTCCCTAGAGACAATAGGGAATAGGGTGCCTTTCTTTTACCCATGGCTTCTCTCCTCAGACGAGACGTGGTAATGGACTTTATCCATAACCGTATCTCTCTCACTTAAACTGGGGCATGATTGGAAATGCAAAGCAGGCTCTGTGTGTGTGTGTGTGTGTGTGTGTGTGTGTGTGTGTGTGTGTGTGTGTGTGTGCGTGCGTGCGTGCGTGCGTGCGCGATGTGTGTGCGTGTCTATTTATGTTTGTGTGTGTATGTCTGTCCTGTTATTTGTCCGTAAAAACATATTGTGTTTTGCTGCTTGGTGATGAATAGTGTCTCAGTTATAATGTGTATGGAGATGCCTGGCTGGATGGGATGAGGTTTAGGACTGGTACACTGACGGTGCTGTGGGCCATCATCAATTGTATCCCCAGTGCCCATCTGGCTTTTCAGTTTGTGCTGTTGGTAGTGGTAAACGGGTCAGGTGTGAAAGCAGTGTGTTTGTCTGTGCGTGTGTGTGTGTGTGTGTCTGTGCGTGTGTGTGTGTGAAAGCTTACTGCAAGTGCATGACTGAATGCCAATCTATTCGAGCCAATTACCTCCACTTCCCTGCTTGTTAGAGTGGTGTAGTGTGACTGAGTTGGGATGGCCCAGCACAGCCAGACAGATGCTAAAATGTAACATGTACTTTGAGATGTATCCATGGTGACAAAGAGGGGACAATTATCCCTTTCTTAAAACTGCCTCAGTTAGCCTTGGTACACGCAGTCACACACACACACACACACACACACACACACACACACACCCACACACACACACACACACACACACACACACACACACACACACACACACACACACACACACACACACACACACACACACACACACACACACACACACACACACACACACACACACACACACACACACACACGCGCAGTTTTCTTATTTACTTGGCTCCAGCAGCGTCTGAAATAAAACAAAAACAAAAGAACTCCAGGACCAGGCCAGTGTGAATCCAACTTGAATCCACTGCAACCTCAACCTGACACCCATCCTCTCATGTTCTACTCTCTAAGAGGTTTATATTCAGAAAACATCTACGTGTCCTAAGAGTATGAGGCACCACATGAGATTATTCCATGCTTCTGCCGTGGCAATAGAACGAGAACAAAACACCTATAGAGACAGGGACTGAATGAAAAGTCTGCATTCTGAAGGGAAACAGAAATAACTACACAGACTGCAGTGCGGAGGAGTCACAGAGGGAGAGGGACTGAAAAAAGAAAGTGAGAGAGAGAGAGAGACAGTGTTGATGTCCTGATTCCTCAGAATGGAGACAGGGTATCAGAGAGTATCAGAGGGTATCAGAAAGTATCAGAGAGTATCAGAGGGTATCAGAGAGTATCAGAGGGTATCAGAGGGTATCAGAGAGTATCAGAGGGTATCAGAGGGTATCAGAGGGTATCAGAGAGTATCAGAGGGTATCAGAGGGTATCAGAGAGTATCAGAGGGTATCAGAGGGTATCAGAGAGTATCAGAGGGTATCAGAGGGTATCAGAGGGTATCAGAGAGTATCAGAGGGTATCAGAGGGTATCAGAGGGTATCAGAGGGTATCAGAGAGTATCAGAGGGTATCAGAGGGAATCAGAGGGTATCAGAGGGTATCAGAGGGTATCAGAGAGTATCAGAGGGTATCAGAGGGTATCAGAGGGTATCAGAGGGTATCAGAGAGTATCAGAGGGTATCAGAGAGTATCAGAGGGTATCAGAGGGTATCAGAGAGTATCAGAGGGTATCAGAGGGTATCAGAAAGTATCAGAGAGTATCAGAGGGTATCAGAGGGTATGAGAGAGTATCAGAGGGTATCAGAGGGTATCAGAGAGTATCAGAGGGTATCAGAGGGTATCAGAAAGTATCAGAGAGTATCAGAGGGTATCAGAGGGCATCAGAGGGCATCAGAGGGCATCAGAGGGTATCAGAGAGAGAGAGAGAGAGAGACACAGAGAGAGAGACACAGAGAGAGAGACACAGAGAGAGAGAGAGAGAGAGAGAGAGAAGAGAGAGAGAGAGAGAGAGAGAGAGAGAGAGAGAGAGACACAGAGAGAGAGACACAGAGAGAGACACAGAGAGAGAGAGAGAGAGAGAGAGAGAGAGAGAGAGAGAGAGAGAGAGAG
The DNA here is from genome assembly GCF_023373465.1 of Oncorhynchus keta. NCBI lineage: Eukaryota > Metazoa > Chordata > Actinopteri > Salmoniformes > Salmonidae > Oncorhynchus > Oncorhynchus keta. The sequence goes on from NC_068428.1 coordinate 42,891,382, forward strand.
AGAGAGAGACACAGAGAGAGAGACACAGAGAGAGAGACACAGAGAGAGAGAGAGAGAGAGAGAGAGAGAGAGCTGTATTTCATTGTATTTTTTCTCACTTTCACTTAGCAAGTGAATGCAGCTAGCTAGTTTAGAATACTCAAACACCTGGCTCAAAGAGGGATGCTATGCTAGCTAGTTTAGCATACTCAAACATTCGGCTCAAACAGAGAGGGATGCTATGCCAGCTAGTTTAGCATACTCAAACAACCGGCTCAAACAGAGAGAGATGCTATGCTAGGTAGTTTAGTCTACTCAAACAACCGACTCAAACAGAGAGGGATGCTATGCTAGCTAGTTTAGTCTACTCAAACAACCAGCTCAAACAGAGAGGGATGCTATGCTAGCTAGTTTAGCCTACTCAAACAGAGAGGGATGCTATGCTAGTTTAGTCTACTCAAACAACCGACTCAAACAGAGAGGGATGCTATGCTAGCTAGTTTAGTCTACTCAAACAACCGACTCAAACAGAGAGGGATGCTATGCTAGCTAGTTTAGCCTACTCAAATAACCGGCTCAAACAGAGAGGGATGCTATGCTCGCTAGTTTAGCCTACTCAAACAACCGGCTCAAACAGAGAGGGATGCTATGCTCGCTAGTTTAGCCTACTCAAACAACCGGCTCAAACAGAGAGGGATGCTATAAGGGATGCTTTTACCTGTCTCCTCCTGTTCATCTACACTGATTGAAGTGGATTTAACATGTGACATCAATAAGGGATCATAGCTTTCATGTCATGGAGAGAGCTAATGTTTAAAATACTCAGTGTATTTTTGTTCAGTATATATTCTGAATAGTCTGGATTCACCTGGTCAGTCTATGGCATGGAAAGAGCAGGTGTTCTTAATGTTTAATCCATTCAGTGTATTTTTTATTTTTTTAGTATATACTGGGAATAGCGTGCCATCTGGGATGAACCCATAAAGAATGATCTCCTTGCAGTCTGTCTGTCTGTCTGTCTGTCTGTCTGTCTGTCTGTCTGTCTGTCTGTCTGTCTGTCTGTCTGTCTGTCTGTCTGTCTGTCTGTCTGTCTGTCTGTCGGGCTACATGGGAGAGACATCGAAAGAGAGAGAGTGAGATGGAGCGAGATAGAGACAGAGAGACAAGCCAATGAGGGAGAGATTGTGGGGTTGGAAGGAAACCAAATATGGGCAAGATGAAGTGAGGACAGTATTGCAGACAGATTTAGACCAGTAGGTAGGATGCCTATTGTATTTAGGGGGTGAAAGAGTGAAAGTGGAGTGCAGACATGTTTAGAGGATGACAGAGTGAAAGTGGAGTGCAGACATGTTTAGAGGATGACAGAGTGAAAGTTGAGGGGAGGGCAGACATGTTTAGAGGATGACAGAGTGAAAGAGGAGGGGAGACAGGTTTAGAGGATGACAGAGTGAAAGAGGAGGGCAGACAGGTTTAGAGGATGACAGAGTGAAAGTTGAGGGGAGGGCAGACAGGTTTAGAGGATGACAGAGTGAAAGTGGAGGGCAGACAGGTTTAGAGGATGACAGAGTGAAAGAGGAGGGCAGACAGGTTTAGAGGATGACAGAGTGAAAGAGGAGGGCAGACAGGTTTAGAGGATGACAGAGTGAAAGTGGAGTGCAGACATGTTTAGAGGATGACAGAGTGAAAGTGGAGTGCAGACATGTTTAGAGGATGACAGAGTGAAAGTGGAGGGCAGACATGTTTAGAGGATGACAGAGTGAAAGAGGAGGGGAGACAGGTTTAGAGGATGACAGAGTGAAAGTGGAGTGCAGACATGTTTAGAGGATGACAGAGTGAAAGTGGAGGGCAGACATGTTTAGAGGATGACAGAGTGAAAGGAGGGGAGACAGGTTTAGAGGATGACAGAGTGAAAGTGGAGTGCAGACATGTTTAGAGGATGACAGAGTGAAAGTGGAGGGCAGACAGGTTTAGAGGATGACAGAGTGAAAGTGGAGTGCAGACATGTTTAGAGGATGACAGAGTGAAAGTGGAGTGCAGACATGTTTAGAGGATGACAGAGTGAAAGAGGAGGGCAGACAGGTTTAGAGGATGACAGAGTGAAAGTGGAGGGCAGACAGGTTTAGAGGATGACAGAGTGAAAGTGGAGGGCAGACAGGTTTAGAGGATGACAGAGTGAAAGAGGAGGGCAGACAGGTTTAGAGGATGACAGAGTGAAAGAGGAGGGCAGACAGGTTTAAAGGATGACAGAGTGAAAGTGGAGGGCAGACAGGTTTAGAGGATGACAGAGTGAAAGTGGAGGGCAGACAGGTTTAGAGGATGACAGAGTGAAAGTGGAGGGCAGACAGGTTTAGAGGATGACAGAGTGAAAGAGGAGGGCAGACAGGTTTAGAGGATGACAGAGTGAAAGAGGAGGGCAGACAGGTTTAGAGGATGACAGAGTGAAAGTTGAGAGGAGGGCAGACAGGTTTAGAGGATGACAGAGTGAAAGTTGAGGGAGGGCAGACAGGTTTAGAGGATGACAGAGTGAAAGTGGAGGGCAGACAGGTTTAGAGGATGACAGAGTGAAAGAGGAGGGCAGACAGGTTTAGAGGATGACAGAGTGAAAGAGGAGGGCAGACAGGTTTAGAGGATGACAGAGTGAAAGTTGAGAGGAGGGCAGACAGGTTTAGAGGATGACAGAGTGAAAGTTGAGGGGAGGGCAGACAGGTTTAGAGGATGACAGAGTGAAAGTGGAGGGCAGACAGGTTTAGAGGATGACAGAGTGAAAGTGGAGGGCAGACAGGTTTAGAGGATGACAGAGTGAAAGTTGAGGGGAGGGCAGACAGGCTTAGAGGATGACAGAGTGAAAGAGGGGGCAGACAGGTTTAGAGGATGACAGAGTGAAAGAGGAGGGCAGACAGGTTTAGAGGATGACAGAGTGAAAGTGGAGGGCAGACAGGTTTAGAGGATGACAGAGTGAAAGTGGAGGGCAGACAGGTTTAGAGGATGACAGAGTGAAAGTTGAGGGGAGGGCAGACATGTTTAGAGGATGACAGAGTGAAAGAGGAGGGGAGACAGGTTTAGAGGATGACAGAGTGAAAGAGGAGGGCAGACAGGTTTAGAGGATGACAGAGTGAAAGTGGAGGGCAGACAGGTTTAGAGGATGACAGAGTGAAAGTGGAGGGCAGACAGGTTTAGAGGATGACAGAGTGAAAGTGGAGGGCAGACAGGTTTAGAGGATGACAGAGTGAAAGAGGAGGGCAGACAGGTTTAGAGGATGACAGAGTGAAAGAGGAGGGCAGACAGGTTTAGAGGATGACAGAGTGAAAGTGGAGGGCAGACAGGTTTAGAGGATGACAGAGTGAAAGTTGAGAGGAGGGCAGACAGGTTTAGAGGATGACAGAGTGAAAGTTGAGGGGAGGGCAGACAGGTTTAGAGGATGACAGAGTGAAAGTGGAGGGCAGACAGGTTTAGAGGATGACAGAGTGAAAGTGGAGGGCAGACAGGTTTAGAGGATGACAGAGTGAAAGTGGAGGGCAGACAGGTTTAGAGGATGACAGAGTGAAAGAGGAGGGCAGACAGGTTTAGAGGATGACAGAGTGAAAGAGGAGGGCAGACAGGTTTAGAGGATGACAGAGTGAAAGTTGAGAGGAGGGCAGACAGGTTTAGAGGATGACAGAGTGAAAGTTGAGGGGAGGGCAGACAGGTTTAGAGGATGACAGAGTGAAAGTTGAGGGGAGGGCAGACAGGTTTAGAGGATGACAGAGTGAAAGTGGAGGGCAGACAGGTTTAGAGGATGACAGAGTGAAAGTTGAGGGGAGGGCAGACAGGTTTAGAGGATGACAGAGTGAAAGAGGAGGGCAGACAGGTTTAGAGGATGACAGAGTGAAAGAGGAGGGCAGGCAGGTGTAGAGGATGACAGAGTGAAAGTGGATTGCAGACAGGTTTAGAGGATGACAGAGTGAAAGTGGAGGGCAGACAGGTTTAGAGGATGACAGAGTGAAAGAGGAGGGCAGACAGGTTTAGAGGATGACAGAGTGAAAGAGGAGGGCAGACAGGTTCAGAGGATGAGAGAGGAGGAGAGGAAGGTCTTAAAAGTGATGAGGAAAGAGACTCAACGAGAGATTTTTAGCGAGAGAGAGAGTCAGAGGTTCAGAGAGAGAGGGGCAGAGTGGTTCAGAGAGAGAGACTACGAGAGACAGAGAGAGAGACAGAGAGAGACAGAGAAGTTCAGTGAGAGAGTGTGAGAGAGAGAGAGAGAGAGAGAGAGAGAGAGAGAGAGAGAGAGAGAGAGAGAGAGAGAAAATCTCACATGAGTTCACTAACTCTGAACTGAGAAATTGCTGAGGACACATCTGAACTGAGCTGAGACATTGCAGAGTGACACTGCTGAACCCACCCAGAAGGGCCAGCCAGTCTTTCATTAGCCTAAATTACATTTTGGAAATCAGCTTTGTGTTTTGAGCCATGGATGGAAATGAGTGGAAATCTCTCAGGGCTGTTCTGGCAGGATTAGTCTTTGAAAAACTTACTGACTGAAATGTTTATTTCAAATACATTTTCGCTTTAAACCGACATATTGTTATCCATTTTTCAACATTTGTGGTTCAGCTGTTATTAGCTCCTGAGAGAGACAACATATTCTCAAAGTATATCAGACAGACACACAGTAATAACTAGAAAAAAAAGACTAATTCCACAAGGAATCCACAAATGAACTCAACATTAGACCCAATGTTTCCCCTTTCAACAAATTATGTTGACAAAAAGTCCTCTTTACAGTAACAATGGAAGCTACGATCATAGACTATAGTACTCCCTGAAGCTGAACGAGAGTAAAGGAGTCAGCTGGAATATAACACAAGACATATTCACCTCATGTTATGGGAGGAGGTGTCATCGAAAAGGCTGGCTTCTTGTGTTATCTCCTGATGAGGGGGTCAAGGGTCAAGTTGCTCTCCCACTGGAAGATCACTGGCAGACAGAGACTGTGTGACATCATGACACTGAAAAGGATCAGGTGGTGTGATAGGGATAGGAAACTCTATAGCAATGTACCCAGCAACAAGACGGGAGAAAGGTGTACCTAGCAACAAGACAGGAGAAAGGTGTACCCAGCAACAAGACGGGAGAAAGGTGTACCCAGCAACAAGACAGGAGAAAGGTGTACCCAGCAACAAGACAGGTGAAAGGTGTACCCAGCAACAAGACAGGAGAAAGGTGTACCCAGCAACAAGACAGGAGAAAGGTGTACCCAGCAACAAGACAGGAGAAAGGTGTACCCAGCAACAAGACAGGAGAAAGGTGTACCCAGCAACAAGACAGGAGAAAGGTGTACCCAGCAACAAGACAGGAGAAAGGTGTACCCAGCAACAAGACGGGAGAAAGGTGTACCCAGCAACAAGACAGGAGAAAGGTGTACCCAGCAACAAGACGGGAGAAAGGTGTACCTAGCAACAAGACAGGAGAAAGGTGTACCCAGCAACAAGACAGGAGAAAGGTGTACCTAGCAACAAGACAGGAGAAAGGTGTACCTAGCAACAAGACAGGAGAAAGGTGTACCCAGCAACAAGACAGGAGAAAGGTGTACCCAGCAACAAGACGGGAGAAAGGTGTACCTAGCAACAAGACAGGAGAAAGGTGTACCTAGCAACAAGACAGGAGAAAAACAACCCAGCAACAAGACAGGAGAAAGGTGTACCTAGCAACAAGACAGGAGAAAGGTGTACCCAGCAACAAGACAGGAGAAAGGTGTACCTAGCAACAAGACAGGAGAAAGGTGTACCCAGCAACAAGACAGGAGAAAGGTGTACCTAGCAACAAGACAGGAGAAAGGTGTACCTAGCAACAAGACAGGAGAAAGGTGTACCTAGCAACAAGACAGGAGAAAGGTGTACCCAGCAACAAGACAGGAGAAAGGTGTACCCAGCAACAAGACAGGAGAAAGGTGTACCTAGCAACAAGACAGGTGAAAGGTGTACCTAGCAACAAGACAGGAGAAAGGTGTACCCAGCAACAAGACGGGAGAAAGGTGTACCCAGCAACAAGACGGGAGAAAGGTGTACCCAGCAACAAGACAGGAGAAAGGTGTACCCAGCAACAAGACAGGAGAAAGGTGTACCCAGCAACAAGACAGGAGAAAGGTGTACCAAGACAGCAACAAGACAAGAAAGGTGTACCCAGCAACAAGACAGGAAAGGTGTAACCTAGCAACAAGACAGGAGAAAGGTGTACCCAGCAACAAGACAGGAGAAAGGTGTACCCAGCAACAAGACAGGAGAAAGGTGTACCCAGCAACAAGACAGGAGAAAGGTGTACCCAGCAACAAGACAGGAGAAAGGTGTACCCAGCAACAAGACAGGAGAAAGGTGTACCCAGCAACAAGACAGGAGAAAGGTGTACCCAGCAACAAGACAGGAGAAAGGTGTACCCAGCAACAAGACAGGAGAAAGGTGTACCCAGCAACAAGACAGGAGAAAGGTGTACCCAGCAACAAGACAGGAGAAAGGTGTACCCAGCAACAAGACAGGAGAAAGGTGTACCCAGCAACAAGACAGGAGAAAGGTGTACCCAGCAACAAGACAGGTGAAAGGTGTAAACAGCAACAAGACAGGAGAAAGGTGTACCCAGCAACAAGACAGGTGAAAGGTGTACCCAGCAACAAGACAGGAGAAAGGTGTACCCAGCAACAAGACAGGAGAAAGGTGTACCCAGCAACAAGACAGGTGAAAGGTGTAAACAGCAACAAGACAGGAGAAAGGTGTACCCAGCAACAAGACAGGAGAAAGGTGTACCAACAAGACAGGAAAAGGTGTAACAACAAGACAGGAGAAAGGTGTACCCAGCAACAAGACAGGAGAAAGGTGTACCCAGCAACAAGACAGGAGAAAGGTGTACCCAGCAACAAGACAGGAGAAAGGTGTACCCAGCAACAAGACAGGAGAAAGGTGTACCCAGCAACAAGACAGGAGAAAGGTGTACCCAGCAACAAGACAGGAGAAAGGTGTACCCAGCAACAAGACAGGAGAAAGACAGTGTACCCAGCAACAAGACAGGAGAAAGGTGTACCCAGCAACAAGACAGGAGAAAGGTGTACCCAGCAACAAGACAGGAGAAAGGTGTACCCAGCAACAAGACAGGAGAAAGGTGTAACCAGCAACAAGACAGGAGAAACAAACCCAGCAACAAGACAGGAGAAAGGTGTACAAGCAACAAGACAGGAGAATGAAAGGTGTACCCAGCAACAAGACAGGAGAAAGGTGTACCCAGCAACAAGACAGGAGAAAGGTGTACCCAGCAACAAGACAGGAGAAAGGTGTACCCAGCAACAAGACAGGAGAAAGGTGTAACCAGCAACAAGACAGGAGAAAAACAACAACCCAGCAACAAGACAGGAGAAAGGTGTACCCAGCAACAAGACAGGAGAAAGGTGTAACCAGCAACAAGACAGGAGAAAGGTGTAACCAGCAACAAGACAGGAGAAAGGTGTACCCAGCAACAAGACAGGAGAAAGGTGTACCCAGCAACAAGACAGGAGAAAGGTGTAAACAGCAACAAGACAGGAGAAAGGTGTACCCAGCAACAAGACAGGTGAAAGGTGTACCCAGCAACAAGACAGGAGAAAGGTGTAACAAGCAACAAGACAGGAGAAACAGGTGTACCCAGCAACAAGACAGGAGAAAGGTGTACCCAGCAACAAGACAGGAGAAAGGTGAACCCAGCAACAAGACAGGAGAAAGGTGTACCCAGCAACAAGACAGGTGAAAGGTGTACCCAGCAACAAGACAGGAGAAGACAGGAGAAAAACAACACCCAGCAACAAGACAGGAGAAAGGTGTAACCAGCAACAAGACAGGAGAAAGTTGTACCCAGCAACAAGACAGGAGAAAGGTGTAACCAGCAACAAGACAGGAGAAAGGTGTACCCAGCAACAAGACAGGAGAAAGGTGTACCCAACAACAAGACAGGAGAAAGGTGTACCCAGCAACAAGACAGGAGAAAGGTGTACCCAGCAGACAAGACAGGAGAAAGGTGTAACAAACAGCAAGACAGGAGAAAGGTGTAAACTAGCAACAAGACAGGAGAAAGGTGTACCCAGCAACAAGACAGGAGAAAGGTGTAAACCAGCAACAAGACGGGAGAAAGGTGTACCCAGCAACAAGACAGGAGAAAGGTGTACCCAGCAACAAGACAGGAGAAAGGTGTACCCAGCAACAAGACAACAACAAGAAAGGTGTACCCAGCAACAAGACAGGAGAAAGGTGTACCCAGCAACAAGACAGGAGAAAGGTGTACCCAGCAACAAGACAGGAGAAAGGTGTACCCAGCAACAAGACAGGAGAAAGGTGTACCCAGCAACAAGACAGGTGAAAGGTGAATACCCAGCAACAAGACAGGAGAAAGGTGTACCCAGCAACAAGACAGGAGAAAGGTGTACCCAGCAACAAGACAGGAGAAAGGTGTACCCAGCAACAAGACAGGAGAAAGGTGTACCCAGCAACAAGACAATCAAACAACAACAAGAAAGGTGTACCCAGCAACAAGACAGGAGAAAGGTGTACAAGCAACAAGACAGGAGAAAGGTCATAGCAACAAGACAGGAGAAAGGTGTACCCAGCAACAAGACAGGAGAAAGGTGTACCCAGCAACAAGACAGGAGAAAGGTGTACCCAGCAACAAGACAGGAGAAAGGTGTACCCAGCAACAAGACAGGAGAAAGGTGTACCCAGCAACAAGACAGGAGAAAGGTGTACCCAGCAACAAGACAGGAGAAAGGTGTAACAAGACCAGCAACAAGACAGGAGAAAGGTGTACCCAGCAACAAGAACAACAAGGGAGAAAGGTGTACCCAGCAACAAGACAGGAGAAAGGTGTACCCAGCAACAAGACAAGAAAGGTGTACCCAGCAACAAGACAGGAGAAAGGTGTACCCAGCAACAAGACAGGAGAAAGGTGTACCCAGCAACAAGACAGGAGAAAGGTGTACCCAGCAACAAGACAGGAGAAAGGTGTACCCAGCAACAAGACAGGAGAAAGGTGTACCCAGCAACAAGACAGGAGAAAGGTGTACCCAGCAACAAGACAGGAGAAAGGTGTACCCAGCAACAAGACAGGAGAAAGGTGTATCAAACCAGCAACAAGACAGGAGAAAGGTGTACCCAGCAACAAGACAGGAGAAAGGTGTAAGCAACAAGACAGGAGAAAGGTGTACCCAGCAACAAGACAGGAGAAAGGTGTAAGACAGGAGAACAAGACAGGAGAAAGGTGTAAACAGCAACAAGACAGGAGAAAGGTGTACCCAGCAACAAGACAAGAAAGGTGTAATCCCAGCAACAAGACAGGAGAAAGGTGTACCCAGCAACAAGACAGGAGAAAGGTGTACCCAGCAACAAGACAGGAGAAAGGTGTACCCAGCAACAAGACAGGAGAAAGGTGTACCCAGCAACAAGACAGGAGAAAGGTGTACCCAGCAACAAGACAGGAGAAAGGTGTACCCAGCAACAAGACAGGAGAAAGGTGTAACAAGCAGCAAGACAGGTGAAAGGTGTACCCAGCAACAAGACAGGAGAAAGGTGTACCCAGCAACAAGACAGGAGAAAGGTGTACCCAGCAACAAGACAGGAGAAAGGTGTACCCAGCAACAAGACAAGACAGGAGAAACAAACAACAACAAGACAGGAGAAAGGTGTAACCAGCAACAAGACAGGAGAAAGGTGTAACAGCAACAAGACAGGAGAAAGGTGTACCCAGCAACAAGACAGGAGAAAGGTGTACCCAGCAACAAGACAGGAGAAAGGTGTACCCAGCAACAAGACAGGAGAAAGGTGTAACAAGCAACAAGACAGGAGAAAGGTGTACCCAGCAACAAGACAAGAAAGGTGTACAGGAGAAAGGTGTACCCAGCAACAAGACAGGAGAAAGGTGTACCCAGCAACAAGACAGGAGAAAGAAAGGTGTACCCAGCAACAAGACAGGAGAAAGGTGTAACCAGCAACAAGACAGGAGAAAGGTGTACCCAGCAACAAGACAGGAGAAAGGTGTAAACAACAACAAGACAGGAGAAAGACAGTGAAACCAGCAACAAGACAGGAGAAAGGTGTACCCAGCAACAAGACAGGAGAAAGGTGTACCCAGCAACAAGACAGGAGAAAGGTGTACCCAGCAACAAGACAGGAGAAAGGTGTACCCAGCAACAAGACAGGAGAAAGGTGTACCCAGCAACAAGACAGGAGAAAGGTGTACCCAGCAACAAGACAGGAGAAAGGTGTACCCAGCAACAAGACAGGAGAAAGGTGTACCCAACAACAAGACAGGAGAAAGGTGTACCCAGCAACAAGACAGGAGAAAGGTGTACCCAGCAACAAGACAGGAGAAAGGTGTACCCAGCAACAAGACAGGAGAAAGGTGTACCAAGCAACAAGACAGGAGAAAGGTGTACCCAGCAACAAGACAGGAGAAAGGTGTACCCAGCAACAAGACAGGAGAAAGGTGTACCCAGCAACAAGACAGGAGAAAGGTGTACCCAGCAACAAGACAGGAGAAAGGTGTACCCAGCAACAAGACAGGAGAAAGGTGTAGAAACCAGCAACAAGACAGGAGAAAGGTGTACCCAGCAACAAGACAGGAGAAAGGTGTAACCAGCAACAAGACAGGAGAAAGGTGTACCCAGCAACAAGACAGGAGAAAGACAGTGAACCCAGCAACAAGACAGGAGAAAGGTGTACCCAGCAACAAGACAGGAGAAAGGTGTACCCAGCAACAAGACAGGAGAAAGGTGTACCCAGCAACAAGACAGGAGAAAGGTGTACCCAGCAACAAGACAGGAGAAAGGTGTACCCAGCAACAAGACAGGAGAAAGGTGTACCCAGCAACAAGACAGGAGAAAGGTGTACCCAGCAACAAGACAGGAGAAAGGTGTACCCAGCAACAAGACAGGTGAAAGGTGTACCCAGCAACAAGACAGGAGAAAGGTGTACCCAGCAACAAGACAGGAGAAAGGTGTACCCAGCAACAAGACAGGAGAAAGGTGTACCCAGCAACAAGACAGGAGAAAGGTGTACCCAGCAACAAGACAGGAGAAAGGTGTACCCAGCAACAAGACGGGAGAAAGGTGTACCCAGCAACAAGACAGGAGAAAGGTGTACCCAGCAACAAGACAGGAGAAACAAACAGCAACAAGACAGGTGAAAGGTGTAAACAGCAACAAGACAGGAGAAAGGTGTACCCAGCAACAAGACAGGAGAAAGGTGTACCCAGCAACAAGACAGGAGAAAGGTGTACCCAGCAACAAGACAGGAGAAAGGTGTAAACAGCAACAAGACAGGAGAAAGGTGTACCCAGCAACAAGACAGGAGAAAGGTGTACCCAGCAACAAGACAGGAGAAAGGTGTACCCAGCAACAAGACAGGAGAAAGGTGTACCCAGCAACAAGACAGGAGAAAGGTGTACCCAGCAACAAGACAGGAGAAAGACAGTGTACCCAGCAACAAGACAGGAGAAAGGTGTACCCAGCAACAAGACAGGAGAAAGGTGTACCCAGCAACAAGACAGGAGAAAGGTGTACCCAGCAACAAGACAGGAGAAAGGTGTACCCAGCAACAAGACAGGAGAAAGGTGTACCAAGACAGCAACAAGAACAAGAAAGGTGTATAGCAACAAGACAGGAGAAAGGTGTACCCAGCAACAAGACAGGAGAAAGGTGTACCCAGCAACAAGACAGGTGAAAGGTGTACCCAGCAACAAGACAGGAGAAAGGTGTACCCAGCAACAAGACAGGAGAAAGGTGTACAACAACAAGACAGGAGAAAGGTGCAACAAGACAGGAGAAAGGTGTACCCAGCAACAAGACAGGAGAAAGGTGTACCTAGCAACAAGACAGGTGAAAGGTGTACCTAGCAACAAGACAGGAGAAAGGTGTACCTAGCAACAAGACAGGAGAAAGGTGTACCCAGCAACAAGACAGGAGAAAGGTGTACCCAGCAACAAGACAGGAGAAAGGTGTACCCAGCAACAAGACAGGAGAAAGGTGTACCCAGCAACAAGACAGGAGAAAGGTGTACCTAGCAGCAAGACAGGAGAAAGGTGTATAGCAGCAAGACAGGAGAAAGGTGTACCTAGCAACAAGACAGGAGAAAGGTGTACCCAGCAACAAGACGGGAGAAAGGTGTACCCAGCAACAAGACGGGAGAAAGGTGTACCCAGCAACAAGACAGGAGAAAGGTGTACCCAGCAACAAGACAGGAGAAAGTTGTACCCAGCAACAAGACAGGAGAAAGGTGTACCCAGCAACAAGACAGGAGAAAGGTGTACCCAGCAACAAGACAGGAGAAAGGTGTAGAAAGGTGTACAACAACAAGACAGGAGAAAGGTGTACCCAGCAACAAGACAGGAGAAAAACAACCTAGCAACAAGACAGGAGAAAGGTGTACCTAGCAACAAGACAGGTGAAAGGTGTACCTAGCAACAAGACAGGAGAAAGGTGTACCTAGCAACAAGACAGGAGAAAGGTGTACCCAGCAACAAGACAGGAGAAAGGTGTACCCAGCAACAAGACAGGAGAAAGGTGTACCCAGCAACAAGACAGGAGAAAGGTGTACCCAGCAACAAGACAGGAGAAAGGTGTACCTAGCAGCAAGACAGGAGAAAGGTGTATAGCAGCAAGACAGGAGAAAGGTGTACCTAGCAACAAGACAGGAGAAAGGTGTACCCAGCAACAAGACAGGAGAAAGGTGTACCCAGCAACAAGACAGCAGAAAGGTGTACCCAGCAACAAGACAGGAGAAAGTTGTACCCAGCAACAAGACAGGAGAACGGTGTACCCAGCAACAAGACAGGAGAAAGGTGTACCTAGCAACAAGACAGGAGAACGGTGTACCCAGCAACAAGACAGGAGAAAGGTGTACCCAGCAACAAGACAGGAGAAAGGTGTACCCAGCAACAAGACAGGAGAAAGGTGTACCTAGCAACAAGACAGGAGAACGGTGTACCCAGCAACAAGACAGGAGAAAGGTGTACCCAGCAACAAGACAGGAGAAAGGTGTACCCAGCAACAAGACAGGAGAACGGTGTACCCAGCAACAAGACAGGAGAAAGGTGTACCTAGCAACAAGACAGGAGAAAGGTGTATCTAGCAACAGGACAGGAGAAAGGCATACCTAGCAACAAGACAGGAGAAAGGTGTACCTAGCAACAAGACAGGAGAAAGGCATACCTAGCAACAAGACAGGAGAAAGGCATACCTAGCAACAAGACAGGAGAAAGACGTAGATAGCAACAAGACAGGAGAAAGGCGTATGGTCGATTGCTTTTGTAATAATGAGTACCCTAGATGCCTTAGACCTAGCTGCCTTCGATTATGAGCCAAGATGGCGTAGCAGTCGGACGTGTATTTGTCTTGTCCCGACTTGTCCCGTGTAAATAGTTGTTGTTGTATATCTGTCGTATATATTTTAATTCCACTTTCCATCTATGGACTGAATATACTCTCCTGCAACCCGCTTCACTCAATGTGGGACGGATCTGCTATTTTTATACTTTAGAATCGGAACCCCCATCAGAAGCTAGCCAGCTAACTAGCTACTAGCTAGTAGTCAGTTAGCCACTGCAAGCGGTCTTCACCGTTAACTCGGACACCATCCAGCTTCAGCTTGGTCAATACCTGCCAGTCTGCACAGCTGCATACACAATATCAACCCAGAGCATATCGGACTGCTTTTTCTCTACCACATCACCGGATTCCTACACCAAGTTCTAGACCATTAAACCAGATCGTCGCAGCTCGCTAGCTGCAACCTGAGTGGCTACCGCTGGCTAATGCATCTGTCCCGAAGCAAGCACCAGTTAGCCTTGAGCTTGCCTTGAGCTAGGCCCATAACTTGGCTAGCCGAAGAGGTCTACTAGCTAATTCCTGGGCTACAATAGCTCTTTTGCCAATTGGCCTGGACCCTTTATTGCTGACACGGAGCCCCGCCGATCCATCACGAATGGTCTGCAGACGTGATCGTCCGAGGAGGTTTCAACAGGATTTTTCGTTGCGATGTTACTGAAGACCCATCTGCTAGCCCCCGGCCCGCTAGCTTTCTGAATCGCTGTGTCTCCAACTTTCCTAGCGTAGTAGCGACTACCGAACGAGTCGCTAACTCACCTATTGCTTCTCATTGGACCCTATGATCACTCGGCGACACATGCCTCTCCCGAATGTCAATATGCCTTGTCGACTGCTGTTTAGGTTAGTTATTATTGTTTATTTCACTGTGGAAATAAAGCCCCCACCCAACAAGCCCTTTTGTGCCACCACCACCCCCTCCCCACACATGCGGAGACCACACCAGGCATAACTGGTGCCTCCAGAGACAGAACAGTTCTCGTCGTCACTCAATGGCTAGGTTTACCTCCACTGTACTCACATCCTACCATATATCTTTATGTACATGGGGCGGCAGGGTAGCCTAGTGGTTAGCGAGTTGGACTAGTAACCGGAAGGTTGCAAGTTCAAACCCCCGAGCTGACAAGGTACAAATCTGCCGTTCTGCCCCTGAACAGGCAGTTAACCCACTGTTTCTAGGCCGTCATTGAAAATAAGAATTTGTTCTTAACTGACTTGCCTAGTTAAATAAAGGTAAAAAATAAATATGCCTTTACACTTGTGTGTATAAGGTAGTAGTTGTGGAATTGTTAGGTTAGATTACTCGTTGGAACTAGAAGCACAAGCATTTCGCTACACTCGCATTAACATCTGTATATGACAAATACATTTGTTATGATTTGATTTGACCCTTGTCTGTACATTATGCCTTGAATCTATTCTACCACGCCCAGAAATCTGCTCCTTTTATTCTCTGTTCACAACGCAGTAGACGACCAGTAGCCTTATCCTACTGTTCCTCTGTTCCTTCGTAGAGGTTGACCCTGTAGCCCTGTAGCCCCCAGCACCTATTCCCCAGGCGCACTCATTTGTCGACTTCTGTAACCGTAAAAGCCGGTTGGTTTTATGCATGTTAACATCAGAAGCCTCCTCCCTAAGATTGTTTATTTCACTGCTTTAGCTCACTCCGCCAACCCTGATGTCCTAGCCGTGTCTGAATCCTGGCTTAGGAAGGCCACCAAAAATTCTGAAATTTTCCGACAAGATAGAACTGCCACAGGGGGCTGAGTTGCAATCTACTGCAGAGATAGCCTGCAGAGTTATGTCATATTATCCAGGTCCGTGCCAAAACAATTCAAGGTTCTACTTTTAAAAATTCCCCTTTCCAGAAACAAGTCTCTGACCATTTACATTTGTTATAGACCCCCCTCAGGCCCCAGCTGTGCCCTGGTCATCATATGTGAATTGATTGCCCCCCATCTATCTTCAGATTTCGTACTGTTAGGTGACCTAAACTACGATATGCTTAACACCACGGCCATCCTACAATCTAAAATAAGATACCCTCAATCTCACACAAATTATCAAGGAACCTAAAATGTACAACCTTAAATCCGCAACCATGGGCACCCTCATAGGTATCGACCTGACCAACTTGCCCCCTAAATAAACCTCTGCTGTCTTCAACCAGGATCTCAGCGATCCCTGCCTCATTGCCTGTGTCTGTAATGGGTCCTCGGTCAAACGACCACCCCTCATCACTGTCAAATTCTCCCTGAAACACTTCAGCAAGCAGGCCTTTCAATTCTACCTGGCCCGGTTATCCTGGAAGGATATTGACCCATTCCAAAAATGTAGAACTAAGAACAGATATAGCCCTTGGTTCAGCCCGGACTTGATTTCCCTTGACCAGCACAAAAAACATAATGTGGCGCACTGCATTAGCATTGAATAGCCCCTGCAATATGCAACTTTCAGGGAAGTCAGGAACCAATATACACCGTCATTTAGGAAAGCTAAGGCTTGCTTTTTGAAACAGAAATTTGCATTCTGTAGCACTAATTCCAAAAAGATTTGGGACACTGCAAAGTCCATGGAGAATGAGATCACCTAAACGATATCATAACCGCCATCGATAAAAGACAGTACTGTGCAGCCGTCTTCATCGACCTTGCCAAGGCATTCAACTCTGTCAATCACCATATCCTTATCGGCTGACTAAGTAGCCTCGTTTTTTCGGATGACTGCCTTGCCTGGTTCACCAATTACTTTGCAGACAGAGTTCAGTGTGTCAAATCGGAGGGCATGCTGTCCGGTCCTCTGGCAGCCTCTATGGGGGTGCCACAGGGTTAAATTCTCGGGCCGACTATTTTCTCTGTATATATCAATGATGTTGCTCTTGCTGCTGGCAATTCCCTGATCCACCTCTACGCAGACGACACCATTCTATATACTTCCGGCCCGTCCTTGGACACTGTGGTATTTAACCTCCAAACGAGCTTCAATGCCATACAACACTCCTTCCGTGGCCTCCAACTGCTCTTAAACGCTAGTAAAACCAAATGCATGCTTTTCAACCGTTCGCTGCCTGCACCCGCACGTCTGACCAGCATCACCACCCTGGATGGTTCCGACCTTGAATATGTGGACATCTATAAGTACCTAGGTGTCTGGCTAGACTGTAAACTCTCCTTCCAGACTCATATCAAACATCTCCAATTGAAAATCAAATCACGAGTCGGCTTTCTATTCCGCAACAAAGCCTCCTTCACTCACGCCGCCAAACTTACCCTAGTAAAACTGACTATCCTACCGATCCTCGACTTCGGCGATGTCATCTACAAAATTGCTTCCAACACTCTACTCAGCAAACTGGATGCAGTTTATCACAGTGCCATCCGTTTTGTCACTAAAGCACCTTATACCACCCACCACTGTGACCTGTATGCTCTAGTCGGCTTGCCCTCGCTACATATTCGTCGCCAGACCCACTGGCACCAGGTCATCTACAAGTCCATGCTAGGTAAAGCTCCGCCTTATCTCAGTTCACTAGTCATGATGGCAACACCCACCTGTAGCACACACTTCAGCAGGTATATCTCACTGATCACCATGGCAACACCCACCTGTAGCACGCGCTCCAGCAGGTGTATCTCACTGATCATCCCTAAAGCCAACACCTCATTTGGCAGCCTTTCGTTCCAGTTCTCTGCTGCCTGTGACTGGAACGAATTGCAAAAATCTCTGAAGTTGGAGACTTTTATCTCCCTCACCAACTTCAAACATCTGCTATCTGAGCAGCTAACCGATCGCTGCCGCTGTACATAGTCTATCGGTAAATAGCCCACCCATTTTTACCTAACTCATCCCCATACTGTTTTTATTTATTTTATTTTCTGCTCTTTTGCGCACCAATATCTCTACCTGTACATGACCATCTGATCATGTATCACTCCAGTGTTAATCTGCAAAATTGTAATTATTCGCCTACCTCCTCATGCCTTTTGCACACAATGTACATAGACTCTCCTTTTTTCTACTGTATTATTGACTTGTTAATTGTTTACTCCATGTGTAACTCTGTGTTGTCTGTTCGCACTGCTATGCTTTATCTTGGCCAGATCGCAGTTGCAAATGAGAACTTGTTCTCAACTAGCCTATCTGGTTAAATAAAGGTGAAATAAAAAAATTAAATAAAAAAACCTCCTCCCAGCTGCCCACAGCGCTGAGGCCAGGAAACACTGTCACCACTGATAAATATACGATAATCACTAATTTCAATAA
The DNA here is from genome assembly GCF_023373465.1 of Oncorhynchus keta. Taxonomy (NCBI): domain Eukaryota; kingdom Metazoa; phylum Chordata; class Actinopteri; order Salmoniformes; family Salmonidae; genus Oncorhynchus; species Oncorhynchus keta. Next base: position 42,908,987 of record NC_068428.1, read on the forward strand.
GCATTTTTCTACGGCTGGCTACGCTTTCCACCTGGCTACCCCTACCCCGGCCAACAGCTCTGCACCCCCTGCAGAAACTTGCCCAAGTCCCCCTCGTATCTCCTTCACCCAAATCCAGACAGCTGATGTTCTGAGAGCTGCAAAATCTGGAACCCTACAAATCAGCTGGGCTAGACAATCTGGACCCTCTCTTTCTAAAATGATCCGCCAAAATTGATGCAACCTCTACTATTACTAGCCTGTTCAAACTCTCTTTCGTATCGTCTGAGATCCCGAAAGATTGGAATGCTGCCGCGGTCATCCCGCTCTTCAAAGGGGGAGCCACTCTAGACCCAAACTGTTCTAGACCTATATCCATCCTACCCTGCCTTTCTAAGGTCTTCGTAAGCCAAGTTAACTTCTTTGGGACTGGTGGGCAGTATTGAGTAGCTTGGATGAATAAGGTGCCCAGAGTAAACTGCCTGCTACTCAGGCCCAGTTGCTAATATATGCATAGTATTCGTAGATTTGGATATAAACACTCTGAAGTTTCTAAAACTGTTTGAATGATGTCTGTGAGTATAACAGATCTCATATGGCAGGCAAAAAGCCAGAGAAAAAATCCAACCAGGAAGTGGGAAATCTGAGGTTTGTAGTTTTTCAAGTCATTGCCTATCGAATATACAGTGTCTATGGGGTCATATTGCACTTCCTAAGGCTTCCTAAGGCTTCCTAAGGCTTCCACTAGTCAACAGTGTTTAGGTCATTGTTTGAGGCTTCAACTGTGAAGGAGGGGGGAATGAGAGCTGATTGAGTCAGGTGTCTGGCAGAGTGCCATGAGCTGATCACACACGCTCTCGTGAGAGTTAGCTTGCGTTCCATTGCATTTCTACAGATAAAGGAATTATTTGGTTGGAATATTATTGAAGATTTATGATAAAAACATCCTAAAGATTGATTCTATACTTCGTTTAACATGTTTATACGAAATGTAATATGACTTGTCGTCTGAACGTTCGCCTGGACTTGCCCACGCCTCTTGAGTTTGGATTGTGTACTAAACGCGCGAACAAAAAGGAGGTATTCGGACTTTATCGAACAAATCAAACATTTATTCTGGAACTGGGATTCCTGGGAGTGCATTCTGATGAAGATCATCAAAGGTAAGTGAATATTTATAATGCTATTTCTGACTTCTGTTGACTCCACAACATTTCGGATATCTGTATGGCTTGATTTGTTGTCTGAGCACTGTACTCAGATTATTGCATGGTGTGCTCTTTCGGCAAAGTTGTTTTGAAATCTGACACAGCGGTTGCAAAATATTGCAAAACATTATTGAACGTAACGCGCCAATTTAAACCAAGATTTTTGGATGTAAATATGAACTTTATCGAACAAAACATACATGTATTGTGTAACATAAAGTCCTATGAGTGTCATCTGATGAAGATCATCAAAGGTTAGTGATTCATTTTATCTCTATTTCTGCTTTTTGTGACTCCTCTCTTTGGCTGGAAAAATGGCTGTGTTTTTCTGTGACTATCTAACATAATCGTTTGGTGTGCTTTCGCTGTAAAGCCTTCCTGAAATCGGACACTGTGGCTGGATTTATGGGTTTATCTTTAAAATGATGTAAAGTACTTGTATGTTTGAGGAATTTTCATTATGGGATTTCTGTTGTTTTGAATTTGGCGCCCTGCACTTTCACTGGCTGTTGGCGAGGTGGGACGCTACCGTCCCATATTTCCCAGAGAGGTTAACAAACAGATCATCCCACCATTTTGAATCCCTCCGTACCTTCTCCACTATGCAATCTGGTTTCCGAGCTGGTCATGGGTGCACCTCAGCCACGCTCAAGGTCCTAAATTATATCATAACCACCATCAATAAAAGACAGTACTGTGCAGCCATCTTCATCGACCTGTCCAAGGCTTTCGACTCTGTCAATCACCGCATTCTTATCGGCAGACTCGATAGCCTTGGTTTCTCAAATGATTGTCTCGCCTGGTCCACCAACTACTTCTCACATAGAGTTCAGTGTGTCAAATTGGAGGGCCTGTTGTCTGGACCTCTGGCAGTCTCTATGGGGGTACCACAGGGTTCAAATCTCGGACTGACTCTTTTCTCTGTATATATCAATAATGTTGCTCTTGCTGCTGGTGACTCTCTGATCAACCTCTATGCAGATGACAACATTCTGTATACATCTTGCCCTTCTTTGGACACTGTATTAGCTGACCTCCAGATGAGCTTCAATGCCATACAACACTCCTTCTGAGGCCTCCAACTGCTTTTGCATGCTAGTAAAACTAAATGCATGCCCGCATCCGCCCGCACTACTAGCATCACTACTCTGGACGGTTCTGACTTAGAATATGTAGACAACTACAAATAACTAGGTGTCTGGTTAGACAGTAAACTCTCCTTCCAGACTCACATTAAGCATCTCCAATCCGAAAGTAAATCTAGAATTGGCTTCCTATTCCGCAACAAAGCCTCCTGCACTCATACTGCCAAACATACCCTCGTAAAACTGACTATCCTACCGATCCTTCGCTTCGGCGATGTCATTTACAAAAGAGCCTCCAACACTCTGCTCAGCAAATTTGATGTAGTCTACCACAGTGCCATACGTTTTGTCACCAAAGCCCCACCACTGTGACCTGTATGCTCTTGTTGGCAGGCCCTCGCTACATATTTGTCGCCAAACCCACTGGTTCCAGGTCATCTATAAGTCTATGCTAGGTAAAGCTTTGCCTTATCTCAGCTCACTGGTCACGATAACAACACCCACCTGTAGCACACACTTCAGCAGGTATATCTCACTGGTCACCATGGCAACACCCACCTGTAGCACGCGCTCCAGCAGGTATATCTCACTGGTCACCATGGCAACACCCACCAGTAGCACGCACTCCAGCAGGTATATCTCACTGGTCACCATGGCAACACCCACCTGTAGCACGCGCTCCAGCAGGTATATCTCACTGGTCACCATGGCAACACCCACCTGTAGCACGCACTCCAGCAGGTATATCTCACTGGTCATCCCCAAAGCCAACACCTCCTTTCCTCGCCTTTCCTTTCAGTTCTCTGCTGCCAATGACTGGAACAAACTGCAAAAATCACTGAAGCTGGAGACTTATATCTCCCTCTCTAACTTTAAGCATCAGCTGTCAGAGCAGCTTACCGATCACTGTACCTGTACACAGCCCATCTGTAAATAGTCCATCCAACTACCTCATCCCCATATTGTTTTTATTTACTTTTCTGCTCTTTTGCGCACCAGTATTTCTACTTGCACATCATCATTACATTTACATTTAAGTCATTTAGCAGACGCTCTTATCCAGAGCGACTTACAAATTGGTGCATTCACCTTATGACATCCAGTGGAACAGCCACTTTCATCTGCACATCTATCACTCCAGTGTTAATTCTAAATTGTAATTATTTTGCCTCTATGGCCTATTTATTGCCTTACCTCCCACACAGTACATTGTTCTATTGTGTTATTGACTGTACGCTTGTTTCTTCCATTTGTAACTTTTTGTTGTTGTTTTTGCCGCACTGCTTTGCTTTTTCTTGGCCAGGTCACAGTTGTAAATGAGAACTTGTTCTCAACTGGCCTACCTGGTTAAATAAAGGTGAAATAAATATAAATAAAAAAAGACCTAATATGTCTAACGCTGCTAAAAGTCTTCAGCTATCATGAGATATCGACATAATGTTTAGCTGCTTTCGTTGCTCATTAGTGGAAAATAAAATGGCTGCCGTAATCCTCTTCAAGCCATTTATAAATAACATGAAGATCGTCTTTAATGACAAATGAATAAAGTTGTGCCTAAATCCCGAAGGCAAATGAAACTTCTGTTCCCGCTGATGCACGGTGTCAAAGAGGAGGAGAAATGTGTTGTTGGAGGATTAGACGACCGTGACATCACTCTGAAGACACTCATTCTCTCCTCTTAACAGGACCAGTTCACACATTCTGTATGTCTGTCTGTACCCCCAGGGACTGACTCAACTGTGGAGAGAGCTGGGGAGAGAGAGAGAGGGGGGGAGAGAGGGAAAGAGAGAGGGAGAGAGGTAGAGAGAGAGAAAGAGTCAGAGTGGGGAAAGGAGAGAGAGAGGAAAGGGAGAGGGAGGGAAGGGAGAGGGGAGAGAGAAAGAGAGAGGGGGGATAGAGAGGGAAAGAGAGAGAGGGGATAGAGAGGGAAAGAGAGAGGGGGAGAGAGGGAAAGAGAGAGGGAGAGAGGTAGAGAGAGAGAAAGAGTCAGAGTGGGGAAAGGAGAGAGAGAGGAAAGGGAGAGGGGGAGAGAGAAAGAGAGAGGGGGGATAGAGAGGGAAGGAGAGATAGAAATAATCAGAGAGGGGAAAGGAGAGAGAGAGGAAAGGGAGAAATGGAGGGAAGGGTGAGAGAGGGAAGGGAGAGAGAGGCGGGAGAGAGGGAAGGAGAGATAGAAAGAATCAGAGAGGGGAAAGGAGAGAGAGAAGGAGAGAGAAAGAGTTAGAGAGGGGAAAGGAGAGAGAGAAGGAGAGATAGAAAGAGTTAGAGAGGGGAAAGGAGAGAGGGAAGGAGAGATAGAAGGAGAGGGGAAAGGAGACAGGGAAGGAGAGATAGAAGGAGAGATAGAAAGAATCAGAGAGGGGAAAGGAGAGAGGGAAGGAGAGAGGGAAGGAGAGATAGAAAGAGTCAGAGAGGGGAAAGGAGAGAGGGAAGGAGAGATAGAAAGAGTTAGAGAGGGGAAAGGAGAGAGAGAAGGAGAGATAGAAAGAGTTAGAGAGGGGAAAGGAGAGAGGGAAGGAGAGATAGAAAGAGTTAGAGAGGGGAAAGGAGAGAGAGAAGGAGAGATAGAAAGAGTTAGAGAGGGGAAAGGAGAGAGAGAAGGAGAGATAGAAAGAATCAGAGAGAGGGAAGGAGAGATAGAAAGAGTTAGAGAGGGGAAAGGAGAGAGGGAAGGAGAGATAGAAAGAATCAGAGAGAGGGAAGGAGAGATAGAAAGAGTTAGAGAGGGGAAAGGAGAGAGGGAAGGAGAGATAGAAAGAATCAGAGAGAGGGAAGGAGAGATAGAAAGAGTTAGAGAGGGGAAAGGAGATAGGGAAGGAGAGAGAGAAAGAGTCAGAGAGGGGAAAGGAGAGAGGGAAGGAGAGATAGAAAGAATCAGAGAGGGGAAAGGAGAGAGGGAAGGAGAGATAGAAAGAATCAGAGAGAGGGAAGGAGAGAGAGAAAGAGTCAGAGAGGGGAAAGGAGAGAGGGAAGGAGAGATAGAAAGAGTCAGAGAGGGGAAAGGAGAGAGAGAAGGAGAGATAGAAAGAGTTAGAGAGGGGAAAGGAGAGAGGGAAGGAGAGATAGAAAGAATCAGAGAGAGGGAAGGAGAGAGAGAAAGAGTCAGAGAGGGGAAAGGAGAGAGGGAAGGAGAGATAGAAAGAGTCAGAGAGGGGAAAGGAGAGAGAGAAGGAGAGATAGAAAGAGTTAGAGAGGGGAAAGGAGAGAGGGAAGGAGAGATAGAAAGAATCAGAGAGAGGGAAGGAGAGATAGAAAGAGTTAGAGAGGGGAAAGGAGAGAGGGAAGGAGAGATAGAAAGAATCAGAGAGAGGGAAGGAGATAGGGAAGGAGAGAGAGAAAGAGTCAGAGAGGGGAAAGGAGAGAGGGAAGGAGAGATAGAAAGAGTCAGAGAGGGGAAAGGAGAGAGAGAAGGAGAGATAGAAAGAATCAGAGAGAGGAAAGGAGATAGGGAAGGAGAGATAGAAAGAATCAGAGAGAGGGAAGGAGAGATAGAAAGAGTTAGAGAGGGGAAAGGAGAGAGGGAAGGAGAGATAGAAAGAATCAGAGAGAGGGAAGGAGAGATAGAAAGAGTTAGAGAGGGGAAAGGAGAGAGGGAAGGAGAGATAGAAAGAATCAGAGAGAGGGAAGGAGAGATAGAAAGAGTCAGAGAGGGGAAAGGAGAGAGGGAAGGAGAGATAGAAAGAATCAGAGAGAGGGAAGGAGAGATAGAAAGAGTTAGAGAGGGGAAAGGAGAGAGGGAAGGAGAGATAGAAAGAATCAGAGAGAGGGAAGGAGATAGGGAAGGAGAGAGAGAAAGAGTCAGAGAGGGGAAAGGAGAGAGGGAAGGAGAGATAGAAAGAATCAGAGAGAGGGAAGGAGAGATAGAAAGAGTTAGAGAGGGGAAAGGAGAGAGGGAAGGAGAGATAGAAAGAATCAGAGAGAGGGAAGGAGAGATAGAAAGAGTTAGAGAGGGGAAAGGAGTCTAGGAGAGATAGAAAGAATCAGAGAGAGGGAAGGAGAGATAGAAAGAGTTAGAGGGGGAAAGGAGAGAGGGAAGGAGAGATAGAAAGAATCAGAGAGTCTGTAGATTGAAAGAGTTAGAGAGGGGAAAGGAGAGAGGGAAGGAGATTTTGAAAGAATCAGAGAGAGGGAAGGAGAGATAGAAAGAATCAGAGAGAGGGAAGGAGAGATAGAAAGAGTTAGAGAGGGGAAAGGAGAGAGGGAAGGAGAGATAGAAAGAATCAGAGAGAGGGAAGGAGAGATAGAAAGAGTTAGAGAGGGGAAAGGAGATAGGGAAGGAGAGATAGAAAGAATCAGAGAGAGGGAAGGAGAGATAGGGAAGGGAGAGAGAGAGGCGGGAGAGAGGGAAGGAGAGAGAGAAAGAGTCAGAGAGGGGAAAGGAGAGAGGGAAGGAGAGATAGAAAGAATCAGAGAGGGGAAAGGAGAGAGAGAAGGAGAGATAGAAAGAGTTAGAGAGGGGAAAGGAGAGAGAGAGGAAAGGGAGAAAGGGAGGGAAGGGTGAGATAGGGAAGGGAGAGAGAGAGGCGGGAGAGAGGGAAGGAGAGATAGAAAGAGTTAGAGAGGGGAAAGGAGAGAGGGAAGGAGAGATAGAAAGAATCAGAGAGAGGGAAGGAGAGATAGAAAGAGTCAGAGAGGGGAAAGGAGAGAGAGAAGGAGAGATAGAAAGAGTTAGAGAGGGGAAAGGAGATAGGGAAGGAGAGATAGAAAGAGTTAGAGTGGAGAGATTTTGGGAGAAAGGGAGGGAAGGGTGAGATAGGGAAGGGAGAGAGAGAGAGTCAAGGTGTCTAGAGAGGGAAGGAGAGATAGAAAGAGTTAGAGAGGGGAAAGTGTCTAGAGAGAGAGGAAAGGGAGAAAGGGAGGGAAGGGTGAGATAGGGAAGGATTTTGAGAGAGTCAAGGTGTCTATATTTTGAGAGTCAGGGTCTAAGGAGATATTTTGAAAGAATCAGAGAGGGAGTTGTTTATCTGTCTTGGTTTCTCAATGCAATAGGACCTGACGTTGATTTATCCAAACTGAGTTGAAGAGGCCGATTCCTCAGGGTTTCCACAACAACAACAACAACAACAACAACAACAATAATAACAACATCACACACCAGAGAATAATATTATGACCTGGGTTGCATTTCACACCACAAAATACAATCAATTAGTAAAGTAGTTAATTTCTTGGACAACCTGGTCTCACATTTCAAAACGTTATAGGTCGTTTGAACTGGCGCTTCGAAGTTGCTCTCTTTTCTCTTTTGGACATAGGTTGAAAAAAGCAGTGATTTGGGACAAATCAATTTGGAACTTGTGTTTGAAAAAGACATTTAACAAAAACGAACTAAAACACAGCTAACTAAAACAAAAAAATAAATAAATAAATATGTTCAATACGAGTTGAAGCATTGTCCTTTCAGATTCCTTCTTTGTGAACTATGAAAATGTGGAGTATCTTCACTGCAGAATATTTTCAGCTCGTTGTTGATTCTGCTTTCTGAAACCCAAGTCAAGGTGTCTTTATTTTGTAGAGTCATGGTGTCTATATTTTTGTAGAGTCAAGGTGTCTATATTTTGTAGAGTCAGGGTGTCTATATTTTGTAGAGTCAAGGTGTCTGTATGTTGTAGAGTCAAGGTGTCTATATTTTGTAGAGTCATGGTGTCTATATTTTGTAGAGTCATGGTGTCTATATTTAGTAGAGTCAAGGTGTCTGTATTTTGTAGAGTCAAGGTGTCTATATTTTGTAGAGTCAAGGTGTCTGTATTTTGTAGAGTCAGGGTGTCTATATTTTGTAGAGTCAAGGTGTCTGTATTTTGTAGAGTCAAGGTGTCTATATTTTGTAGAGTCATGGTGTCTGTATTTTGTAGAGTCATGGTGTCTATATTTTGTAGAGTCAGGGTGTCTATATTTTGTAGAGTCAAGGTGTCTGTATTTTGTAGAGTCAAGGTGTCTATATTTTGTAGAGTCATGGTGTCTGTATTTTGTAGAGTCATGGTGTCTATATTTTGTAGAGTCATGGTGTCTATATTTAGTAGAGTCAAGGTGTCTGTATTTTGTAGAGTCAAGGTGTCTATATTTTGTATAGTCAAGGTGTCTGTATTTTGTAGAGTCAAGGTGTCTGTATTTTGTAGAGTCAAGGTGTCTGTATTTTGTAGAGTCAAGGTGTCTGTATTTTGTAGAGTCAAGGTGTCTATATTTTGTAGAGTCAAGGTGTCTATATTTTGTAGAGTCAAGGTGTCTATATTTTGTAGAGTCAAGGTGTCTGTATTTTGTAGAGTCAAGGTGTCTATATTTTGTAGAGTCATGGTGTCTTTATTTTGTAGAGTCATGGTGTCTATATTTTGTAGAGTCAAGGTGTCTATATTTTGTAGAGTCAAGGTGTCTGTATTTTGTAGAGTCAAGGTGTCTATATTTTGTAGAGGCAAGGTGTCTATATTTTATAGAGTCAAGGTGTCTATATTTTGTAGAGTCATGGTGTCTATATTTTGTAGACTCAATGTGTCTATATTTTGTAGAGTCAAGGTGTCTATATTTTGTAGAGTCATGGTGTCTATATTTGTAGACTCAAGGTGTCTATATTTTGTAGAGTCATGGTGTCTATATTTTGTAGAGTCAAGGTGTCTGTATTTTGTAGAGTCAAGGTGTCTATATTTTGTAGAGTCATGGTGTCTATATTTTGTAGAGTCAAGGTGTCTATATTTTGTAGAGTCATGGTGTCTATATTTTGTAGAGTCAAGGTGTCTATATTTTGTAGAGTCATGGTGTCTATATTTTGTAGAGTCAAGGTGTCTATATTTTGTAGAGTCATGGTGTCTATATTTTGTAGAGTCAAGGTGTCTATATTTTGTAGAGTCAAGGTGTCTATATTTTGTAGAGTCATGGTGTCTATATTTTGTAGAGTCAAGGTGTCTGTATTTTGTAGAGTCAAGGTGTCTATATTTTGTAGAGTCAAGGTGTCTATATTTTGTAGAGTCAAGGTGTCTATATTTTGTAGAGTCAAGGTGTCTATATTTTGTAGAGTCAAGGTGTCTGTATTTTGTAGAGTCAAGGTGTCTATATTTTGTAGAGTCAAGGTGTCTATATTTTATAGAGTCAAGGTGTCTATATTTTGTAGAGTCATGGTGTCTTTATTTTGTAGAGTCATGGTGTCTATATTTTGCAGAGTCAAGGTGTCTATATTTTGTAGAGTCAAGGTGTCTATATTTTGTAGACTCAATGTGTCTATATGTTGTAGAGTCAAGGTGTCTATATTTTGTAGAGTCATGGTGTCTATATTTGTAGACTCAAGGTGTCTATATTTTGTAGAGTCATGGTGTCTATATTTTGTAGAGTCAAGGTGTCTGTATTTTGTAGAGTCATGGTGTCTATATTTTGTAGAGTCAAGGTGTCTATATTTTGTAGAGTCATGGTGTCTATATTTTGTAGAGTCAATGTGTCTATATTTTGTAGAGTCAAGGTGTCTATATTTTGTAGAGTCAAGGTGTCTATATTTTGTAGAGTCAAGGTGTCTATATTTTGTGGAGTCATGGTGTCTATATTTTGTACAGTCAAGGTGTCTATATTTTGTGGAGTCATGGTGTCTATATTTTGTAGAGTCAAGGTGTCTATATTTTGTAGAGTCATGGTGTCTATATTTTGTAGAGTCAAGGTGTCTATATTTTGTAGAGTCATGGTGTCTATATTTTGTAGAGTCAATGTGTCTATATTTTGTAGAGTCAAGGTGTCTATATTTTGTAGAGTCATGGTGTCTATATTTTGTAGAGTCAAGGTGTCTATATTTTGTAGACTCAATGTGTCTAAAGGTGTCTATATTTTGTAGAGTCATGGTGTCTATATTTGTAGACTCAAGGTGTCTATATTTTGTAGAGTCATGGTGTCTATATTTTGTAGAGTCATGGTGTCTATATTTTGTAGAGTCAAGGTGTCTATATTTTGTAGAGTCATGGTGTCTATATTTTGTAGAGTCAAGGTGTCTATATTTTGTAGAGTCATGGTGTCTATATTTTGTAGACTCAATGTGTCTATATTTTGTAGAGTCAAGGTGTCTATATTTTGTAGAGTCAAGGTGTCTATATTTTGTAGAGTCAAGGTGTCTATATTTTGTGGAGTCATGGTGTCTATATTTTGTACAGTCAAGGTGTCTATATTTTGTGGAGTCATGGTGTCTATATTTTGTACAGTCAAGGTGTCTATATTTTGTAGAGTCAAGGTGTCTATATTTTGTAGAGTCAAGGTGTCTATATTTTGTGGAGTCATGGTGTCTATATTTTGTAGAGTCAAGGTGTCTGTATTTTGTAGTCAAGAGTATAACTAACACAAACTTTATGGATTCAGGACAGCCTTCCACCAAGCAGAGCCAAGCACTGTCACACACACACACACACACACACACACACACACACACACACACACACACACACACACACACACACACACACACACACACACACACACACACACACACACACACACACACACACACACACACACACACACACACACACACACACACACACACACACACATGTGCACGTTAGAGAGAGTACATTGTGTCCCCAGTGCATGAAAACCTCTGCTGAAGTAGTCGAGGACAGAAATTACTACACTTAACTAATAGATGATTACCTACAGCATGTCCCTCATGCAGAGTAGGAAAGTAATAGAATGCATCCTAATTGGCACCCTTTTCCCCCTATAGTGCACATCTTTATGACCAGAGCCTTATAGGCAATAGGGTGCCATTTTAGAGGCACCCATTGTAAAGTACAAACACTTTTGTTTCAAACATGCCTGATAGAAATCATGATAATACTCATGTTCAATGTCTGTATGAGAAATCACCAAATCAAAAACATCTATAATATTAATACAGATCGAAAACAGGCAGATTGTTCAAGAGTGACTTCAAAATTGGACGTCTATCCATGTCCTGAGGACGTCACCACTAGAGGCAACAGTGAGCAGCCCAGTAGGCTAGGGTTTTGCTAGGGTGTTGTGGACGGGGATGGCCAATGATTGTAATCCCATGACTCTGGATCAGAGGGTTGCATCCTTACCTTAACCATTCGGAATGAGTCCCTTAATGTTTTAATCCTATCCAAAACCTTAACCATCTCAACTTGTTGTTTGGAGCAACTTCAAAATTTGACGTTTGGAGAAATTACATATAAACGTCATAGTCTGCAGTGAGACTGTGAGAGCTTGTTGATCGAACAATGAGTCAATTCAATTAGCAGAGAGCGAAGGGAGAAAAAACATGGACAGAGTGAATTATTCTAATTACAAGATGAACAGGGAGGGACAGAGGGGTGCAGATGGCAATGATCAAAGGAAAGACATGAATGCAATGCATCCTTCATTTGTCCTGCATCAGTTGACCAACATGAAACCACGGTGGAGGCTTTGAAACAGAGAACAAACAGGAAGAGCCCGATTGGGGGGACAAAAAAACGAAAAAATGTGTCTTGTGTCATCTTTCTCATCTAAGAGGAACAACAGAGAGAGTAAAGGAGAGGGATGAAGGGGAGAGGGGGAGAGAGGGATGAAGGGGAGAGGGAGAGAGGGAGAGAGAGGGAGAGGGAGAGAGGGAGAGATAAGAGCCCTTTATTAATTCTGCATTCTGAAGTGATTCCCAAACCTTCCATATAACATCACCTAAAGAGAGATGAACCCGGAGAAGAGTCCCCTAAGCAAGCTGGTCCTTTGGCTCTGTTCTTGGGTCTGGATCTATTTGTATTTCTGCCCCAGGACAGCAACACAACTAGACCCAATGAATTCACGAGAAAACAAAAAGAGAATTACTTGAGACATTGGAAAGAATTACAAACTAGAATGCTATTTGGCCCTAAACAGAGAGTACACAATGGAGTACACAATACCTGACCACTGTGACTGGCCCAAAATTAAGGAAGGCTTTGACAATGTACAGACTCAGTGAGCTTAGCCTTGCTATTGAGAAATAGACAGAGCTGGCTCTCAAAAGAAGACAGGCTATGTGCACACTGCCCACAAAATGAGGTGGAAACTGAGCTGCATGCCCTAACCACCTGCCCAATGTATGACCATATTAGAGACACATATTTCCCTCAGATTACACAGATCCACAAAGAATTGGAAAACATTTTGATATATATCTACTGGGTGAAATTCCACAGTGTGACATCACAGCAGCAAGATTTGTAACCTGTTGCCGCAAGAAAAGGGCAACCAGTGAAGAACAAACACCGTTGTAAATACAACCCATATTTCTGTTTATTTATTTTCCCTTGTGTACTTTAGCAAAAGTTGGGATTGTTGCCTTATAGAGGTGGACCTGGTTGTAAAGGCTGACCAGGGGGGAGTGATGGGTAAAGTAAACATTAGGTTTTTAGGCATAGTCCTGGGAAATGCTTGCATTCACCCGGTGTATGGTGGCAAGGTGAATGTATTTTCGTGGTAGCAGGGTGGGAAGAGGATTTCTTTAATCACTTATCTTCAGTGCTGTTGCCACCCTTTCCTGTTGTGTTCTCAGGTCATTTGTGCCCGTGTGAATTATGTTGTGGCAGGCGGACCCTAGTCTGTCCTCTGACAACAGCTACAGGACATGCCTAGTGTTTAGGCACCAGAGTATAAACACTTTGTGTTTGGGAAAAAGTTTTATACTCTTTAATGTGTTTGCCATTTCAGTCAATGAGGGGCACAATTTCTAGCTTTTGTGTGTCCTCAGTGGATGTGTGGGGGCTTTCAGGAGAGCTATCGGAGGTGATGACAGTGGGGGTGATAGGAGGGGGTGAGGTCTGTTGTGTTGGTGGATCCTGTGTTCTCTTAATATAATATAATAATATAATAATAATATATATAATATATTCTCTTCAATTGTGGCTCTCTCTCTCTCTCTCTTTTCTCTCTCCCTCTCTCTCTCTCTCTCTTTTCTCTCTCTCTATTTTCTCTCTCTCTCTCTCTTTTCTCTCTCTCTCTCTCTTTTCTCTCTCTCTCTCTCTCTCTCTCTCTCTTTTCTCTCTCTCTCTCTCTCTCTCTCTCTCTCTCTCTCTCTCTCTCTCTCTCTCTCTCTCTCTCTCTCTCTCTCTCTCTCTCTCTCTCTCTTTTCTTAGTAAGTTAATTAAGTCTGGCAGCATTGTTTGAGCATATAAGAGGGAGTCCATTATGTGTCTGCTCATCAGCCAGATAGTTACCCCTGCTTGACATTTCATTTTTCTCTCACACACACTTTTCCTCCCTCTCTCTTTTTTCTTTTCTTCCTGCATTCCCAGAAGACCTGCAGCAGAATCCCCCCCCCTGTGACTTTTGGGTAGATGCTGCCTCTAGGCTCAGTGGTGGTCACATATTATCCATTATATTGACCAGATATGTGGAAAAATGAAAATATATTTCTTCAAAAATGGAAGCCAGGAGGCAAGATCAGGTGGAAGAATTCTAGGTAATGAGAGGGTTGATATGAATGAAATAAATTATTTTTTACTTAATAAAGTTTCTGGGATGCCACGTGTTCTACTTAAATCAGTACACGCGTAATAACCATTAGCATTACGAAACTTCTATTCAATCAAATAAGCCATTAAGACCAAATTCAACAGCAATTAAAGAAAACATCAACCAAAAACTCCACCTGCTGGAGAAGACAGATTTTTGGCCCAGTTATCCCTCTCACTTCTCCTCTTCCTTTCTGAGGAAAAAAACAACTGAAAACTGACTTGCCTAATTAAATAAAGGTTAAATAAAAATGTAAAGAACACAGTGACCTCCATCATCATTAAATGGAAGTTTGAAACTACCAAGGCTCTTCCTAGAGCAGGCCGCCCGGCCAAACTGAGCAATCAGGGGAGAAAGGCCTTGGTCAGGGAGGTGACCAAGAACCCGATGATCGCTCTGACAGAGCTCCAGAGTTCCTCTGTGGAGATGGGAGAACCTTCCATTAGGACAACCCTCTCTGCAGCACTCCACAAATCAGGCCTTTATGGTAGAGTGGCCAGATGGAAGCCACTTCTCAGTAAAAGGCACATGACAGCCCGATTGGAGTTTGTCAAAAGGCACCTGAAGGAACACTCAGACCATGAAAAACAAGATTATCTGGTCTGATTAAAACCAATATTGAACTCTTTTGGATTGAATGCCAAGCATCATGTCTAGAGGAAATCTATCACCGTCCCAACAGTGAAGCACGGTGGTGGCAGCATCATGCTGTGGGGATGCTTTTCAGTGGCAGGGACTGGGAGACTAGTCAGGATCGGGGTAAAGATGAACGGTGCACAGTACAGAGATCCTTGATGAAAACCTCAGACTGGGGCGAAGGTTCACCTTCCAACCTTCCAACAGGACAACAACCTTAAGCACACAGCCAAGACAAGGCAGGAGTGGCTTCGGGACAAGTCTCTGAATATCCTTGAGTGGCCCAGCCAGAGCCCGGACTTGAACCCAATCAAACATCTTTGGGGAGACCTGGAAATAGATGTGCAGCAACGCTCCCCATTCAACCTGACAGAGCTTGAGAGGATCTGCAGAGAAGAATGAGAGACATTCTCATGAGGCGGCAGTGTAGCCTAGTGGTTAGAGCGTTGGAATAGCAATCGAAATGTTGCAAGATCAACTCCCCGAGCTGGCAAGGTACAAATCTGTTGTTTTGCCCCTGAACAAGGCAGTTAACCTGTTGCGACGAGCAATCCCGTATCCGGGAGCGTAATTATAGCCTCAAGCTCATTACCATAACGCAACGTTAACTATTCATGAAAATCGCAAATGAAATTAAATAAATATATTGTCTCACAAGCTTAGCCTTTTGTTAACAACATCTCAGATTTTTTTTAAATGCTTTTCAACCATAGCTACACAAGCATTTATGTATTGATAGCTAGCATAGCATTAAGCCTAGCATTCAGCAGGCAATATTTACACAAAAACATGAAAAGCATTCAAATAAAATCATTTACCTTTGAAGAACTTTGGATGTTTTCAATGAGGAGACTCTCAGTTAGATAGCAAATGTTCAGTTTTTCCAAAAATATTATTTGTGTAGGACAAATCACTCCGTTTTGTTCATCACGTTTGGCTGAGAAAAAACCCAGAAAATTCAGTCAACGCAAACTTTTTTCCAAATTAACTCCATAATATCGACAGAAACAAGGCAAACGTTGTTTAGAATCAATCCTCAAGGTGTTTTTCACATATCTATTCGATGATAAGTCACGCGTGGCAGTTTGGTTTCTCCTCTGAACAAAATGGAAAAATGCACTCACCTGGAGATTACGCAATAGTTTCGACCGGGGACACCAAGCGGACACCTGGTAAATGTAGGCTCTTATGGTAAATTTTCCAATGATATGCCTACAAATACGTCACAATGCTGCAAACACCTTGGGGAAACGACAGAAAGTGTAGGCTCTCTCCTTGCGCATTCACAGCCATATAAGGAGACATTGGAACACAGCGCCTCAAAAATCTGTCTCACTTCCTGTATGAAATTTCATCTTGGTTTCGCCTGTAGCATTAGTTCTGTGGCACTCACAGACAATATCTTTGCAGTTTTGGAAACGTCAGAGTTTTTTCTTTTCAAAGCTGTCAATTATATGCATAGTCGAGCATCTTTTCATGACAAAATATCTTGTTTAAACGGGAATGTTTTTCATCCAGAAATGAAATACTGCCCCCAGAGGTTCAAGAGGTTAACCCACTGTTCCTAGGCCATAATTGAAAATAAGAATTTGTTCTTAACTGACTTGCCTAATTAAATAAAGGTAAAAAATAAAAATAAAAACTCCCCAAATACAGGTGAGCCAAGCTTGTAGTGTTGTACCCAAGAAGACTTGAGACTATAATAGCTGCCAAATAGCTTCAACTGAGTAAAGGTTCTGAATACTTGTGATATTTCCATCATTTTTTTATTTTTATAAAAAAAAAATATTTAAGTATTTTTGCTTTGTCATCATGGGGTTTTGTTTTTGAAATTGATGAGGTGAAAAAACTATTTTTAACTATTTTATCCATTTTAGAAAAAGGCTGTAACGTAACAAAATGTGAAAAAAGTCAAGGGGTCTGAATACTTTCCGAATGCACTGTATATGCAATAGGCGGGCCTTTGTAATGCAAGTCAATGTTTTTGCGAAGAACCTTAGATAGAATCAGGCTTTTCGGCTTGGCATCCCAGCTGTCTGTTGATATACTGTATCATCATTCTCTTTACCAGAGAACTAGTAGGATGTAAAATACAATGAATTAAATTTGAAATGGCACCACATTAGTAGAGTTGTCATGTGCCACACATACAGGTAACTGCCATTCGTAGAGTTGTCATGTGCCACACATACAGGTAACTGCCATTCGTAGAGTTGTCATGTGCCACACATACAGGTAACTGCCATTCGTAGAGTTTTCATGTGCCACACATACAGGTAACTGCCAGAATATGGGAAACACGTGAGTAAACGAGGGATACAAAGTAGATTGAAAAGAAGGTGTTTCCATACAGGTGTGGTTCCAGAGTTAATTATTATGCAAATAACCTCCC
>NC_068428.1:42930740-42965740 GCF_023373465.1 Oncorhynchus keta
CCATAGTCCGTGAAGGCAATGACTACATCAAGCGTGTGACTCTATACACTTGTTGGATGCATTTGCAGTATGTGTTGGTTGTGTTTCAGATTATTTTGTGCCCAATAGAAATTAATGGTAAATACATATATTGTGTCACTTTTGGAGTAACTTTTATTTTAAATAAGAATAGAATATGTTTCTAAACTTCTACATTCATGTGGAAGCTACCATGGTAACGGATAGTACTGAATTAATCATAAATAATGAGGAATGAGGAAGTTACAGACTCACAAATATCACCCCCCCCCCCAGTATACCCCATCTTTATCAGTAGATATACAGTATACCTCATCTTTATCAGTAGGTATACAGAACAGTATACCCCATCTTTATCAGTAGATATACAGAACAGTATACCCCATCTTTATCAGTAGATATACAGAACAGTATACCCCATCTTTATCAGTAGATATACAGAACAGTATACCCCATCTTTATCAGTAGATATACAGAACAGTATACCCCATCTTTATCAGTAGATATACAGAACAGTATACCTCATCTTTATCAGTAGATATACAGAACAGTATACCTCATCTTTATCAGTAGATATACAGTACAGTATACCCCATCTTTATCAGTAGATATACAGAACAGTATACCTCATCTTTATCAGTAGATATACAGAACAGTATACCCCATCTTTATCAGTAGATATACAGTATACCCCATCTTTATCAGTAGATATACAGTATACCCCATCTTTATCCGTAGATATACAGTACAGTATACCCCATCTTTATCAGTAGATATACAGTATACCCCATCTTTATCAGTAGATATACAGAACAGTATACCCCATCTTTATCAGTAGATATACAGAACAGTATACCCCATCTTTATCAGTAGATATACAGTATACCCCATCTTTATCAGTAGATATACAGAACAGTATACCCCATCTTTATCAGTAGATATACAGAACAGTATACCCCATCTTTATCAGTAGATATACAGTATACCCCATCTTTATCAGTAGATATACAGAACAGTATACCCCATCTTTATCAGTAGATATACAGTATACCCCATCTTTATCAGTAGATATACAGTATACCCCATCTTTATCAGTAGATATACAGTACAGTATACCCCATCTTTCAGTAGATATACAGTATACCCCATCTTTATGTAGATATACAGTATACTTTATCAGTAATATACTTACCTAATCATCAGTAGATATACAGTACAGTATACCTCATCTTTATCAGTAGATATACAGTATACCCCATCTTTATCAGTAGATATACAGAACAGTATACCCCATCTTTATCAGTAGATACACAGTACAGTATACCCCATCTTTATCAGTAGATATACAGTATACCTCATCTTTATCAGTAGATATACAGTATACCTCATCTTTATCAGTAGATATACAGTATACCCCATCTTTATCAGTAGATATACAGTATACCTCATCTTTATCAGTATATATACAGTATACCCCATCTTTATCAGTAGATATACAGTATACCCCATCTTTATCAGTAGATATACAGTACAGTATACCCCATCTTTATCAGTAGATATACAGTATACCCCATCTTTATCCGTAGATATACAGTACAGTATACCCCATCTTTATCAGTAGATATACAGTATACCCCATCTTTATCAGTAGATATACAGTATACCTCATCTTTATCAGTAGATATACAGTATACCCCATCTTTATCAGTAGATATACACTATACCCCATCTTTATCAGTAGATATACAGTACAGTATACCCCATCTATATCAGTAGATATACAGTATACCTTTATCTTTATCAGTAGATATACAGTACAGTATTCCTCATCTTTATCAGTAGATATACAGTACAGTATACCCCATCTTTATCAGTAGATATACAGTATACCCCATCTTTATCAGTAGATATACAGTACAGTATACCCCATCTTTATCAGTAGATATACAGTACAGTATACCCCATCTTTATCAGTAGATATACAGTATACCCCATCTTTATCAGTAGATATACAGTACAGTATACCCCATCTTTATCAGTAGATATACAGTATACCCCATCTTTATCCGTAGATATACAGTACAGTATACCCCATCTTTATCAGTAGATATACAGTATACCCCATCTTTATCAGTAGATATACAGTACAGTATACCCCATCTTTATCAGTAGATATACAGTACAGTATACCTCATCTTTATCAGTAGATATACAGTATACCCCATCTTTATCCGTAGATATACAGTACAGTATACCCCATCTTTATCAGTAGATATACAGTATACCCCATCTTTATCAGTAGATATACAGTATACCTCATCTTTATCAGTAGATATACAGTATACCCCATCTTTATCAGTAGATATACACTATACCCCATCTTTATCAGTAGATATACAGTACAGTATACCCCATCTATATCAGTAGATATACAGTATACCTCATCTTTATCAGTAGATATACAGTACAGTATTCCTCATCTTTATCAGTAGATATACAGTATACCTCATGTTTATCAGTAGATATACAGTACAGTATACCCCATCTTTATCAGTAGATATACAGTATACCCCATCTTTATCAGTAGATATACAGTACAGTATACCCCATCTTTATCAGTAGATATACAGAACAGTATACCTCATCTTTATCAGTAGATATACAGAACAGTATACCCCATCTTTATCAGTAGATATACAGTATACCCCATCTTTATCAGTAGATATACAGTATACCCCATCTTTATCCGTAGATATACAGTACAGTATACCCCATCTTTATCAGTAGATATACAGTATACCCCATCTTTATCAGTAGATATACAGTACAGTATACCCCATCTTTATCAGTAGATATACAGTACAGTATACCTCATCTTTATCAGTAGATATACAGTATACCTCATCTTTATCAGTAGATATACAGTATACCCCATCTTTATCTGTAGATATACAGTATACCTCATCTTTATCAGTAGATATACAGTATACCTCATCTTTATCAGTAGATATACAGTATACCTAATCTTTATCAGTGGAAATATATGTACTCTGGATCTGTCTGGAGATGGCTGTGTGTGGGTGTGTATGAGAAGATAGTGAGTACGCTTGCGAGTGAGGTTGTGTGTGTGTGTGTGTGTGTGTGTGTGTGTGTGTGTGTGTGTGTGTGTGTGTGTGTGTGTGTGTGTGTGTGTGTGTGTGTGTGTGTGTGTGTGTGTGTGTGTGTGTGTGTGTGTGTGTGTGTGTGTGTGTGTGTCTTCATGAGATGAAGAGTGAAGCATATATCTTCAGTCGACCTGCTCAGGCTATTAATAATGACTGTAAAAGCCTGTACTCTGTCTATTCTCCACCTTGTGTAGAGAATATATATATATATATATACACACACACACACACACACACACACACACACACACACACACACACACACACACACACACACACACACACACACACACACACACACACACACACACACAATGGTGGGGTGCAGAGGGATTATAGACAGAGGAGGAGTGTGATTTATAGAAGACAGTGTCAGAGCAGGGCTACAGTCAACTCAGGTAGGGTTGTCGATTACCTCCCACCTGGTGATCACAACCCCGCGTCCCAAATGGGACCCTACCACCGAAATAAAGCACTGCTTTTGAGCAGGACCCCAAAGTAGTGCACTATACAGGGAATACAGTGCCATTTGGGACAAAGAGAGACAGTAAGGGGGAAAAACACAATACCTGCTCTAACAGTCTAGTTTCCTTTCAGGGTCAGTTCCCTCGATATGATTTCACATGTGATTTTTTCCATGGCCAGATCCCTCGAGTAGTAGTAGTATTAATGGTAGTAGTAGTAGTAGTAGTGATAGTAGTAGTGGTAGTAGTAGTAGTAGTAGTAGTAGTAGTAGTGGTAGTAGTAGTGGTAGTAGTAGTAGTAGTAGTAGTAGTAGTGGTAGTAGTAGTGGTAGTAGTAGTGGTAGTAGTGGTAGTGATAGTAGTAGTGGTAGTATTAGTGGTGATAGTAGTAGTAGTAGTGGTAGTAGTGAAAGTAGTAGTAGTAGTGATAGTAGTAGTAGTGATAGTATTAGTGGTAGTAGTAGTAGTGATAGTAGTAGTAGTGGTAGTATTAGTGGTGATAGCAGTAGAAGTGGTAGTAGTAGTAGTAGTAGTAGCAGTATAAGTAGCAGTAGTGGTAGTATTAGTGGTGATAGTAGTAGTGGTAGTAGTAGTAGTAGTAGTAGTAGTAGTGGTGGTGGTGGTGGTGGTGATGGTGGTGGTGGTGGTAGTAGTAGAAGTAGTGGTGGTGGTAGTAGTAGTAGTGGTGGTGGTAGTAGTAGTGGTAGTAGTGATAGTAGTAGTAGTGGTAGTATTATTGGTGATGGTAGTAGTAGTAGTAGTAGTAGTAGTAGTAGTAGTAGCAGTACCACTAGTAGTAGCAGTAGTAGTAGTAGCAATAGAAGTAGTAGTAGTAGTAGTAGTAGTGATAGTAGTAGTAGCAGTGGTGATAGTAGTAGTAGTAGTGGTAGTAGTGGTAGTAGTAGTAGTGGTGGTAGTAGTAGTAATAGTAGTGGTAGTAGTAGTAGTGGTATTAGTAGTAGTGATGGTAGTAGTGGTAGTAATAGTAGTGGTAGTGGTAGTAGTAGTAGTAGCAGTAGTAGTGGTGGTGGTGGTGGTGGTGGTAGTAGTAGTGGTAGTAATAGTAGTGGTAGTGGTAGTAGTAGCAGTAGTAGTGGTGGTGGTGGTGGTGGTAGTAGTAGTGATAGTAGTATTGGTAGTAGTAGTGATAGTAGTAGTGCTAGTAGTGGTAGTAGTGGTAGTGATAGTAGTAGTGGTAGTAGTAGTAGTAGTAGTAGTAGTAGTAGTGGTAGTGGTAGTAGTAGTAGTAGTGGCAGTAGTAGTAGTGGTAGTAGTGGTAGTAGTAGTGGTAGTAGTGGTAGTAGTAGTGGTAGTAGTAGTGGTAGTAGTGGTAGTGATAGTAGTAGTGGTAGTATTAGTGGTGATAGTAGTAGTAGTAGTGGTAGTAGTGAAAGTAGTAGTAGTAGTGATAGTAGTAGTAGTGATAGTATTAGTGGTAGTAGTAGTAGTGATAGTAGTTGTAGTGGTAGTATTAGTGGTGATAGCAGTAGAAGTGGTAGTAGTAGTAGTAGTAGTAGCAGTATAAGTAGCAGTAGTGGTAGTATTAGTGGTGATAGTAGTAGTGGTAGTAGTAGTAGTAGTAGTAGTAGTGGTAGTAGTGGTAGTGATAGTAGTAGTGGTAGTATTAGTGGTGATAGTAGTAGTAGTAGTGGTAGTAGTGAAAGTAGTAGTAGTAGTGATAGTAGTAGTAGTGATAGTATAGGTAGTAGTAGTAGTGATAGTAGTTGTAGTGGTAGTATTAGTGGTGATAGTAGTAGTGTGGTAGTAGTAGTAGTAGTAGTGGTAGTAGTGGTAGTATTAGTGGTGATAGTGGTAGTAGTAGTAGTAGTAGTAGTAGTAGTGGTGGTGGTGGTGGTGGTGATGGTGGTGGTGGTGGTAGTAGTAGTAGTGGTGGTGGTAGTAGTAGTAGTGGTGGTGGTAGTAGTAGTGGTAGTAGTGATAGTAGTAGTAGTGGTAGTATTATTGGTGATGGTAGTAGTAGTGTGTAGTAGTAGTGGTAGTAGTGGTAGTGATAGTAGTAGTGGTAGTATTAGTGGTGATAGTAGTAGTAGTAGTGGTAGTAGTGAAAGTAGTAGTAGTAGTGATAGTAGTAGTAGTGATAGTATTAGTGGTAGTAGTAGTAGTATAGTAGTTGTAGTGGTAGTAGTAGTGGTGATAGCAGTAGAAGTGGTAGTAGTAGTAGTAGTAGTAGCAGTATAAGTAGCAGTAGTGGTAGTATTAGTGGTGATAGTAGTAGTGGTAGTAGTAGTAGTAGTAGTAGTAGTAGTGGTGGTGGTGGTGGTGGTGGTGGTGGTGGTAGTAGTAGAAGTAGTGGTGGTGGTAGTAGTAGTAGTGGTGGTGGTAGTAGTAGTGGTAGTAGTGATAGTAGTAGTAGTGGTAGTATTATTGGTGATGGTAGTAGTAGTGTAGTAGTAGTAGTAGAGTAGTAGCAGTACCACTAATGGTAGTAGTAGCAATAGAAGTAGTAGTAGTAGTAGTAGTAGTGATAGTAGTAGTAGCAGTGGTGATAGTAGTAGTAGTAGTGGTAGTAGTGGTAGTAGTAGTAGTGGTGGTAGTAGTAGTAATAGTAGTGGTAGTAGTAGTAGTGGTATTAGTAGTAGTGATGGTAGTAGTGGTAGTAATAGTAGTGGTAGTGGTAGTAGTAGTAGTAGCAGTAGTAGTGGTGGTGGTGGTGGTGGTGGTAGTAGTAGTGGTAGTAATAGTAGTGGTAGTGGTAGTAGTAGCAGTAGTAGTGGTGGTGGTGGTGGTGGTAGTAGTAGTGATAGTAGTATTGGTAGTAGTAGTGATAGTAGTAGTGCTAGTAGTGGTAGTAGTGGTAGTGATAGTAGTAGTGGTAGTAGTAGTAGTAGTAGTAGTAGTAGTAGTGGTAGTGGTAGTAGTAGTAGTAGTGGCAGTAGTAGTAGTGGT
Organism: Oncorhynchus keta; assembly: GCF_023373465.1. NCBI lineage: Eukaryota > Metazoa > Chordata > Actinopteri > Salmoniformes > Salmonidae > Oncorhynchus > Oncorhynchus keta. The sequence goes on from NC_068428.1 coordinate 42,937,294, forward strand.
AGTAGTGGTAGTAGTAGTGATAGTAGTAGTGGTAGTGGTAGTAGTGGTGGTAGCGGTAGTGGTCGTAGTAGTAGTGGTAGTAGTAGTAGTAGTAGTGGTAGTAGTAGTAGTAGTAGTAGTAGTAGTGATAGTAGTTGTGGTAGTAATAGTGGTAGTAGTAGTGGTGGTGGTAGTAGTAGTAGTGATAGTAGTAGTAGTAGTGATAGTAGTAGTGGTAGTGATAGTAGTAGTAGTAGTGATAGTAGTAGTAGTAGTGATAGTAGTAGTGGTAGTAGTGATAGTAGTAGTAGTAGTGATAGTAGTAGTGGTAGTGATAGTAGTAGTAGTAGTAGTGATAGTAGTAGTGGTAGTGGTAGTAGTTGTGGTAGCGGTAGTGGTAGTAGTGGTGGTAGTAGTATTAGTAGTAGTAGTAGTGATAGTAGTTGTGGTAGTAATAGTGGTAGTAGTAGTGGTGGTGGTAGTAGTAGTAGTAGTGGTAGTAGTAGTGGTAGTGATAGTGGTAGTAGTAGTAGTGGTGGTGGTAGTGGTAGTAGTAGTAGTGGTGGTAGTAGTAGTAGTAGTAGTAGTAGTAGTAGTGATAGTAGTTGTGGTAGTAATAGTGGTAGTAGTAGTAGTGGTGGTGGTAGTGGTAGTAGTAGTAGTCGTAGTTGTGGTAGTAGTAGTAGTAATGATGGTAGTAGTAGTGGTGGTAGTAGTAAACAATGTGTAACGTTAACTACCGAGTCCATGTGCAGGAGTATGAGGTAATTGAGGTAGATATGTACATATAGGTACGGGTACAGTGACTAGGCAACAGGATAGATAATAAACAGTAACAACAGTGTCTGTGATGAGTCTAAAGAGTTAGTGCAAAAAAGGTCAATGCAGATAGAATGGGTAGCTATTGGTTAACTATTTAAAGCTACAATATGTAACTTTTTGGGTGTCCCGACCAAATTCACATAGAATTGTGAGTTTTAGATTGGTAGATATGTTCTATGTGAACTATTTCTTTGCTTCCTGGTCTTACGTTTAGTGTTTGCGTCTTTTACTTTCGATTTGTTAGACCAGCTTAAAACAGTATAACTGACAATATATTTCATAGCAGTTTAGATGGGGTGGGAGATAACCTAGTGGTTAGAGCTTTGGGCATTTAACCGAAAGGTTGCTTGATCGAATCCCCCGAGCTGTCAAGGTAAAAAAAATATGTAGTTCTGCCCCACAACAAGACAGTTAGCCTACTGTTCCACGTTAGGCTGTCATTGTAAATTAGAATTTGAAACAGTAGAAACTGTTCAGAGTCCTGTTGGTTCCAGACTTGTTGCATTGGTACCGCGTGCTCTGCGGCAGCAGAAAGAACAGTCTATGACTTGGCTGGCTGGAGGCTTTGAGAATTTTTAGGGCCTTCCTCTGGCATAGAGGTCCTGGATGGCAGGGAGCTCAGCCCCAGTGATATACTGGGCCGCTCTCAATGGTGCAGCAGTATAACTTTTTGAGGATCTGAGGGTCCATGCAAAATCGTTTCAACCTCTTGAGGGGAAGAGGGCTTGTCCTGCCTTCTTCACGGCTCTGTGGGTGTGTGTGGACCATATTAATTCCTTAGTGATGTTGATACCAAGGAACTTGAAGCTCTCGACACTCTCCAGTACAGCCTCGTCAATGTGGATGGGGGCGTGCTCGGCCCTCTGTTTCCTGTCGTCCACGATCAGCTCTTTTGTCATGCTGACGTTGAGGGAGAGGTTGTTGTCCTGGCACCACACAGCCAGGTCACTGACCTCCTCCCTATAGGCTGTTTCGTCATCGTCGTGATCAGGCAAACCATCGTTGTGTCGTCAGCAAACTTAATCAAGCAGTCGTGAGAGTACAGGAGGGTACTAACCACGCACCCCGGATTGTCCTCCGTGTTCTGGGTCAGCGTGGAGGATGTTTTGTTGTCTACCCTCACAACATCATGACTAACCGTGAGGTCCAGGATCCAGGTGCAGAGGGAGGAGTTCATTCACAGGGTCCTTAGCTTAATGATGGGGGCACTGAGCGACAAAGAGAGAGGAGGGTAAAAGGAAGCTATAATGAAAGCTTCCATATGCTGCTGTGATTATAAGAGACTTACGCTTCAGGCTCGTGGCTCGTGGACATGAGAAATATATCCGACATCAGGCGGTCAAGGGTTGTTCGCTGTTAATTGGGTTGGTTCATGCAAGGCATTGAGGCAAATACTGTATATCTGATATACTGTATATATTTACATATGTTTTTAGGGTGAAGATCAGCTTTCATATTGCAGATAGATTGTAGCTTCCATCAATGTGATTGGCTGCATCGTTTACGATCACCGATCATATTTTTGGGGGAAGTATATTTTTTTTATTCAATGTTGATTCAATGTTTAAATGTTCCAATATTATTTCCCCCTAACCTTACCACCCCTCCCCTAGGCTTCTACTTCCAGTTAATACACACTTTATACATTTTACACAATGTATTTTACAATAGTTCTCTTTTGTATATCTTTGGAGAAAGAGGGAAACAGAAAGTGTGAGAAAGACAGAGACAGATAAAGAGAGAGAGAGAGACAGAGACAGAGACAGAGAGAGAAAGACAGAGACAGAGAGAGAGAGAGAGAGAGAGAGAGAGAGAGAGAGAGAGAGAGAGAGAGAGAGAGAGAGAGAGAGAGAGAGAGAGAGAGAGAGACAGACAGACAGACAGACAGACAGACAGACAGACAGACAGACAGACAGAAATAGAAAGGGGGCAAGAGAGGAGGAGAGAGAGGGAATATGATAGAGAGAGACAGGGAATATGATAGAGAGAGCGAGACAGACAGAGAGAGAGATAAATAATCCTCCAAGGTGCTCGGGGAAGGCCACGGAGAATGTGTAGTCTATTTTTTCAAATTGGATAGTTGGTCTAACAATGACCATATAACGAGCACATTTGAGATTTAAACTAACATTTTGTAAGCGTTCTTGAACTTCACATTTCAATAGGTATGCAATGCGCAGTAAGATGTTAGGGTCACCTGTTAGGGAACAACACTACTCCCTATATAGTACAATCCTTTTGACCAGATCCCTAAGGGCCCTGGACCAAAGTATTGCACTATAGGGAATAGGATTACATCTTTTTCATGCTGGCTGTCCTGTCAATGGCTTCAACTAGCTTCCAATAAGTTAGCATGTCTAAATATAAAGACAAACAGCAACGAATCAATTGTAATTTCTTACATATTACCCTCTGTCTGTGGCTGGGTAGCTGGCCCTTCATGAATGTTATAGATTGGTCTTCTGTTTACAGTCTGTCAGGGGGAGGGTTTGAATCATCTCTGTGTTTGTGTTTCTCCCATAGACCTTTCCCTCATGGAACAATAGACAGGGCCTGTTTCCTGCTGAGTCCTGTTTCCTGCCGAGTCCTGTTTCCTGCTGAGTCCTGTTTCCTGTCGTGTCCTGTTTCCTGCTGAGTCCTGTTTCCTGCTGAGTCCTGTTTCCTGCAGAGTCCTGTTTCCTGTCGTGTCCTGTTTTCTGCAGAGTCCTGTTTCCTGCTGAGTCCTGTTTCCTGCAGAGTCCCCTTTTCTGATGAATCCTGTTCCAGGTATGAGATTATAATTAGTCAGGATGCAATTTAAACAATACCCACTCCTGACAACATAATTACACACACACACAATTCAAACAACCACGACAGGTAGGCAGGTATGATAGACGATTGAATATTACAAAACACGATCAAGAGGATTGTTAGGCTCAAATGGCCCCCCATTCCCTATACAGCTCACTACTTTTGACCAGGGCTATATGGGGAGGTCACTATGTAGGGAGTCGGTGAGGATATATGCAGGGAATCTGGGTCTGTTTTGCATGCAGAGTTTGTTGCCTGCACAGTTGTACATTCAATGATATTAACGTAAAAACTGAGGCCTCGTTAGGTATTACTTTGTGGTCAACAGAGAGTGGTCAGAAAGGAGGGAAGATCTAATATGAAAACCGCTGGTGCTGAATGGGTAACACTGTCCGTGGTGCTGAATGGGAAGCGCTGTCCATGGTGACGAATGGGAAGCGCTGTCCATGGTGCTAAATGTGAAGTGCTGTCCATGGCACTGAATGGGAAGAGCTGTCCGTGGTGCTGAATGGGAAGAGCTGCCCGTGATGCTGAATGGGAAGAGCTGTCCATGGTGCTGAATGGGAAGAGCTGTCCATGGTGCTGAATGGGAAGAGCTGGCCCTTGTGCTGGATGGGGAGCTGTCCATGGTGCTGAATGAGGAGGGGTGTCCATGGTGATGAATAGTTTGAGGTATCTAGTGAGGTACGGACTTGTCAGAGGTTACTGTCCAGCCTTTATTTGTACCTTTATTTATACGGGTCTTTCTCATTGAGATAACATCTCTTTTCCAAGAGAGACCTGGTCCAATAGCAGCCAAGAGAGACCTGGTCCAATAGCAGCCAAGAGAGACCTGGTCCAATAGCAGCCAAGAGAGACCTGGTCCAATAGCAGCAGGGGGAACAACGTGTCAGACATAACAACTTACATACACTAACACAACATTAAACAAAACTATAAACACACATACAGTACAACAATTACATATTACATTAAAAACACAAACATCTTGACTAAAAACAGCTGGCCTAAAAACAATCACACTCTTCTATGATATATACATCGATCAAGTGTTTAAACTCCACCAACGAAACTAGATCATCACATTTTAAAATGTTCAGGAGAGAATTCCAGGACCATGGAGCTGAGTAACTAAAACTATCTCTACCATTACCTGTTCTAATTTTTGGCACTGTTAGTAGCAAATCAGAATGGGACCGTAATTGATATTTATTTACTGACCTGACTAAAACAGAACAGAGATAAAACGGCATTTTACCCATTATGGCCTTATAAATCAGTGTATACCAGTGTTTAAGCCTACGCAAGGTCAATGACGACCAGCCAACAGCCCTGTTGACATCACAATGTGTTAGACGTTTCTGATTTGTAATGAACCTGAGGGCTGCATGATACACTGAATCAAGTGCTCTCAGGGTAGTGGTTGAGGCCTGCATATATATATAACATCACTAAAATCTAAAACCGACAGTAATGTACATCGTACCAGCTCCTTCCTGGCCTCAAAAGAAAAACAAGCCTTATGCCGGTAATAAAATCCTATTTTCAGCTTGAGCTTCCTTATCAAGTTCTCTACATGCACAGTGAAGCTCAGCTTATCATCAATCCACACACCCAAATATTTGTACACTTTAACTTGCTCTATGGTATGTCCAGCCAATGTAGCAATAACAAGATTTGTAACATGCCTGGCATTTGAAAATAACATCCATTTTGTTTTACCCAAATGTAGCTTTAAATCATACAGATTATGTTGTATGATGTTAAATGCTCTTTGGACATTTTCAAAATCTAAAGATAAACTACTACGACTTGAATAAAGAACAGTATAATCTGCATAAAAATTAACATTCGCTGTTTGAATAAGATCCCCCAATGTTGTTGATATACAAAATGAACAACAGTGGGCCCAAAATAGGACCATGCGGAACACCTGAGCACACCTCTATGGACTTACAACCATCTGCCATTAAACATTGTGTACACATTCTGTAGGTAATTTATAAACCAATCTAGAGCATAGCCAGTAATTCCATAACATTTTAACATTTGCACTAACACAGCATGGTCCACGGTGTCCAAAGCCTTTCGAAAAATCAATACAGACAGAAACACAATGTAACTTCTTATCAAGAGCAGAGTGCATGTCATTTAAAACGTTCAATGTTGCTGAAATAGTGCTGTGGCCAGACCAAAAACCTGATTGCATTCCATTTAAGATGTTGTTTTCTTGGAAGTAGGTCTTTAGCTGCCTACTAACTAAGGACTCCAGTACCTTTGACTGTACAGACAATTTTGATATGGGTCGATAGTTGTCAAGTAGCGAGGGATCTCCACCTTTCAGGAGAGGCAGTACAAAATCAGATTTACATAACTTGGGGATTTCCTTAACATCAAGCGTAAGGTTAAAAAAAACATATTAAGGGGGAGCAATGATGTCTGCGGCTAGGAGGTGGGGGTCTAGTTCATCAGGGCCAGGAATTTTTGTTTTGTATCAATTTCTTTCAGGGCTTTACACACTTCTGAAACAGAGAAGGATGAAGAGGAGAACCTGGTGAAGGACAGGGGTGTCAGGTACATTTATAGGGGGCTCAATTATACCTTTGACCTTTTCAAATAAACTGCCTGCATCTAAAAAAATAGATAACCTCCTACAGAGGTTGGTCTGGTAGGGTTGGTCTGGTCTGTTAGGGTTGGTCTGGTAGGGTTGGTCTGGTAGGGTTGGTCTGGTCTGTTAGGGTTGGTCTGGTAGGGTTGGTCTGGTAGGGTTGGTCTGGTCGGGTTGGTCTGGTCGGGTTGGTCTGGTAGGGTTGGTCCGGTAGGGTTGGTATGGTCTGTTAGGGTTGGTCTGGTAGGGTTGGTCTGGTCGGGTTGGTCTGGTAGGGTTGGTCCGGTAGGGTTGGTATGGTCTGTTAGGGTTGGTCTGGTAGGGTTGGTCTGGTAGGGTTGGTCTGGTCGGGTTGGTCTGGTAGGGTTGGTCCGGTAGGGTTGGTATGGTCTGTTAGGGTTGGTCTGGTAGGGTTGGTCTGGTAGGGTTGGTCTGGTCGGGTTGGTCTGGTCGGGTTGGTCCGGTAGGGTTGGTATGGTCTGTTAGGGTTGGTCTGGTAAGGTTGGTCTGGTAGGGTTGGTCTGGTCGGGTTGGTCTGGAAAGGTTGGTCTGGTAAGGTTGGTCTGGTCTGGTTGGTCTGGTAGGGTTGGTCTGGTAAGGTTGGTCTGGTCGGGTTGGTCTGGTTGGGTTGGTCTGGAAAGGTTGGTCTGGTGGGGTTGGTCTGGTAGGGTTGGTCTGGTAGGGTTGGTCCGGTAGGGTTGGTATGGTCTGTTAGGGTTGGTCTGGTAGGGTTGGTCTGGTAGGGTTGGTCTGGTCGGGTTGGTCTGGTAGGGTTGGTCCGGTAGGGTTGGTATGGTCTGTTAGGGTTGGTCTGGTAGGGTTGGTCTGGTAGGGTTGGTCTGGTCGGGTTGGTCTGGTCGGGTTGGTCTGGTAGGGTTGGTATGGTCTGTTAGGGTTGGTCTGGTAAGGTTGGTCTGGTAGGGTTGGTCTGGTCGGGTTGGTCTGGAAAGGTTGGTCTGGTAAGGTTGGTCTGGTCTGGTTGGTCTGGTAGGGTTGGTCTGGTAAGGTTGGTCTGGTCGGGTTGGGCTGGTTGGGTTGGTCTGGAAAGGTTGGTCTGGTAGGGTTGGTCTGGTAAGGTTGGTCTGGTCGGGTTGGTCTGGTAAGGTTGGTCTGGTCGGGTTGGTCTGGTAGCGTTGGTCTGTTAAGGTTCATCTGGTAAGGTTGGTCTGGTCTGTTAGGGTTAGTCTGTTCTGGTAAGTTTGGTCTGGTCTGTTAGGGTTGGTCTGTTCTGGTAAGGTTGGTCTGATAGGATTGATCTGGTAAGGTTGGTTTGGTAGGCTTGGTCTGGTCTGTTAGAGTTTGTCTGGTCTGGAAGGGTTGGTCTGGTCTGGTAAGGTTGGTCTCATAGGGTTGGCTTGGTAGGGTTTGTCTGATAGGGTTGGCCTGGTAGGGTTTGTCTGATAGGGTTGGCCTGGTAATGTTGGTTTGGTAGGCTTGGTCTGGTCTGTTAGAGTTTGGTCTGGTGGGGTTGGTCTGGTAGGGTTTGTCTGATAGGGTTTGTCTGATAGGGTTGGCCTGGTAAGGTTAGTTTGGTAATGGTTGGCCTGGTAGGGGTGGTCTGGTAAGGTTGGTTTGGTAGGGTTGGTCTGGTGTGTGTATGAGTGGGGGTCTGTGTGATAAAGATACGTCGCTCCTCCTTAAACATCTGCCAACCATATTACTCTCAGATTGCTCTGATTCTTCAGAAGACTTTGACTCCAAATCTATCAGATTTCAGAAAGATGATTATATATATATATATATTTTTTTGTACCTTTATTTTACTAGGCAAGTCAGTTAAGAACAAATTCTTATTTTCAATGACGGCCTAGGAACAGTGGGTTAACTGGGGCAGAACGACAGATTTGTACCTTGTCAGCTCTGGGATTCGAACTTGCAACCTTTCGGTTACTAGTCCAACGCTCTAACCACTAGGCTAGACCTTCAAATGAGTGGATTGGGCTACCTCAACAGGTGCGTAAAATCGAGCACACATCCATGCAATCTCCATAGACAACCATTGCCAGTAGAATGACCTTACTGAAGAGCTCATTGACTTTCAGTGTGTCACCTTCACAGGATACAACCTTTCCAACAAGTCAGTTCATCAAATGTCTACCCTGCTAGAGCCGCCCCCAGTCAACTGTAAGTGCTGTTATTGTGAAGTGGAAATGTCTAGGAACAACAGCGTCTCAGCCGTGAAGTGGTAGGCCACAGAATCTCACAGATCGAGACCGTTGAGTGCTGAAGTGCGTAGCGCATACAAATTGTCTGTCCTCAGCTGCAACTCTCACTGCCAAGTTCCAGGCTGCCTCTGGAAGCAACGTCAGCACAATAACTGTTCATGAAGGAGCTTCATGAAATGGGTTTCCGTGGCCAAGCAGCTGCACACAAGCCGAAGATCACCATGTGCAATGCCAAGCGTCGGCTGGAATGGTGTAAAGCTCGTCGCCATTGGACTCTGGAGCAGTGGAAACGCATTCTCTAGAGTGGTGAAACGCACTATCTGCCCGTAAAACTTTACCTGTCCAAATGCATAGTGCCAACTGTAAAGTTTGGTGGAGTAGGAATAATGGTCTGGGGCTGTTTTTCATAGTTTGGTCTGGGCCCCTTAGTTCCAGTGGAGGGAAATCTTAACGCTACAGCATACAATGACATTTTAGATGATTCTGTGCTTCCAACTTGGTGGAAACAGTTTGGGGAAGGCCCTTTCCTGTTTCAACATTTAAAAAAAAAATGATTTCACCTTTATTTAACCAGGGAGGCTAGTTGAGAACAAGTTGGACATGACAATTACCCTGTGCACAAAGCAAAGTCCATACAGAAATGGTTTGTTGAGATTGGTGTGGAAGATCTCGACTGGCCTGCACAAAGCCCTGACCTCAACCCCATCGAACACCTTTGGGGCGAATTGGAAAGCAAACTGCGAGCCAGGCTTAATAGCCCAACATCAGTGACAGACCTCACTAATGCTCTTGTTACTGAATGGAAGCAAGTCTCCCCAGCAACGTTCCAACATCTAGAAGAAAGCCTTCCCAGAAGTGGAGGTTGTTATATCAGCAAATATGGGGACCAACTCCAAATGAATGCCCATGATTTTGGAATGAGATGTTCGACAAGCAGGTGTCCACATACTTAAGGTCATGTAGTCTACCATCTATATGGTTTGATGTGTGTTGAACTGTCGATCATCTGATGCTGTGAACTGACGACTAATCCTGGCATGACTGTCTGGATGTTATCTCTTTTCTATCTAACTTTATTCCTCATCTCTTCTAAGTTTCTCCCTTTTTCAAAAGAAGTTTGAGTTAACAGTGTGAGAGAGAAATGCACTTTTAGTAACGACAGATGAACAGGCTTTCTAAAAGAACAGCCCTAATTATGATTGTAGGCTTTGTTCCAGCCAATCGGTTAACTGCTTCTCTTTGTTCCAGCCAACCACATAACTGCTTCTGAAATATAGTTTCATCAATAAAAGGACCCTAATTACAATTGGACGCTTTGTTCCAGCCAAAGGCCAACCTGCCTAACGGCCTCTCTTTGTTCCAGCCAACAGCCAACCCGCTTCTCTGCTCCTCCATCTTAATTCCATTAAGATATTTAAAAGCTTAATTGATCGTATGGGAGATTCTATTATCTTGTAATTATTACAGTTCATTGCGGTCTACTGTCATTTCAGATCCCAGTGGTTCAGCTGATGGCCAGATCATCATAACGTCTTGTAGTTCAGACTCCGTGTTTAACAAAGCCCCCCGAGACCTAATACACGCCATAATGGATACAATAGAATAACTAGATATTCCTGTCAGGAAATCAGTGTTAATTTCTCTCAATAATAACTTGTAAATAAATACTTGTCAACAACCTATTTTTTCCTACTAAAACTACGACAAGACATGATGCCCTGGAAGAAAACCCAATAACTATTACAAATTATTTTTTGTTTTAGTAGACGAAAATTTGTACGAGACAAAAAATTCCACGTGAGACTAATGGACATTGATGTCCGATCCTAAACATGCATGCAGAATATTTCATACAATCCTGTTATTGGCAGAAATGACATCTTTCAGGCGGTCTTTTGAACTGATGTAAAGCCAGGACACCCACTGGGCACAGCTGTCAACTCAACGACTAGTGTTGAGATGTCAACTAGCATGAAATCAACAAACATGCGACCATGTCATAGGATTGAGGTTGTAAAAAAAAATGTTGTGAACAAAAATACGAAATTCCCTTTAATGTTGACTGTTTTTTTCAAATCCAGTCAGTTTTCCACGTTGATTCAATGTCATCATATTTCATTTTGGGGTTGAAATAACGTGAAAACAACGTTGTTTCAACCAGTTGACCTCAACTAGAAACAATGCTTACTCTCTCTCTTACTTCCATAGCCTGTTTATGCTTTGAACACTGTGGTCCTCACATACGAGGTTGCAGTTGCTTTTTGTCCTATCGGAAAAACTAAAGCTATTTGTTGATTATTAGGAGTGGAGAAATACTTCTGGCATATTTGTATATCTTAAATTCTCCCCTTTTCAAGGAAATCGCTGTTAATTACCCCCATTGACAGTAATGATGGGGAGAAAACCATAGCTGTAAATTGTTTAACCTGTAGCCAAGTCTTTATAGCCCATATAGTTCATTATGGCTGACTTTGTTTACAATCTGCCACAATATCAATGCTACCTGCAAAGGTATAGGACAGATTGTAGGCCCAGTTGGGACACAGTTCACTGACCATTATGTGACTACAATTCCTGTCAAGGTTCTGGTCTAATGCTTCTAAAAAATGTTAGGCATAACCGTGTTCTAGACTACAATTGTCCGGAGTTTTAGTCAACTGCTAATAACTAAAACGAATGAAGGATTAAATGGCTAAATTGTAACTGACCTGAAGAGGTATTTTTAGGACTGAAAACTGAAGTTAAAACTAAATCGAAAATAGCTGCCAAAATGAACACTGGAGGGAACTTCTTTTTTGAGGGAACTATGGTGCTGACCTGAATACAACAGTACTGTGATGGCTTTTGATATTTTCTTTTCCTATTGTTCTTTCCAGTACGGTTCAACCATATATTTTATTTTCCTATTGTTCTTCAGAGGGGTAGGGACATCCCAAGGATCCCAAATAGCACAGACCCTTCTGTTTAAAGCAGAGAGTGATCCATTCTACCTTTCCTGGCTGGCAAAGTACCAGGATGTTGTATCTGATTTTGAATGTGAATTTAGAGAGCTGAATTTGAAAACTGAATCTGAGTGCCTCGGAGAAGTTTAATATATGAAGCTTTAATAAACTGGAAATCATCGTTTTTAAAATTGATACACAGACAATGAATGCGACATCTACCATATTGAAGCAGATCATGTAAATATAGATTTTAAAAAAAATGAATGCAATATTCACTCAATTCAGTTTCAAATCATGAAATACAATTTACATTTCTGTATTCAATGATTACATTTATTAATTCCAAATTCAAAAATATTACATTCTAATATTCAATATCCTAATACAAATAAAACAATATCCGGGTTGATTGGCACTCTGTTCTCTACAAGGTGGCGCCTGGTCCAACGTAGTCCAGCATAAAGGGAATATAGAGATGCAGTCAGAGTCATACAGAGCCCAGATGTGTCACAGCATGGGGGCAGGCAGCACAGCAGTCAACACAGGGAGACAGCATCCTTCCCCAGGCACTGACTGACAGGCAGCGAGGTGGAGGATCAGGGAGACAGCATCCTTCCCCAGGCACTGACTGACAGGCAGCGAGGTGGAGGATCAGGGAGACGGGTCACCACAGGATGTGTTCCAAATGGCACCCTATTCCCTATGTAGTGCACTACTTTAGACCAGAGCCCTATGGCTCTCTATTCCCTATATAGTGCACTACATTAGACCAGAGCCCTATGGCTCTCTATTCCCTATATAGTGCACTACTTTAGACCAGAGCCCTATGGCTCTCTATTCCCTATATAGTGCACTACTTTAGACCAGAGCCCTATGGCTCTCTATTCCCTATATAGTGCACTACTTTAGACCAGAGCCCTATGGCTCTCTATTCCCTATATAGTGCACTACTTTAGACCAGAGCCCTATGGCACCCTATTCCCTATATAGTGCACTACTTTAGACCAGAGCCCTATGGCTCTCTATTCCCTATATAGTGCACTACTTTAGACCAGAGCCCTATGGCTCTCTATTCCCTATATAGTGCACTACTTTAGACCAGAGCCCTATGGCTCTCTATTCCCTATATAGTGCACTACTTTAGACCAGGGCCCTATGGCTCTCTATTCCCTATATAGTGCACTACTTTAGACCAGGGCCCTATGGCACTCTATTTCCTACGTAGTGCACTACTGTTGATCAGAGCCACTATGTGCCCTGGTCAAAACTAGTGTACTATAAAGGTATTAGGGTTGGCATTTGGGACTGAGACACAGAGTCCACTGGCTTGACATCATGTTGTTGACAAAGGTTGGCGAGGACAGAATAGAAGGTAGTTACTAGATTCAGACCAGACCAGACTGGACTAGAAGTGACACAAGTGTCAATCTCATCAGAGATGATGAGATAATACCTGGAATAATACCTGGAATAATACCTGGAATAATACCTGGAATAATACCTGGAATAATACCTGGAATAATACCTGGAATAATACCTGGAATAATACCTGGAATAATCTAGAAAAATAGTTACACCTGGGTGGGATAATGATAACAGTACGGGATAGTGGTGACTGGGTAGGATGGTGACAACTGGGTAGGATAGTGGTGACAGGGTAGGATGGTGACAACTGGGTAGGATAGTGGTGACTGGGTAGGATAGTGACGACTGGGTAGGATGGTGGTGACTGGGTAGGATAGTGACGACTGGGTATGATGGTGACGACTGGGTAGGATAGTGACTGACTGGGTAGGATGGTGACGACTGGGTAGGATAGTGGTGACTGGGTAGGATGGTGCCGACTGGGTAGGATAGTGGTGACTGGGAGGATAGTGACGACTGGGTATGATGGTGACGACTGGGTAGGATAGTGACGACTGGGTAGGATGGTGATAGTGGTGACTGGGTAGGATGGTGACGACTGGGTAGGATGGTGGTGACTGGGTAGGATAGTGACGACTGGGTATGATGGTGACGACTGGGTAGGATAGTGACGACTGGGTAGGATGGTGACGACTGGGTAGGATAGTGACGACTGGGTATGATGGTGACGACTGGGTAGGATAGTGACGACTGGGTAGGATAGTGACGACTGGGTAGGATGGTGCCGACTGGTAGGATGGTGACGACTGGGTAGGATAGTGACGACTGGGTATTATGGTGACGACTGGGTAGGATAGTGACGACTGGGTAGGATGGTGCCGACTGGTAGGATGGTGACGACTGGGTAGGATAGTGACGACTGGGTAGGATGGTGACGACTGGGTAGGATAGTGACGACTGGGTAGGATAGTGACGACTGGGTAGGATGGTGCCGACTGGGTAGGATAGTGACGACTGGGTATGATGGTGACGACTGGGTAGGATGGTGAACACTGGGTAGGATAGTGACGACTGGGTAGGGTGGTGCCGACTGGGTAGGATAGTGACGACTGGGTATGATGGTGGCGACTGGGTAGGATAGTGACGACTGGGTAGGATAGTGACGACTGGGTAGGATGGTGACGACTGGGTAGGATGGTGACGACTGGGTAGGATAGTGACGACTGGGTAGGATGGTGACGACTGGGTATGATGGTGATGACTGGGTAGGATAGTGACGACTGGGTAGGATGGTGCCGACTGGTAGGATGGTGACGACTGGGTAGGATAGTGACGACTGGGTAGGATAGTGACGACTGGGTATGATGGTGACGACTGGGTAGGATAGTGACGACTGGGTAGGATAGTGACGACTGGGTAGGATGGTGACGACTGGGTATTATGGTGACGACTGGGTAGGATAGTGACGACTGGGTAGGATGGTGCCGACTGGTAGGATGGTGACGACTGGGTAGGATAGTGACGACTGGGTATTATGGTGACGACTGGGTAGGATAGTGACGACTGGGTAGGATAGTGGCGACTGGGTCAGGATAGTGACACTACTGGGTAGGATGGTGCCGACTGGGTAGGATAGTGACGACTGGGTAGGATAGTGACGACTGGGTAGGATGGTGAAAACTGGGTAGGATAGTGGTGACTGGGTAGGATGGTGCCGACTGGGTAGGATAGTGGTGACTGGGTAGGATAGTGACGACTGGGTATGATGGTGACGACTGGGTAGGATAGTGACGACTGGGTAGGATGGTGACGACTGGGTAGGATAGTGGCGACTGGGTAGGATGGTGACGACTGGGTAGGATAGTGGTGACTGGGTAGGATAGTGACGACTGGGTAGGATGGTGACGACTGGGTAGGATAGTGACGACTGGGTAGGATGGTGACGACTGGGTAGGATGGTGGTGACTGGGTAGGATAGTGACGACTGGGTATGATGGTGACGACTGGGTAGGATAGTGACGACTGGGTAGGATGGTGACGACTGGGTAGGATAGTGACGACGGGGAATGATGGTGACGACTGGGTAGGATAGTGACGACTGGGTAGGATAGTGACGACTGGGTAGGATGGTGCCGACTGGTAGGATGGTGACGACTGGGTAGGATAGTGACGACTGACTATTATGGTGACGACTGGGTAGGATAGTGACGACTGGGTAGGATGGTGCCGACTGGTAGGATGGTGACGACTGGGTAGGATAGTGACAACTGGGTATTATGGTGACGACTGGGTAGGATAGTGACGACTGGGTAGGATAGTGACAACTGGGTAGGATGGTGCCGACTGGGTAGGATAGTGACGACTGGGTATGATGGTGACGACTGGGTAGGATGGTGAACACTGGGTAGGATAGTGACGACTGGGTAGGATGGTGCCGACTGGGTAGGACAGTGACGACTGGGTATGATGGTGACGACTGGGTAGGATAGTGATGACTGGGTAGGATAGTGACGACTGGGTAGGATGGTGACGACTGGGTAGGATGGTGACGACTGGGTAGGATAGTGACGACTGGGTAGGATGGTGCCGACTGGGTAGGATGGTGATGACTGGGTAGGATAGTGATGACTGGGTAGGATAGTGACGACTGGGTAGGATGGTGCGACTGGTAGGATGGTGACGACTGGGTAGGATGGTGCCGACTGGTAGGATGGTGACGACTGGGTAGGATGGTGGTGACTGGGTAGGATAGTGACGACTGGGTATGATGGTGATTACTGGGTAGGATAGTGACGACTGGGTATGATGGTGACGACTGGGTAGGATAGTGACGACTGGGTAGGATAGTGACGACCGGGTAGGATAGTGACGACTGGGTAGGATAGTGACGACTGGGTATTATGGTGACGACTGGGTAGGATAGTGACGACTGGTAGGATGGTGACGACTGGGTATTATGGTGACGACTGGGTAGGATAGTGACGACTGGGTATTATGGTGACGACTGGGTAGGATAGTGACTACTGGGTAGGATGGTGCCGACTGGTAGGATGGTGACGACTGGGTAGGATAGTGACGACTGGGTATTATGGTGACGACTGGGTAGGATAGTGACGACTGGGTAGGATAGTGACGACTGGGTAGGATGGTGCCGACTGGGTAGGATAGTGACGACTGGGTAGGATGGTGACGACTGGGTAGGATGGTGACGACTGGGTAGGATAGTGGTGACTGGGTAGGATGGTGGCGACTGGGTAGGATGGTGGTGACTGGGTAGGATAGTGACGACTGGGTATGATGGTGACGACTGGGTAGGATAGTGACGACTGGGTAGGATGGTGACGACTGGGTAGGATAGTGGTGACTGGGTAGGATGGTGACGACTGGGTAGGATAGTGGTGACTGGGTAGGATAGTGACGACTGGGTATGATGGTGACGACTGGGTAGGATAGTGACGACTGGGTAGGATGGTGACGACTGGGTAGGATGGTGGTGACTGGGTAGGATAGTGACGACTGGGTATGATGGTGACGACTGGGTAGGATAGTGACGACTGGGTAGGATGGTGACGACTGGGTAGGATAGTGACGACTGGGTAGGATGGTGACGACTGGGTAGGATAGTGACGACTGGGTAGGATAGTGACGACTGGGTAGGATGGTGCCGACTGGTAGGATGGTGACGACTGGGTAGGATAGTGACGACTGGGTATTATGGTGACGACTGGGTAGGATAGTGACGACTGGGTAGGATAGTGACGACTGGGTATTATGGTGACGACTGGGTAGGATAGTGACGACTGGGTAGGATAGTGACAACTGGGTAGGATGGTGCCGACTGGGTAGGATAGTGACGACTGGGTATGATGGTGACGACTGGGTAGGATGGTGAACACTGGGTAGGATAGTGACGACTGGGTAGGATGGTGCCGACTGGGTAGGACAGTGACGACTGGGTATGATGGTGACGACTGGGTAGGATAGTGATGACTGGGTAGGATAGTGACGACTGGGTAGGATGGTGACGACTGGGTAGGATGGTGACGACTGGGTAGGATAGTGACGACTGGGTAGGATGGTGCCGACTGGGTAGGATGGTGATGACTGGGTAGGATAGTGACGACTGGGTAGGATAGTGACGACTGGGTAGGATGGTGCCGACTGGTAGGATGGTGACGACTGGGTAGGATAGTGACGACTGGGTAGGATAGTGATGACTGGGTAGGATAGTGACGACTGGGTATGATGGTGACGACTGGGTAGGATAGTGACGACTGGGTAGGATAGTGACGACTGGGTAGGATGGTGACGACTGGGTAGGATGGTGACGACTGGGTAGGATGGTGACGACTGGGTAGGATGGTGCCGACTGGGTAGGATGGTGACGACTGGGTAGGATAGTGACGACTGGGTATGATGGTGACGACTGGGTAGGATAGTGACGACTGGGTAGGATGGTGACGACTGGGTAGGATGGTGACGACTGGGTAGGATGGTGACGACTGGGTAGGATAGTGACGACTGGGTAGGATGGTGCCGACTGGGTAGGATAGTGACGACTGGGTATGATGGTGACGACTGGGTAGGATGGTGACGACTGGGTAGGATAGTGGTGACTGGGTAGGATGGTGGTGACTGGGTAGGATAGTGATGACTGGGTATGATGGTGATTACTGGGTAGGATAGTGACGACTGGGTATGATGGTGACGACTGGGTAGGATAGTGACGACTGGGTAGGATAGTGACGACTGGGTAGGATAGTGACGACTGGGTAGGATGGTGACGACTGGGTAGGATGGTGACGACTGGGTAGGATAGTGACGACTGGGTAGGATAGTGACGACTGGGTAGGATGGTGACGACTGGGTAGGATAGTGACGACTGGGTAGGATGGTGACGACTGGGTAGGATGGTGACGACTGGGTAGGATAGTGACGACTGGGTAGGATAGTGACGACTGGGTAGGATGGTGCCGACTGGTAGGATGGTGACGACTGGGTAGGATAGTGACGACTGGGTAGGATGGTGCCGACTGGTAGGATGGTGACGACTGGGTAGGATAGTGATGACTGGGTAGGATGGTGCCGACTGGGTAGGATGGTGACGACTGGGTAGGATAGTGACGACTGGGTATTATGGTGACGACTTCCTCCTCCCTCCCATCATACATCCTCCAGCTCATAGCCTCCTCTTCCTCTTCCTCCTCCCTCCCATCATACATCCCCCAGCTCATAGCCTCCTCTTCCTCCTCTTCCTCCTCTCCCTCCCTCCCATCATACATCCTCCAGCTCATGGCCTCCTCTTCCTCCTCTTCCTCTTCCTCCTCCCTCCCATCATACATCCTCCAGCTCATAACCTCCTCTTCCTCTTCCTCCTCCCATCATACATCCTCCAGCTCATAGCCTCCTCTTCCTCCTCTTCCTCCTCTCCCTCCCTCCCATCATACATCCTCCAGCTCATGGCCTCCTCTTCCTCCTCTTCCTCTTCCTCCTCCCTCCCATCATACATCCCCCAGCTCATAGCCTCCTCTTCCTCCTCTTCCTCTTCCTCCTCCCTCCCATCATACATCCCCCAGCTCATAGCCTCCTCTTCCTCCTCTTCCTCTTCCTCCTCCCTCCCATCATACATCCCCCAGCTCATGGCCTCCTCTTCCTCCTCTTCCTCCTCTCCCTCCCTACCATCATACATCCCCCAGCTCATAGCCTCCTCTTCCTCCTCTTCCTCTTCCTCCTCCCTCCCATCATACATCCCCCAGCTCATGGCCTCCTCTTCCTCCTCTTCCTCCTCTCCCTCCCTCCCATCAAACATCCCCCAGCTCATAGCCTCCTCTTCCTCATCTTCCTCTTCCTCCCCTCCCTCCAACCCTCAGCAGGCTTCGGAGGTGTAACCCTGGCTTGTTGTTTGTTGTTGTTGAACTTAGTGATGTTGTTGTTGAACTTAGTGATGTTGTTGTTGAACTTAGTGATGTTGTTGTTGAACTTAGTGATGTTGTTGAACTTAGTGATGTTGTTGTTGAACTTAGTGATGTTGTTGTATGTTATTGTTGCTGATGAGAACCTTGTATTTAAGAGCTACTGTATGTTGATATTGGATGGATGAGATAGCTTTGTTACTGAACCCTACAAAAGGCACTCACTAACACTATCTATGATGCAGCTGGCTTTACATTCTCAATAGATATAACCCCATTCTGAGCCTCCCTGGGGTGGTGCATCAACTTCTCAACCACACAAAGAGCCTTTGTAGCAGCTAACACCCTCCTAAAGACATGATACAGCTCTTCTCTTCTCAGACACTCTGGACCAGTGTTCACAAGCAGTTTAGAAATGCCTAATTAAGGATTGATGTTTATTTTTTACCCATAAATGCCAGTAACAATCCATACTAGAGGCTGTGTCTCTCTCCAGGAGGAGGCAACAGTACCAGAGGCTATGTCTCTCTCCAGGAGGAGCCAACAGTACCAGAGGCTGTGTTTCTCTCCAGGAGGAGGCAACAGTACCAGAGGCTGTGTTTCTCTCCAGGAGGAGGCAACAGTACCAGAGGCTGTGTCTCTCTCCAGGAGGAGTAAACAGTACCAGAGGCTGTGTCTCTCTCCAGGAGGAGACAGCAGTACCAGAGGCTGTGTCTCTCTCCAGGAGGAGACAGCAGTTCCAGAGGCTGTCTCTCTCTCCAGGAGGAGACAGCAGTTCCAGAGGCTGTCTCTCTCTGCAGGAGGAGACAGCAGTACCAGAGGCTGTCTCTCTCTGCAGGAGGAGACAGCAGTACCAGATGCTGTCTCTCTCTGCAGGAGGAGACAGCAGTACCAGAGGCTGTCTCTCTCTCCAGGAGGAGACAGCAGTACCAGAGGCTGTCTCTCTCTCCAGGAGGAGTAAACAGTAGATTATTTATTATAGAACTATATTAAGAGGAAGAAAGAATTGTTGAGGGAGAATTGAAAGAAAAGACGGGATAAATACAAAATACCTTTATAATATCTTGACAACAAAAATTAGAAAGATTAGATCATATCAATAGGCTTAATGGTTTTCTGGTAAAGCTTGTTCAAGAGGCTTGATGGGTTCCCGGTAATGTGTGTGAGGTTGGGACCAGGGCGTATTGTGTCTGTGTGGGGAGGGAGGGAGGGAACAAGAGAGAGAGAGAGAAGACACAGAGAGAGAACAAGGGAGAGAGAGAGTAACATAGAGAGAGAGGGACAAAGAAAGCAACAGAGGGAGGGCTGGTATATAGAGATACAGTATGTGACAGAGAGGAAGGGCTGGTATATAGAGAGACAGTATGTGACAGAGAGGAAGGGCTGGTATATAGAGATACAGTATGTGACAGAGAGGAAGGGCTGGTATATAGAGAGACAGTATGTGACAGAGAGGAAGGGCTGGTATATAGAGATACAGTATGTGACAGAGAGGAAGGGCTGGTATATAGAGATACAGTATGTGACAGAGAGGAAGGGCTGGTATATAGAGATACAGTATGTGACAGAGAGGAAGGGCTGGTATATAGAGATACAGTATGTGACAGAGAGGAAGGGCTGGTATATAGAGATACAGTATGTGACAGAGAGGAAGGGCTGGTATATAGAGAGACAGTATGTGACAGAGAGGAAGGGCTGGTATATAGAGATACAGTATGTGACAGAGAGGAAGGGCTGGTATATAGAGATACAGTATGTGACAGAGAGGGAGGGCTGGTGACAGAGAGGAAGGGCTGGTGACAGAGAGGAAGGGCTGGTGACAGAGAGGAAGGGCTGGTAT
Organism: Oncorhynchus keta; assembly: GCF_023373465.1. Classification (NCBI taxonomy): domain Eukaryota; kingdom Metazoa; phylum Chordata; class Actinopteri; order Salmoniformes; family Salmonidae; genus Oncorhynchus; species Oncorhynchus keta. The sequence continues at coordinate 42,957,723 of NC_068428.1, forward strand.
ATAGAGATACAGTATGTGACAGAGAGGGAGGGCTGGTGACAGAGAGGAAGGGCTGGTGACAGAGAGGAAGGGCTGGTGACAGAGAGGAAGGGCTGGTATATAGAGATACAGTATGTGACAGAGAGGGAGGGCTGGTATAGAGAGGAGAGAGGAAGGGCTGGTATAGAGAGAAGGGCTGGTGACAGAGAGGAAGGGCTGGTATATAGAGATACAGTATGTGACAGAGAGGAAGGGCTGGTGATAGAGAGATACAGTATGTGACAGAGAGGGAGGGCTGGTGACAGAGGGAAGGGCTGGTGACAGAGAGGAAGGGCTGGTGACAGAGAGGAAGGGCTGGTGACAGAGAGTATGTGACAGGGGAGGGCTGGTGACAGAGAGGAAGGGCTGGTGACAGAGAGGGGGCTGGTGACAGGAGCTGGTGACAGAGGAAGGGCTGGTATATAGAGATACAGTATGTGACAGAGAGGGGAAGGGCTGGTGACAGAGAGGAAGGGCTGGTGACAGAGAGGAGGGCTGGTGACAGAGAGGAAGGGCTGGTGACAGAGAGGAAGGGCTGGTGACAGAGAGGGCTGGTGACAGAGGAAGGAGGGCTGGTGACAGAGAGGGAGGGCTGGTGACAGAGAGGAAGGGCTGGTGACAGAGAGGAAGGGCTGGTATATAGAGATGATGTGACAGAGAGGAGGGCTGGTGACAGGGGGAAGGGCTGGTGACAGAGAGGAAGGGCTGGTGACAGAGAGGAAGAGAGGAAGGGCTGTGACAGAGAGGAAGGGCTGGTATATAGAGATGTGACAGTAGGAAGGGCTGTGACAGAGAGGAAGGGCTGGTGACAGAGGAAGGATAGAGATACAGTATGTGACAGAGAGGAGGGCTGGTGACAGAGAGGAAGGGCTGGTGACAGAGAGGAAGGGCTGGTGACAGAGTGACAGAGGGGCTGGTGACAGAGAGGGAGGCTGGTGACAGAGAGGGAGGGCTGGTGACAGAGAGGAGGGCTGGTATATAGAGTATATGTGACAGAGAGGGAGGGCTGGTGACAGAGAGGGAGGGCTGGTGACAGATGTAAATGAATGTAAATGGTGACAGAGAGGGAGGGCTGGTGACAGAGAGGGAGGGCTGGTGACAGAGAGGAAGGGCTGGTGACAGAGAGGAAGGGCTGGTGACAGAGAGGGGCTGGTGACAGAGGGAGGGCTGGTGACAGAGGAAGGGCTGGTATATAGAGATACAGTATGTGACAGAGAGGGAGGGCTGGTGACAGAGGAAGGGCTGGTGACAGAGAGGGAGGGCTGGTGACAGAGAGGGAGGGCTGGTGACAGAGAGGAAGGGCTGGTGACAGAGGAAGGGAAGGCTGGTATATAGACAGAGGAGGAAGGGCTGGTATATACAGAGAGGAAGGGCTGTATGTGACAGAGAGGAAGGGCTGGTATATAGAGATAGATGTGACAGAGGAGGGCTGGTGACAGAGGGAAGGGCTGGTGATAGAGAGGATGTGACAGAGAGGAGGGCTGGTGACAGAGAGGAGGGCTGGTGACAGAGAGGAAGGGCTGGTGACAGAGAGGAAGGGCTGGTGACAGAGAGGGAAGGGCTGGTGACAGAGAGGAGGGCTGGTGACAGAGAGGGAAGGCTGGTGACAGAGATACAGAGACAGTATGTGACAGAGAGGGAAGGGCTGGTGACAGAGAGGGAAGGCTGGTGACAGGTGACAGAGAGGGGGCTGGTATATAGAGATACAGTATGTGACAGAGAGGGAGGGAAGTCGCTGGTGACAGTCTGCTAAAGGGCTGGTGACAGAGAGGAATGGCTGGTGACAGAGAGGGAGGGCTGGTGACAGAGAGGGAGGGCTGGTGACAGAGAGGAAGGGCTGGTGACAGAGAGGGAGGGCTGGTGACAGAGGAAGGGCTGGTGACAGAGAGGGAGGGCTGGTGACAGAGGAAGGGCTGGTATATAGAGATACAGTATGTGACAGAGAGGGAGGGCTGGTGACAGAGAGGAAGGGCTGGTGACAGAGAGGAGGGCTGGTGACAGAGAGGGAGGGCTGGTGACAGAGAGGAAGGGCTGGTGACAGAGAGGGAGGGCTGGTGACAGAGAGGGGAGGCTGACAGAGAGGGAGGGCTGGTATATAGAGATACAGTATGTGACAGAGAGGGAGGGCTGGTGACAGAGAGGAAGGGCTGGTGACAGAGAGGAAGGGCTGGTGACAGAGAGGGAGGGCTGGTGACAGAGAGGAAGGGCTGGTGACAGAGAGGGAGGGCTGGTGACAGAGGAAGGGCTGATATAGAGATACAGTATGTGACAGAGAGGAAGGGCTGTTGACAGAGAGGGAGGGCTGGTGACAGAGAGGGAGGGCTGGTGACAGAGAGGAAGGGCTGGTGACAGAGAGGAAGGGCTGGTGACAGAGAGGGAGGGCTGGTGACAGAGAGGGAAGGCTGGTGACAGAGAGGGAGGGCTGGTATATAGAGATACAGTATGTGACAGAGGAGGAAGGGGGAGGGCTGGTGACAGAGAGGAAGGCTGGTGACAGAGAGGGAAGGCTGGTGACAGAGAGGGAGGGCTGGTGACAGAGAGGAAGGGCTGGTGACAGAGAGGACAGAGGGCTGGTATATAGAGATACAGTATGTGACAGAGAGGAAGGGCTGGTATATAGAGAAGGCTGTGACAGAGAGGAAGGCTGGTGACAGAGAGGGAAGGCTGGTGACAGAGAGGGAAAGGGCTGGTATATAGAGATACAATATGTGACAGAGAGGGAGGGCTGCCAATTTGTAAGTCGCTCTGGATAAGAGCGTCTGCTAAATGACTTAAATGTAAATGTAATGTAAATGGTGACAGAGAGGGAGGGCTGGTGACAGAGAGGGAGGGCTGGTGACAGAGAGGAAGGGCTGGTGACAGAGAGGAAGGGCTGGTGACAGAGAGGGAGGGCTGGTGACAGAGAGGGAGGGCTGGTGACAGAGAGGGAGGGCTGGTGACAGAGAGGAAGGGCTGGTGACAGAGAGGGAAGGCTGGTGACAGAGAGGGAAGGCTGGTGACAGAGAGGGAGGGCTGGTATATAGAGATACAGTATGTGACAGAGAGGGAGGGCTGGTGACAGAGAGGAAGGGCTGGTGACAGAGAGGAAGGGCTGGTGACAGAGAGGGAGGGCTGGTGACAGAGAGGAAGGGCTGGTGACAGAGAGGGATGGCTGGTGACAGAGGAAGGGCTGGTATATAGAGATACAGTATGTGACAGAGAGGAAGGGCTGGTGACAGAGAGGGAGGGCTGGTGACAGAGAGGGAGGGCTGGTGACAGAGAGGAAGGGCTGGTGACAGAGAGGAAGGGCTGGTGACAGAGAGGGAGGGCTGGTGACAGAGAGGGAAGGCTGGTGACAGAGAGGGAGGGCTGGTATATAGAGATACAGTATGTGACAGAGAGGAAGGGCTGGTGACAGAGAGGGAAGGCTGGTGACAGAGAGGGAAGGCTGGTGACAGAGAGGGAGGGCTGGTGACAGAGAGGGAAGGCTGGTGACAGAGAGGGAGGGCTGGTATATAGAGATACAGTATGTGACAGAGAGGAAGGGCTGGTGACAGAGAGGGAAGGCTGGTGACAGAGAGGGAAGGCTGGTGACAGAGAGGGAGGGCTGGTATATAGAGATACAGTATGTGACAGAGAGGGAGGGCTGCCAATTTGTAAGTCGCTCTGGATAAGAGCGTCTGCTAAATGACTTAAATGTAAATGTAATGTAAGAGAGGAAGGGCTGTAGAGAGGGAGGGCTGGTGACAGAGAGGGAGGGCTGGTGACAGAGAGGAGGGCTGGTGACAGAGAGGGAGGAGGGCTGGTGACAGAGGGAGGGCTGGGCTGGTGACAGAGAGGAGGGCTGGTGACAGAGAGGGAGGGCTGGTGACAGAGAGGGAGGGCTGGTGACAGAGAGGAAGGGCTGGTGACAGAGAGGAAGGGCTGGTGACAGAGAGGAAGGGCTGGTGACAGAGAGGAAGGGCTGGTGACAGAGAGGGAAGGCTGGTGACAGAGAGGAAGGGCTGGTGACAGAGCGGGAGGGCTGGTGACAGAGAGGAAGAGATGTATGGGAAACACTGAACTCTGACAGCTTCAAGACAATTCCTCCCTCATCTATTAAGACACACGAGAAAGAATAGAGGAAAACGTCACGTTGCAAAATAAAGTATTTTTCTTCTTCTGGTTTAAATCTCTACCAAAAGAGGCTCCAGTTTGATTCATTACAGAAGACCTTTTGTTTAGTAACAGGTTCTTCATTTGTTTGTTTTGTTTTGTTTGCACAGAACTGCGTGGTTTGCAGTGGCGATCCGTCATCCCTTTTCAGCTCCACATTTTCGCCCCCAAAAAATAAAATAAATATATCTATATATATATATACAAATAAAATATATATAAATATATATTTTGGGGGGTCGCTTTCCTGTTTTGCATGTTATTTTGGCATTAATTCGTGTCACATATCAATTTGCAAACAATGTACACTAAAGTTCAAAAGTTTGGGGTCACTTAGACATTTCCTTGTTTTTGAAAGAAAAGCATATTTTTTTGTCCATTAAAATAACATCAAATGGATCAGAAATGCAGTTTAGACAATGTTGTAAATGATGACAATGTTGTAAATTATTTTTAATGGAATATCTACATAGGTGTACAGAGGCCCATCATCAGCAACCATCACTCCTGTGTTCCAAAGGCACGTTGTGTTCGCTAATCCAAGTTTATCATTTTAAAAGGCTAATTGATCGTTAGAAAACCCTTTTTGCAATTATGTTAGCACAGCTGAAAACTGTTATCTGCTGTATTTATGATACATTTTATGTTATTTTAATGGACAAAAAAAATTGCAATTCCTTTAAAAACGAGGACATTTCAAAGTGACCCTACATTTTGTACGATAGTGTAAATCAAAAATATATCACTTAATTAATAAAGAAGCATGGTCTATGGCAGCTGCAAAATGCCAGCAGAAAATAGGAGCATTGCACCGTGATTGGCTCAGTGTTCTGTCACTCATTGGGGACACTACGTCATTGCCAAGTTTAAGTTCTTAGTAAGGGTAGACATCCAAAATGTCAGCCCTTTAGGTTCTGCCGTAGAGTTATATTACAAGTGCCCTTCCAAAAAGGCTCAAGGTCATTGGCCACAGATAAAATGATGTCAAATCACGTGATATGTACAGTAGCTTTGATTGGACTGATCATGTCAACATCTTACTTTCAAAGTCTTAGCGAGCAAGGACTGCCGAGCCACCTTCCTGTTCAAGTGAGTATGTCACGACAAGGTGACTCCAAAAATGTATTCTATGCTGCTGCATAAATAATGTAATGGGCCAGGGAGCTGTGTATACTGTAGCTAAGAAAATAACACCAAGTGTATGTTGTGTAGTAAACTGTCTGTAGCCCATGTGCCTCACCCTAATAATTTGGTCTATTTTCACCTCTTAATTTTGCCTAATGTTACTGTTCTGACTTGGTGGTGCTGCACATGTGGCCTATAACCTGTTATTGAGAAATGTCATCATCTAATATTGTAAGAGCTTTCATTGTCTGCTTATATGCCCCTTTCTTTATCCTACGGTTCTGACTTGGTGAACAGGGAGAATACTGTAAGAGTAGCCCATGTTCTGTCACTGTACATTTCAAAAGTGCTGAACAAATATTTATATTGACTACATCCGTCACCGCTCGCTCATTAACGTCTTAATTGAAATTACGGAATGCCTCTTATCCGCTCATCGTTCCCTTATGCCATAGTTTGTACATGTCAATTGTCAGTACAAACTACATTTATTGAAACGAGGGTGAATGAATTATTTTGCTGACAGAAAAGGCTCCGTTGATAGCCAGGTGTAGCGGTGGTAAGGATTTACTCCATGGTGTTGGAAAGAAAACTCTGCTGTTTGGATAGCTTTATGTAGGCCCTAACAGATTTATGCCCTAACAGTTTGTGGGCGCCGTTATAGTGCATTTGATGATTTGTATAGTGTTGTGTAGTGGCTTTGCTGGCATGCATCTAAAGAAAAAACTTTGAGACTTTGCCCCTCCAGGATTTACATGTTAAAATGGCCTCTGGTGGTTTGATCCTCTCCATGTCCCTATTGGAAACTCAGCCAGGTCAAGAGCTTGTTGTGTAAACTCCATGTAGGCTGAAAAACATATTCACAAGCGATTCTCCAACTCAAAAGTTTGCTTTCGTGGCAAGAGCACGAGCCGGAAATTATTCAAGTTTGAAGAGTTTATTTGGCGATAATGTGTGTGACGGCCGAACAGGAGATTATTATGATTTTCCATTCTGTATTACCATATAACTGTTCTGTTACAATAGAGAAGCATAATGACACACAGCTGTTTATGATCCTCTCTATGTCCCTACTGTATCCAGGGAAGGAGGGAGGTAAGGGTCAGAGAGGGAGAGAGGGAAGGAGGGAGGTAAGGGGTAGAGAGGGAGAGAGGGAAGGAGGGAGGTAAGGGGTAGAGAGGGAGAGAGGGAAGGAGGGAGGTAAGGGGCAGAGAGGGAGAGAGGGAAGGAGGGAGGTAAGGGGCAGAGAGGTAGAGAGGGAAGGAGGGAGGTAAGGGGCAGAGAGGGAGAGAGGGAAGGAGGGAGGTAAGGGGTAGAGAGGGAGAGAGGGAAGGAGGGAGGTAAGGGGCAGAGAGGGAGAGAGGGAAGGAGGGAGGTAAGGGGCAGAGGGGGAGGGAGGGAAGGAGGGAGGTAAGGGGCAGAGAGGGTAGAGAGGGAAGGAGGGAGGTAAGGGGCAGAGAGGGCGAGAGGGAAGGAGGGAGGTAAGGAGCAGAGAGGGAGAGAGGGAAGGAGGGAGGTAAGGAGCAGAGAGGGAGAGAGGGAAGGAGGGAGGTAAGGAGCAGAGAGGAAGAGAGGGAAGGAGGGAGGTAAGGAGCAGAGAGGGAGAGAGGGAAGGAGGGAGGTAAGGGGCAGAGAGGGCGAGAGGGAAGGAGGGAGGTAAGGGGTAGAGAGGGAGAGAGGGAAGGAGGGAGGTAAGGGGCAGAGAGGGAGAGAGGGAAGGAGGGAGGTAAGGGGCAGAGAGGGAGAGAGGGAAGGAGGGAGGTAAGGGGCAGAGAGGGAGAGAGGGAAGGAGGGAGGTAAGGGGCAGAGAGGGAGAGAGGGAAGGAGGGAGGTAAGGGGCAGAGAGGGAGAGAGGGAAGGAGGGAGGTAAGGGGTAGAGAGGGAGAGAGGGAAGGAGGGAGGTAAGGAGCAGAGAGGGAGAGAGGGAAGGAGGGAGGGAGGAAGGGAGAGAGGGAGAGAGGGAAGGAGGGAGGTAAGGGGCAGAGAAGGAGAGAGGGAAGGAGGGAGGTAAGGGGCAGAGAGGGAGAGAGGGAAGGAGGGAGGTAAGGGGCAGAGAGGGAGAGGGGGAAGGAGGGAGAGGGGGAGGGAGGGAAGGAGGGAGGTAAGGGGCAGAGAAGGAGAGAGGGAAGGAGGGAGGTAAGGGGCAGAGAGGGAGAGAGGGAAGGAGGGAGGTAAGGGGCAGAGAGGGAGAGAGGGAAGGAGGGAGGTAAGGGGCAGAGAGGGAGAGAGGGAAGGAGGGAGGTAAGGGGCAGAGAGGGAGAGAGGGAAGGAGCGAGGTAAGGAGCAGAGAGGGAGAGAGGGAAGGAGGGAAGGAGGGAGGTAAGGGGCAGAGAAGGAGAGAGGGAAGGAGGGAGGGAAGGGGCAGAGAGGGAGAGAGGGAAGGAGGGAGGTAAGGGGCAGAGAGGGAGAGAGGGAAGGAGGGAGGTAAGGGGCAGAGAGGGAGAGAGGGAAGGAGGGAGGTAAGGGGCAGAGAGGGAGAGAGGGAAGGAGGGAGGTAAGGGGCAGAGAGGGAGAGAGGGAAGGAGGGAGGTAAGGGGCAGAGAGGGAGAGAGGGAAGGAGGGAGGAAGGTCGAGAAGGAGAGAGGGAAGAAGGGAGGAAGGTCGAGAAGGAGAGAGGGAAGGAGGGAGGTAAGGGGCAGAGAAGGAGAGAGGGAAGGAGGGAGGAAGGGAGAGAGGGAGGGAGAGGGAAGGAGGGAGGTAAGGGGCAGAGAGGGAGAGAGGGAAGGAGGGGGTAAGGGGCA